>NC_135545.1:6778268-7081455 GCF_045843805.1 Urocitellus parryii
TGGTCCCAGGAGGCACCTCCTTCCTGCCACCACAGTCTTTTCACCTGCTTTCTACCCGTCCTTGTCCCACCTGGAGTGGTGTCCCCTGTCCTCCCAGTTATAAGCCCTCAAGCATCCTTGACCCTCTTGCTAATGTCTCTGTCCCCAGTTCCTAGTAGATACCTGCATGCAGTAGGGGCATACAGGGTGTTCCTTGAGTGAATAAGATACTAATAGCCATTTTTATTGTTTTCCAGACCTTTCAACTTCTTGCAGTTCAAAATAGAAAAAAAGAAATGAAGTGATGTGAATCAAAGCCTGCTGTTTAATCACAGATAAGCTTCTAGAAAAATCCCCTGAATGTGCATCCCTGCCATTTCCTTAGACCTGGCACATCAGTTCTGATTAATGTCAGGGAACATTAATTAACGTCAGAGTTCCCCTCCAGATAATGTGAAGCTCCCCCTCTCAACCATCTTGTCCCTTCAACATCGACTCCCGTGGTCACTGGGATTGTGGATGAAGACGACTCCAGCTCCCAGGCAGGTTGGGGCCCCTAAGTACTACCCTATACCATTGGCACCACTAGAGTTTAGCAATAAATTGTTTTATTGGAACTTGGGAAATCCGGTGTCTGCAAAAGAAGTTCTTTTTGGAGACGTTTAACTCTTTTACTTCCCATTCTTTACCCCCTCAGCCTTTCATCTAACCAGTCTTTCATTCATGTATTCAAACCTTTGTTGAGTGTGGTGGCACATGCCTGTGGTCCCAGCTACTCAGAAGTCTGAGGCAGGGGTTATCACTTGAGCCCACGAGTTCAAGGCCAGCCTGCACAACATAGCCTGACTCCATGTCAAAAAAATATATATGTATATATAAATATAGCAGCTCCCAATCCATCTGTTCGTGCTTTCCTGCAGACGCCCATCCATTCATCAGTCTTCCACTTGTCTGTCCATCTGCCCTCCCACACTCCAAACCTTTCATCCATCCATCCTTCCACCCCACTTCTGCCTTTCCGTCCTTTCATTGTGTGTGTGTTGGGGTGGGGGCGTATCTGGGGATCAGACCCAGGGTCTCATATATGTGAGGCAAATGCTCTACTCCTGAAATATAGCCAGGCCCCTTCCCTCAGTCTCATCAGTCGTCCATCTGTTATGGTTTAGATTTGGACTATCCCCCAAAGGCTCATGTGTTGAAGGCTTGGTTCCCTAAACAGCCATGTTCAGAGGTGGAAAATTTTAGAAAATGATTGTATCATGATGGCTTGACCTCATCATTCAGTTCTTTAAGGATTCATAACTAAATGGATCTTTGGGGAGTGGTGGAAACTGTAGGAGATGGATCCTTGGAGGTGTGCACTTGGGGATTCTATCGAGGCCCTGGCCCCTTCCTCTGTGTATTTTCCAGCCGCTCTAAGTAAGCAGCTTGACTCTGCATGAGGTTCTACCTTGCTTCAGATCCAAAGCAATGGACCCAGCCAACCATGGATGAAACCATAACCCCAAATAAATCTTTCCTCCCCTAAGTTGTTTTTCCTCAGCAACAAAAAGCTAACACATCATCCTCTCATTATCTATACAGACTTTTTATACACATACCAAACCAGCCATTCTTCCACTTATCCATCCATATATTCACCCTTCCACCTACCCTTTCATCCATTCATCCATTCCTTGATTTGTGACTCATTTTTCCATTCCCTTTCCCTGCCTGCCCTTTAAATATATATATATATATTTTTTTTTTCAACCTTATTTTACATGTGGTACTGAGAATTGAACCCAGTGCCTCATGCATGCTAAGCAAGCGCTCTATCACTGAGCCACAACCTCAGCCCCTCTTCTGCCTTTTAATCAACAAATAGTCATCAGGTATTTTGTGTTAGTTTTTCATTACTACAGCAAAGTACCAGAGGAAAAAAAAATTGCTTTTTGAAGAAAAGAGATTTAATTAACTCACAGCATAGAGGAATAGAGACAATTCACTTGCTGCTGTGGCCAGGACAGTGAATGAGCCTTTTCTCTCCCCCAGCCCCACCTCAGAATGGACCCTAGGCTTCAAGTTAATCAGACATTAGTGGTGGTTGTGGTGGTATTTTTAAAAAATAATTTTTACAGCAAGAGCCCTCTGAACCCACAGGAAGTGGAGGCACACACTGCATTTCAGGAGGACCTGGCAGGCAGTTGGGGTGGACAATATCCCTCTGCCTCCTAGCAACCATTTCTCCCTGAAGACACAGTGCTCTCTCACTGTGGAGGCTGAGAAGAGCCCCTCCTCAACCAAAAGATAGAAGGTCCTAATCCCTGAACAAATAATATTATTTTCTTTGGGAAAAGAGGTTTTGCAGATGTGTTTCCAGATCCTGAGATGGGTGATTATCCTGGATTACACTGTTGGGCCCTAAATGCCATTATAAATGTCCTTATAAGAAAGAGGTAGAGGGAGATGAGAAAGAGGACCAGGGAAGAAAAGCAACGTGAAGACAGGATGGAGAGAATTGAAGGAGCTGTCTGTACAGTTTCATGTGGCCTGGACATCCACTTTGAACATGCCTACGCAAGGCTTAGCCACCCCCCACGAAGTTTCTAATTCTCTGGCCCCTCCCATTTAACCCACATGGTCCATCTAGACATCTGCCTCATGTAGCTTCCTCCTGGTGAGCACCTCCAGGTGGGACAGCTACAGACAGCCTACCTGAGTGGCCCCCTGACACCCACACCCATGTGGACCATACAGATGCCACAGTGACCACCTCTCAGGCACTGCGTGAACTCCTGGAACTCATGCCCACCTGCTTTAAAGCCACCCGTTAAAGCTACCCTCTAGAAACCAGCTGGGATAATGCCTGGACCCAAGTACAGGAGTTGGCCCACCGATTTGTCTCCCTCCCCACAGGTAATTACTGACTTTGTGTGTGGCCTCCAGGTATGCCCTGGTATAATCTTTATTTCCAACCAGTAACTCTCCACATATTGGAGAACTCTCCACCTTAAGATCCAAAATTGTAACACTGACTTCAAAAGATAGAGACTGGAGGTATACTTCAGTGGTAGAGCACATTGCTAAGCATGCATAGAACCAGTACCAAAAAAAAAAAAAAAAAAAGGTATAGAGGGACACAGCCACAAGCCAAGAATTGCCAGAAGCCAACTGTTGCAGTAACTCACTGGCAGGTCAGCATGAGAAAGAAAGAAGAAGCAGAGGAAGCCAAGCAGCAGAAGAAAAAAAAGCCCCTTTAATTGTATACAGCAGTCTTTTTATAGTATTGTGAACAAAGAAGGCAGCCTTCCAACAGCAATAAGTCAGGTCTTTCAGCTAGTTAAACATAGCATACAGAAGTCTTACTTTCTAATCAGAAGTGACCCGCTTCTCATGGCTAATCTACACTTGGCCCGGAGCATGTTGAGCTCTGCTCTTTGTTAAGAACAGATAATAAAATTTTTCTTAGCGCCCTCCTAGCCCACTTGGTAAAACATCCCGTTCGTGAGCAAGTCCTCCCAAGGACAGCAGACACCTCGTTTTCCAGCATGTCCGCTGTTACCTTATCTAAACCTTAAAGGAACCTCTCGTTTGCGAGCAAGCCCCAACAAAGACAACAAAATATCTCGTATGCAAGCATGATTTGCTGTCATCTTATTTAGACTTTGACAGAATATCCCATTTGCAGGCAGACTCCATCAAGGGCAATAATAATTACATTTTCAAGCTCACAGTCACATCTGATTCTCTACACCAACAGAGGCTGGAAGATACAGGGAAGGATGCTCCCCTGGAGTCTCAAGAGAAATGTGACCCTCTGACACTTTGATTTCAATCCAGCAATATTGGTTTTGGAACTCTGGATTCCAGAACTTTGAAATAATACATTACTGGGGCTGGGGATGTGGCTCAAGCAGTAGCGTGCTCGCCTGGCATGCGTGCGGCTCGAGTTCAATCCTCAGCACCACATACAAAGATGTTGTGCCCCCAAAAAACTAAAAAATAAATGTTAAAATTCTCTCTCTCTCTCTCTGTAAAAAAAAAAAAGAAATAATACAGTACTATTGACTTAAGCCACTAAATGTGTCACATTTTCTTGCAGCAGACACAGGAAATCAATACACTGCCCTCTCTGATTCTCAGCCGTGTCAGAGATAGGCAAAGAAAACTGGCACGTACTCTGTGACTGGTGTGTGGCTCAGAGATGAACACAGGAGCTGATCAGACCCCTCATCTGAGGACACACTGTCTGAGAACATTCTCCGGAGCTCCCACGGATACCCTCTTGTGGGCTGCTTGGTGGGGTCATCTCAAGGTCTCATCAAAGCACCTGAAATGGAGCCATCTTCAGGCAAGGACACCCTGGTGAGCTCACTGAATCCCGCCACCCTGAAGCCAGACCCACCTGGGGTTGTCAGCCTCTAAGAACCAGGACACTGCCCACTTGATTAAAGAGGCTTCTCCATCCCTGGCAACCAAGAACCCCAGATCACCCAGGGAATTCTTCTTTCTTCCCCTGCGCCTGTCTCAGGCTGAGCAGCCTGTCCTTGGCACTTGCTACTGCAGAGCGGGTTCTTTGCTGCAGAACAAGTTACCCTAAAAGGACGGGTCTTGGCTTTGAAATATTTTTCTCTTGAAAAAAGCTTGCTCTTAAGGTGACTGCAGGTAGAATCCCTTCCACAGGAGACTTGAGCAGCGACCAAAGACTCTCAGTGACTCGGAATTTAGTGGGAAACATCACATTGATGATTTGTGGCATCTCAATGCCACTCAATTTGTGGATTGAGATGCCACAAATACAGATTTTGTGGCTGTTGGTGGGAGGTGTGGACGGTGCTGATCCAAGTGGAAGCCCGGGGTGGACGGCCGGGGGAAGGTGCTGGCTGTGGGGCCACGTGGCACAACACGCCCTTCACACAGCTCCTGCCGCCTTCCTGGGGCAGAGGAGGCTTGTCATGAAGTGGTCCTCACTGAGCCCTTATACTACAGACCAAGAGCTGGCTGCCCAGCCTGCACACAGCAGTGCTGTGGCACCGGAAAAAGGAAACACTGCGTGTTGAGGGCCACTCATCAGGCAGAGAGCAAAGGCTGGAACCTGCCTCTCCAGCCACTTGTAACTGAGGAGCTTCTAGGGAGGGGCAGGGAGCAGCTGCTTGTGCTCAGAGGGCAAGAGGGGGAGGTTTGGGGGTCCTCTTGCATAGAAACGGACTGATGCCCTTCCTCTTGACAGGTCACAGGATTCTTTGGGGGCAGTTACCATGTTCAGCAGAGTCTGAGTTTCTGAGGTCTAAAGGTCATTGGCCAGCGGAGTGGACTTCTGCTATGCCCATTCTAGACACATTGGTTTCAAATCAAATTTGGAGGCTTTTCCTGCAGAGCAGCTTAAGCACTTTGCTATGTAAAGAACTGTATGGCCTGACCCCACTTCCCTTATACTGTTAGAACTGAGCAGCTAAAGGATTTCTTTTAGTTCTTTTTTTCCTTTGAATTTCTACCATGCTGTATTTTCAGTCCTCTTGCCTTGAAAACCCCGATGAGAGAATGCTGGTTTTATTTCCATGAAGCAAAGAACTCATCCTGTAGGCTGATGAAAAGCCTCTTAGTCCCCTCTCTGTTGATAGAACAAAACTCCTGAGGCGGGGACTATGTAACAAGCAAAAAGGTGTGTTGAGCCCACAGTTCTGGAGTTTCAAAAGCGTGGCCTGTCTGTTAAGGACCCTGTGGCACATGGCACCACAGTGGCAGGAGTGTGGGAGAAACAGAGACCTTAGAGAGACTGGAAGCCAGAGAGGGGCCAGCAGGGGTGTGGCTCAGGGGAAGGGCACCTGGCTGGCATATGAGAGGCCCTGGGTTTGATCCCCAGCACTTCCAAAAGGTGGGGAGGGGAGTCAGGCTTGCTCTTCTTGGGAGGAGGATTCATCTCCTCTGAGGACAGCGCCCATGAGCTAATCCCCTTCAGCAAGGCCCCCGACCTCAGCAGCACCACGCTGTGGACCAAGCTTCCTACATGGGAACCTGGGGACTCTGAAGTCATGGCTGAGCCATAGCCAAGAGTCTCCCAAAATGTTAGACTTCATTGCTTGCTTCTTTCTTTCTTTTCTTCTTTTCTTCCTTTTTTCTGGTACTGTGGATAGAACCCAGGGGTGCTTTACCACTGAACTGCATCCCAGGCCCTTTTCAATTTTTATTTGGAGACAGGGTCTCACTAACTTGCTTAGGGCCTCTGGAAATTGCTAGGGCTGTCCTCAAACTTGTGATCCTCCTGCCTCCACCGCCCTAGTCACTAGGATTATAAGTGTGCATCCCCTCACCTGGCAAAAAATCTTGATGTAAAATAATCTATGCAGTTAAGTCTTTCATTTCTTATTTATAGTTTCTAACAGTTTGTTTTATGTCAATTGGATCATATATATAACAGAGAGCAGGGGTGGGGTTGTGGTCAGTGGTAGAGTGCTCACCTAGCACGTATGAGGCACTAGGTTTGATGCTCAGTACCACATGAAGTTAAATAACAAAGGTGCAGTGTCCATCTACAACTAAAAAATATTAACAAAAAAGAACAGACAGCAGGGTGGGTGCTACATTGTTGATGAGAAATTTCAGATGTGATAAAGAAATGGTTGATGAAAAATGTGTTTCTTCCGGTGTCCAGGCTGGTCTTCAGAGGGACATTAATTAGAAGGGGAAAAGACGGTCTTGCTATCCTCTAACACGTGGTTGTAGTAGTCACCATGACTGGTTTTGAAAAAGACTTGATCCTTTACAGAATTCAGTATTTTATGGGAGGATACTGACTGCTGTAGCAGGATGGGAAGTTGGAATCACCAAGTGTCCTCTTGAAAAGAGGAACAAAACTTGACAACAGTGTTCTTTTTGGTCATGGACACCATTGTGAAAAGTCATTGACCAAGGGCTGGAGTTGTGGCTCAGTGGCAGAGCGCTTGCCTAGCACATGTGAGGCATTGAGTCGGATCCTCAGCACCACATAAAAATAAATAAATTAAATTAAGGTATAAAATACAAGTCATTGGCCAAGACGTGCAGCGTCCTCCTGAGGGGAGGAGAGCTGGTGAGCCTTGGCCAGGGAAGCTGAGGAGTGGCAGCCAGGGCCTTCACTTGCTGCTAACACACGTTGGAGCCCCAGCTCATGACGCCAATGTCCACTGTGCCTTCTCACTAATGAAGGCACAATGGGAAAGAAGAAAAGGAGGAAGTGACCGTGGGAGGACTGTGTCACACTGTGTGTGGAGCACAGACTGCAAGTGCAAGGGAACTTATATGCCAATTCAGCAAAAGAAGAAGTGGAGAGGGAGAACCAACCCATAGGGCAATGGAGCTCAGCCAGAGAGGAGCGGTTTGAACACTTGCAATTTATTCCAGATGAACAGGAGTGACTGTGCCAAGGAGAGGTGGGGCTGCAGGAAGCAGCTGTGGAGATGGGCGTGAGGGGTAAGGAGGGACAAGGTGTCCCCCTAGCAGTTCACATGCCTGGAGGCCAGAGGGAGAAGCAGGTGAGCAGGGGACAGCCCGACGGAGCTCTGGGGGCACTGGGAAGCAGGGGCATCCTGCAGGGTGCACCCCAACTGGGCCAGGGTGACAGACCTGGTGGGCTCCACACTAGTGCGCTGCCCTGGGAGCGGGTTCTGGGCAACGACCTCTCAGCAGACACAGTCCTTTGGGTGCTTGAGGCATTTCGTTCTTGATGGCCCAGGACAGTCCTGTGAGTTCGGTTGATGGGGTCTATTTTACAGAGGAAGAAGGTGAGGAGTGAAGTCATTTGCTCAAAGTCGGGCTCCTCACTGGTGATGGGGCTGACACTGGGGCTCCTCTTCTGCCCAGCACCAGGATGGGGCATCCTCTCTGCCTCTGCTGCTCCATGTCCTAGCAATTGTCCCTGATGTCTCTCTCCCCAGGACATCCGGCTGCTCCTGGAGGCCGTCATGCCAGATCTCCATCTCTGAGTATTCTGTCCTGCTGGTGGCCTCCTGCACCTTGGGCTCTCGAGACTCCAACTCCAGGAAGGTGCAGAAGTCGTAATGCAGCTCCTGGGGCTCCAGGTCCTCACCCACAGCCAGCATGGACTCAGCGGGGGTGGGACCATGTGAGAGGATGTCCCACCAGGATGCATCCTTGGGACCCTGAAGTGGGGCAGGAGTCGGGATGGAATGAGGATGACGGGGCTGGGAGAGAGCCAGGAGGACCCACAAGCCAACCCTTAAATGAGCATTTAGTCGCCTCTGTTCACCCCACAGAGAAGGACTGGGCTCCCTGCTCTCGTCCACCCAGTCTTGTTCCCTCAGTGCCGTGGGATTGTGTGCACCTGGTGCTCGGTCAGTGCCCGTTTCACAAGCCTTCACAGAATCCACGAGGAACATTCATGTACCCAGATACCAGCTGGAGAAAAGGGGCTAAATAACCATTTCCAAACACAACTAATGAGTGGTCAGCAGGGTTCCTGGCCAGGTCTCTCTGAGTCCAGTGTCCTGTGCCCAGGGGCAGAGCGCCCCCCACAGCAGCCCTGCATATTGCATGGGCACCTGAGCAGGCACCTTCCAGCCTCGCCCAGTTAGCAGTGCAGAAGGACAAGCAGACAGAGCAGTCACCTTCTTAGAGACACCATCAAACAGCAAATGTGACAAGGTGCACAGAATGGGCGGGGCCAATGGGCAGGCCTTAGCACAGGCCCGGATGACCTCAGGGCCCACGCAGAATGTCAGAGGCCAGGCAGGCAAAGGGACCTGGGCAGCATGCCATGAGCCCACGAAACAAAACTCATCTTGCCCAGATTAGGGGTGGACTCTTTGCACCCAGCTCCTGGGAGGGATTATCTTCCCTCAGGCCCCGCCTGACAGAAGGATCTGCATCCCCCTGGTAACCTCAGGCCAGACGGGTTGACCTCCGCTTACCTATGCTAAGGTGTGGTTTATGGTGGCCATGTAGGGAAATGTGGCATCAGTTTGAACTTTGGAGGAGCTAGACACCAAGTGACTGAGGCCAGCCACATAGGTGAGAGTGTCAGTGGGACCAGCCCCTAGTGGAGCCTTGGATGCCAAGGCTGGGTGGAATTCCTGGTGGCAACACTGCTACCTGCTGTCAGGCCCTGGCCCTGGAGATGAGGTGCTGTTGGAGAGACTCCAATGGGACAGGGCCACTGGGACCTCCTGTCGCCCACCCCACCCCTGTGCCTCTTGCTTCACAGCTGATGTCGGGCTTGGAACACGGGAGGCTTCCAGCAAGCGTGGCCGTTTGGGGGATATTTCTGTGGCTCCCTGCCTTGCTGAGGAGTGAGGAGAAGGAAGGGGTGAGGGGATCAGAGAGAAATGAAGAGCCGGAGTGGAAGGGGCTGAACTGAGCCCAGGCAGTGGGTGGTCAGACCCGGGTGGCCATGGCCTTGGGAGCAGGGAAGGGGCTTGGCTGGGAAGTTGCAGGACACTAGAGTGGGACTGGGGCCGTGTTGGAGGGGACCCAGGAGCAAAGCCTATTTGCCATAATGAGTCCCCAGGCTGTCCAGAGGTTCTGGCCCGGCCACCTGGGGAGGGGGGGCTGGAGAACAGGGGGACCCTCACTCACCCCACAGACAGGGCCCAGGTCAACGGGGGCGTCCTGATGGGCAGTTCCTGTCAGGCTGGCAGCTTTCTTCCTGCAGGTCTTTAACCTGAAGGAGGAGATGGGATACTCAGCCACCTGAGGGCTCAGACCTTGGGGTGGAGGTCGGTGGACCCTGCTAAAATCGCCTAGAAAGCCTACCAAGGCCCAGGAGTCAGGGGACATGTCTCACTGGGTGACGTCTGGGATTGGGCAGGGCACAGACCCCTGCTCTGATCGTCTGGCCAAGGCCACTCATAGGCACTGGCCTGTCAGACCCTCCAGTGGGGCCTGTGGGGTCCTGGGGACGCACCCTCCCTCCACACCTGGCATCCAGCCCAGGAAGAACACTCACCAGGAGAAGACGAGGCAGGCACAGAGGGAGAGCAGAGCGGCCCCACCAGCAGCCCCCAGCGTCCCCAGCAGGGCTTCCCTGAGCTCTGGCTTCCCTGCAGGCAAGTGGGGTTCATGGGGAAGCCCTCTGAGCCCCAGGACCCCGTCCTCCCCCGACACACCTGGAGCCCTTCATCCCAAACAGCCCAAGAAGGAGTCCTCTGTCCACCCCTTCCTTCCAGGCTCAGCCCATGGCCCCAGCCCTGTCCTTGGTCACTCCTCAGATCCACCTCCCTAAACCTCGGCCCCCACAGGCCCCCTGACCTGGCAGCAGCAGGACGCTGGCGCTCTGGGTGCCATGGGCGTTCTGGGCCTCACAGCTCAGCCTGAGGTCGGAGCTGAGTGCCCCGTGCAGGCTCAGGGAGCTGTTGGCCCAGTGCCCCGTGGAGCTGGATGTGACCCTGAGGGAGGCATTGCTGCTGTTCCCCTCCAGCAGCCCCTCCCCCAGCCGCCAGTGCAGGGAGGGGGCCGGCCAGGCGCTGGAGGAGCAGCTGCAGAGCAGAGCCTGGGCCTCCCAGGAGCAGGAGGGTCCCAGCAGCCTTGGGGGGTCTGAGGAGCAAGGAGAAGGGTCAGCAGATGCCACCTCGTCCCAACCCAGGCGTGCCCTCCCTCCCCTCCCGGACTCACAGTGCACAGAGAGGCTCAGGGAGAGGTGCTGGGAGCCCAGCGGGCTGCGGGCATGGCAGGTGAATTCTCCTCCATGCTCTGTCTGCACCTGGGGCAGCTCCAGGACCCCAGGGTCTGAAAGCCACTCAGGGCTCAGGGTCTGCGTCCCCCAGGTCCAGCTCAGCCTGGCTGGGGGGTTGCTGTGGGTGACACAGACCAGGCGCAGGCTTTGGCCCTCCAGGACTGAGAGGGACGTGCCATTCCTGATGACTTCCATGACTAGGGAAGGGAAGAGGCAGAACTGACCTGTGGCCCCGTCACATGGGCCCGCAACGGGGCACCCAGAGGCCCTGCTTCCTCTTGCCCTTCCTACCTGTCCTATTTTCTTGGGAAACGGTCACCCTCAGGTCCTCTGGAGGATCTGCAATGGAGACAGGAACCAGCTCCAGATGGGCTGGGCTTCCCTCTGGGCAGAGGATCCAGCCCAGGACACTGAGGTGGTGGGAGGGCAGAATCACGAGCTGGGTCCCCACACTGACTGCCCAGTGGTCTAGCAGGACAGAAGCCTGTGCCAGGGCCCTGGGGTTCTAGGCCCCCCAGAGCTCTGGGACCCTGTCATGGCCCCTGCCCCTCCTCTGCTCCCCTCCCAGACCCAGGACCTTCTGGTCACACTCACACTGCACAGAGAGGTCCAGGGTGCCCTGCTGGGAGCCCAGCCTGTTCTCTGCTCGGCAGGTGTAGAGCCCCGAATCTCCAGGCTTCACCACGGGCAGCTCCAGCTCCAGGGTTCTGGGGCCCAAGGGGCAGGACCAGGAGAGGACTCTGTCCTCCAGGACCCAGCTCAGAGTGGCCGGGGGATGGCTGTCAGCAGCACAGAGGAGCCGCAGGAACTGGCCTTTCTGGACTTCCAGATGTGAGAAGTTTCCCTGGGTCACTGGGGCTGGAGAGGGACAGACAGAGACAGACACAGACAGAGCTGAGCCTGGCCTAGGGTTCTGAGGCCCTGGGCCTCTGTCTTTCAAAGCAGCTTTGTCCAGTTAAGATCACACACCGTACAATGGCACTGACAGACCACGGCAGGTCAACAGTCCCATGGCTCTTGTGTGTTCAGATCTGGGTCACCACAATGCTAGCGCATTCCCACCACGCCAGGAGGAAACCCCCACCCCAGCCCTTGCCCAGCCCTTCCATCCCCAGCCTAAATACACAAACCCACTGTCTCTGGATTTGCCTTCGCAGGGTGCTACATATCCAAAGAATCCCATGTGTGTGGTGGACTGTGTCTGGCTGCCTTCTCTCCCTCAGCACCATGTCTCCAGGGTCACCATGTACAGTGCCTGCCAGAGCCTGGCTCTCCTTTAGGGCTGAGTTACATCCCACCATCTGAATCCACCACATTAGTGCATCCATCCACCAGTCGATTGACAACTGGGTTGTTCCTTGATTTCTCTGAGGCTGTGGTCCTTGTCCACATTAACCACCCATGAGCCTGTTTACTGTTGAAGTATCCAAAATCCAATCATAAGCCTCCAAAGCTCTGGGGGGCTGATCTCCACCTGCTCCTCTCTGTCCCCCCAGGTTCATATACAACTCCTGAGGAGAAGGGGCTGTTGAGACTCCCTCCCACAGTGACACCCAGCAACTGTTCCTCTTGTAAGATCCAGGACCCCAGGGTCTGAAAGCCACTCAGGGCTCAGGGTCTGGGTCCCCCAGGTCCAGCTCAGCCTGGCTGGGGGGTTGCTGTGGGTGACACAGACCAGGCGCAGGCTTTGGCCCTCCGGGACTGAGAGGGACGTGCCATTCCTGATGACTTCCATGACTAGGGAAGGGAAGAGGCAGAACTGACCTGTGGCCCCGTCACCTGGGCCCTTAATGGGGCACCCAGAGGCCCTGCTTCCTCTTGCCCTTCCTACCTGTCCTATTTTCTTGGGAAACGGTCACCCTCAGGTCCTCTGGAGGATCTGCAATGGAGACAGGAACCAGCTCCAGATGGGCTGGGCTTCCCTCTGGGCAGAGGATCCAGCCAGGACACTGAGGTGGTGGGAGGGCAGAATCACGAGCTGGGTCCCCACACTGACTGCCCAGTGGTCTAGCAGGACAGAAGCCGGGTGCCAGGGCCCTGGGGTTCTAGGCCCCCCAGAGCTCTGGGACCCTGTCATGGCCCCTGCCCCTCCTCTGCTCCCCTCCCAGACCCAGGACCTTCTGGACACACTCACACTGCACAGAGAGGTCCAGGGTGCCCTGCTGGGAGCCCAGCCTGTTCTCTGCTCGGCAGGTGTAGAGCCCCGAATCTCCAGGCTTCACCACGGGCAGCTCCAGCTCCTGGGTGCTGGTGCCCAAGCGGAAGTATGATGAGAGGACTCTGTCCTCCAGGACCCAGCTCAGAGTGGCCGGGGGATGGCTGTCAGCAGCACAGAGGAGCCGCAGGAACTGGCCTTTCTGGACTTCCAGATGTGAGAAGTTTCCCTGGGTCACTGGGGCTGGAGAGGGACAGACAGACACAGACAGAGCTGAGCCTGGCCTAGGGTTCTGAGGCCCTGGGCCTCTGTCTTTCAAAGCAGCTTTGTCCAGTTAAGATCACACACCGTACAATGGCACTGACAGACCACGGCGGGTCAACAGTCCCATGGCTCTTGTGTGTTCAGATCTGGGTCACCACAATGCCAGCGCATTCCCACCACGCCAGGAGGAAACCCCCACCCAGCCCTTGCCCAGCCCTTCCATCCCCAGCCTAAATACACAAACCCACTGTCTCTGGATTTGCCTTCGAAGGGTGCTACATTCCACAGAATCCCATGTGTGTGGTGGACTGTGTCTGGCTGGCTTCTCTCCCTCAGCGCCATGTCTCCAGGGTCACCATGTACAGTGCCTGCCAGAGCCTGGCTCTCCTTTAGGGCTGAGTTATATCCCACCATCTGAATCCACCACATTAGTGCATCCATCCATCAGTCGATTGACAACTGGGTTGTTCCTTGATTTCTCCGAGGCTGTGGTCCTTGTCCACATTAACCACCCAATACCTGTGAGCCTGTTTACTGTTGAAGTATCCAAAATCCAATCATCAGCCCTCCAAGGCTCTGGGGGGCTGATCTCCACCTCCTCCTCTCTGTCCCCCAGGCTCATATACAACTCCTGAGGAGAAGGGGCTGTTGAGACTCCCTCCCTCAGTGACACCCAGCAACTGTTCCTCTTGTCAGAGGGGAATTGAGTGCTGGTTTCTGGGGTGTTCTTCCAGAGCTCTTTCTTTGTCTTCTGGTAATGGGCATGAATGAGCCCCTTTATTTTTTATTTTCAGACACATTCTCCCTAAGTTCCCCAGGGAGCCTCAAACTTGTAATCCTCCTGCCTCAGCCTCTGAGCTGCTAGGATTATTGGCGTGATCAGTGCACCGGGCTCCAGAGCTCTTCTACAGCAGCATTCCCGAGGGGTGTGGTGAGTTTCCTTCCTGATTCGGTTCCTAGACATAACACCTCGGGTCCCCTTACCCAAGGACTGTCTCTGAGCATCGAGTCCTCTGCATGGAAATACCCAGGAGCCAGTTACAAAGTTAGACCTCAGCCCTGCCGGACCTCCCGAGGCCGCTGTGGAGAGTTTATAGGAGCTCCAGGCAGGGTGGGTACAGGTTCACGGGGACATGTTCCCAGAGGCATTATCAGGAAACCAACCCTCGTGCGCAGCCACGGTGGACTGGGCTAGTGAATTGTGGGACCACAGGTGAGGACACGCAGTAATGACACCACAGGCTACGTGGATGGTCCTTGAGAACACGAGGTGGGGTCACATCAAAAGAGTCAAGACACTTAGGATCCTGCAGCTTCACCCAGCCAAGTGGCACTTGTACAGGGACCCTCAGAGCAGCAGAAAGGTGGAACCACCCTGGAGACCCGGAGCTGAAGCATGGTAAAGCCTGTGTGGTCCTTCCAGACACGGAACGTTCTCCAGCCACGGGGAGGAGAGCAGTTCAGGCCCGGCTACAGGAAACCTTGCGGCCATGTGACAAGCCACACACAAGAGGGATGCACTGTGTGACCACCTTTAGTGGTAGGGTCCCCAAGAGGCAGAGCATAGTGATAAAAGGACAAAGTGACAAAGGGACAACGAGAGGCTGCCAGGCCTGGAGGGGACAATCGGGAGTTCGAGCCAGGCACGGGGTTCTCTGTACCAAATACAGTGTGCTCTGGCCTTGGAGGGGCTGGTGGCAACACCACACCATGAGTGCACCAAAGGCCACCTCTGTGTCACTCGAAGACGGTTGGCGCTGTGTTGCAGGAATCTCACCTGCACGGAGGAGGCGAGGTGGAGAGTGGCGCACGTGTGTGCGTCCTGGTCACTTACATTACAGAAGGAAAAGAGGGCGAGCTAAACCCCGTGGGAGAGTCAGGTGTATTGGGTAAACTATGAGGAAATACGGGGACAGCAGGAGACAAGCAGTGGCCTAGGGTCCTCGAGGCAGAGGCGGGGGTGAACATGAGGCCTTTGGGGCCTCCAGGGCCCGTGTTCTCACCTACCCGGGTGGGCAGCGTCAGGGCTTCGTGCTGTGAGCCTCCTGCTAACTGCACGTGGTGAATGGAGGAGCTGAGGGTCCCTCCAGAGGGAGCCTCCCTGGGGTGGCTGATGCGGGGCTCGGCTCCCTGCTGGCAGACACCTGTCCCCGCCCAGCCCCAGAAGGACACCCCGCCTACCTGGGTCACCTGCTCTGGAGATGCTGATGGTCAGGTTCTGAGGAGCATCTGGACAGAGAGACCCCATGAGGGCTGCAAGCACAGCTGGCCTGCGATCCTCCCCAGGAGCCATGGAAATGAAAGAGGAGGCAGCACCCCAGAGGCCAGTGTCCTCCCTGTGTCCCCTGCAGGCCCGTGGCCTTCAGGACCCAGGCTCAGCAGCCTCTCTCAGTCTGTCCCAGCTGCTCTGACTCTCCACAGCTGTGACCCAGCCACTCCCCACAGGTCCCCCTCCTGGCCCCGTTGCCTTGTGGTCAGGGTTTCCCACACCAACACAGGGGGACACAGACATTCAGACCCCGGCACCCTCCCCACCCTCCGCCCCCACACAGCAGCCCGGTGCCCTGGCACAGCACTCACAGGACACCTTGAGCTGCACAGTTCTGGTTGAAGACACGTTAGCCCTGGGGAAGGTCACTCGGCAGGAGAGGTAGGTGCCATGGTCCTCGGGGTGGGGCGTGAGCAGGATCTCCGACGTGGAGGGCTCCAGGCCTGACCCCGCTGCTCTCAGGGCAGCCCCAGCCCAGGAGATACGGAGGGCCGTGGGCCAGTCACAGGCGCCAGGCATGGAGCATGTCACGTGGCTGAGGTGGCCCGACTGCAGGGGCCCCGGGGTGATGATGTCTGGGTTTTGGGTCAACTCTGGGGAGGAGAGAGGGACACACCAGATCCAAGAGGGGACCCGTGCATGCCTCTGAGACAGACACCCCAATCCTGAACCACCTGGGCTCCACTGCCCCCTCAAGACCAGGGTCTCCCCAGACCCTGGCGCCCCTCCCTACCCATGTGTGCTGCTTGTTCCTGGGCACTTGTCCTCACCTGTGACAGTCAGGGTGAGCAGGTTTCTTTTGTAAGTGTGGTTCACAGCTCCTTGCTCTAGATGAAAATAGTATGTTCCGCTGTCGTCCTTCCGGACCTCGGAGATGCTCAGGGAGCAGTTGTTAGCCTGGGGGTCTCCGAGGAGCCGGAAATGAAGTTTGTACTTCTCTTTTGCTTCCTTGTCTGGGTTGTTTGTGGCCACGAGATCATTGTCTTCTGGATCAGGTTTGGAATTATTTGTCTTGTACCAGGAGCCATAGGTAGGTGTGGAGTGGTTCCAGCCAGCCTCAGGGTAGGAGAAGGAGCAGGACACAAGCACACACAGGCCCTCCTGCACTGTCACCGCCTCCTGCATCTGCAGCCAGGAAGATTGTTTCTTCTGCAGGGACCCTGGGGAGGACACAGAAGCTCAGCTGCAGTCCCAGCCCACACCTAGGCTCCCTGGTCCTCAGCCCACTCACCTGCCCCCAACTGAAGCAGCAGCAGGGCCAGGAGCAGCATCTTGGGCTTGGAGGACTGTCCTGTCCTGGGATCCTCTGGCCTCTGGCTCTGCCTCTCTGAGAGGACACTCCCCAGGAAGTCTGGGGAGGGCCACTGACCACCACAGAAGAGGAACCTCAGCAGCAAGTGCCCTGGTTTCACGGTCTCCTTTTCATAAAAGTGGGCTCAAGGGCAGGAGGCCTGAGCCTCTAGTGGGAAGGACCCGTGCAGCCTCTGCCTCAGGGCAGGAGTTCCTGCCTCACAGGGGAAACCTTGTGTGGTGGCCCAGGGACAGCGATGGGGTGCCTCACTCCCTCACTCCCTCACTGCCCAGGCGAACCTCTGCTCCATGCAGGCAAAGAGCAGAGCATGACCCCCATCTCCTGCCATAGGGCTCCCCTTCGCTGACTCCAACCTGGGTCCCCATCTTGCATGCTCCCAAGGGCCCTGGCTCCCCTGCGTACTCAGGGATATTTTGGGGTGCCACTGCTTTGGGTCTGCTCTGAGTTTGGGAGGTGCCGGGGTGGACCCCAGGGCCCATTTGTGCCAGGCAGGCGCCCCACGCTGAGCCACCCTCCCAGCCCAGGGCTTGCGCCTTTGCTTTGGGCACTGGAGCGCTTCAGGGTCCTCCCTCCACGTGACTTCAGGCACAACCACTGCCCAGGCCTCCGAACTCCCCTTCTCCTCTTCTGCTGAGGAGCTGGAGCTCCCCAGTCACAGGAGGCTTTAGCAGCTTTCCCTCCCCAGAGCTTTCTAGGGCCCAGCTGTGCCCCATCAGGGATGGAGGGAGCCGCCCCAGCCTGTGTCAGCAGGAATGTACCCGTGTCCACCCCCGTCAAGGCCCACTAGTTCCCCAGGTTGTGGGTCCTCTCAGAGCGGAGATGCCTCATACCAACGTTCCCAAGGTTGCCAGGGTGACGTTTGTCCCAGTGGATCCTGGCTACTTCCGGTGCACTGTGTCCACGGCTCACGGGGCTCTGAAAATTGCATCTTCCACAGCCTGGATGGCTGGTCATGGCCAAGAATGGGCAGCACAATGGGAACCCAAGGCCTCCCCCTCCCCAGTCTCACTCTGTTGATTCCTTTCTTTTCTTTTGGTGGTGGTGGTAGGGGCACCAGGGATTGAACCCAGGTTTGCTTAACCACTGAGCCACATCCCCAGCCCTATTTTGTGTTTTATTTAGAGATTGGGTCTCACTGAGTTGCTTTTGCTGAGGCTGGCTTTGAACTCACAGTCCTCCAGCCTCAGCCTCCCAAGCTACTGGGATTACAGGCGTGTGCCACCATGCCTGTCTTGCTTCTTATTTTTTATTTAAAGACAGGGTCTTGCTAAATTTCTCTGGTCCTTGCTAATCTGCTGAGGCTGGCTTTGAACTCATGAACCTCCTGCCTCAGCCTCCTGAGCCGCTGGAATTACAGGTGGGCATCACCCATTCCCGGCCTTCCACTGAACCTTGGGGGTTTGGTGGAGGAAGAGAGGGTAGGCTGAATGCACTTCTCACACCTTCTCAAGTCCTGTGATTTGTCGTTCCCGTGCTGACCTTGGTCACCTGGCTGAGGTCGTGTGTTCAGACTCCTCCTCTGTAAAGCTCCCTCTTTCCCCGTGTCATACTGACCTCTCTGGAAGGAGGTCAAGTGTGCAGCCCCCCGTTAAGGAATGGGAAGTCATGCCACCCCTCCTTGAGGAATATAACATACAATTTGCCATCTCAAAATCTGAAACGTACAGTTCTCTGGCTCTAAGCACTGCTACCTAGTTGCAGAACTTCCTATCACCCCTAAAGAAAACCTAGTGCTTCTTCAGTGGCCACGTCTCCTCCCAACAGGCAACAAAAAACCATTTCTGTCTCTAGAGTTATGATTTCCCTAATCCTGACACTTCACATGAGTGGAATTATGTCATATTTGTCTGACTTCCTCCACTTAATACAGTGTTTTCCAGTTTTATAATATTGTAGCATCTATTAAATGTCATTCCATTTTTAAAATTTTTAAATTTGTCCTAATTAGTTGTACATGACAGCCGAACGCATTTTGACACATCATACATAAATGGGGTATAAGTTCTCCTTCTTTTTCATATCAGAGAAAACATTTTTCGGGATTGGCTTACTGTGCTTGTCATATCCAGTCCACCCATTTACTGGCAAAGCCATAATTTCATTCTTCTTTAAGACTGAGTAATATTCCATTATGTATATATACCACATTTTCTTTATCCTTCATCTGTTGAAGGACACCTGGGTGGGTTGCATAGTTTAGCTATTGTGAATTGAGCTGTTATAAACATTGATGTGGCCACGACACTGTAATATGTTGATATTAAGACTTTTGGGTATAAACCTAGGAGTGGGATGACTGGGTAAAATGGTGGTTCCGTTCCAAGTTTTCTGAGGAAATCTCCATACTGCTTTCCGTATGTTGCACCAATCTGCCATCCCACCAGCAATGTATGAGCGGACCTTTTTTGCCACATTCTTGTCAACATTTATTGTTGCTTGTATTCTTGATAATTGCCATTCTGACTGGAATGAGATGGAATCTCAGAGTAGTTTTGATTTGCATTTCTTTTTTTTTTTTTTTTACCTGTCTGAGATTTTATTAGCAGGACCGCAGCGGCCAGTCACAGAGGAGAAGGGAGGAGAGAGAGGGAGGGAGGGAGGGAGAGAGAGAGAGAGAGAGAGAGAGAGAGAGAGAGAGAAAGAGAGAGAGAGGGGAGGGGGGAGAGAGAGAGGAGGGGAGAGAGCAAGAGTAAGAGAACGAAGACGACCAGGGTATTGATATTTATGGGCTTAACACAGGATGCGGAGGAGCAAGGCAAGTGGGCTGTTACTTCTTCATTGGCTGAGAGTTCACACCACTTCAGGGATTGGAGGTGCGCCAAGTTTGAGCCATTCTCAGGGATTGGAGGTGACGGTATGTCCAGTCTGTAGGGCTGGTAGAAAAAGCCTATGCCCAGGAGAAGGCAGACTAGAACATATAAAGCTGAAAACCAAGGGCTTATTTCTTTTTGGCATGGTGGGGTAGAGATGGGCCTTCGGTGGAGTTGTCATTCGGTATCTTCATCTTTCAGCACTTGATGGAGGTTTCTTGGGATGACTAGATGTTCATGTTGTCTGCTCGTTGGCAAGTAGCTGGTAATCCCTGAAGAGGAGCAATCTGCAGGCCGGTCGTGGATGTCAGGCAGGCCATCAGAGGAGTGGACTACGACAGGAACGTTTGGGCTCAGAGTTTGGGAACGGGGTTCTGCCTTGAGTGACGTGAATCCCCGTCCCGGGTTTCGGTACCAAGGTAAAGGACGATGGAAAAGCTCCGTTAAACTCAACAAGCCAAAACAACCGTTTACCTGTCTGAGATTTTATTAGCAGGACCGTAGCGGCCAGTCACAGAGAAGAAGGGAGGAGAGAGAGAGAGAGAGAGAGAGAGAGAGAGAGAGAGAGAGAGAGAGAGGGGGAGAGGGGGGAGAGAGGGGTGGGAGAGAGTGGGGAGAGAGAGAGAGAGGAGAGTAAGAGAGCAAGCGATTTGCATTTCTCTAATTGATAGAGATGTTGAACATTTTTTCATACATTTGTTGATCAATTGAATTTCTTCTGTGAAGTGTCTGTTCAGTTCCTTATCCTGTTTATTGATTGGGTTATTTGTGGTTTGGGCGTTAAGTTTTTTGAGTTCTTTACATATCCTGGAGGTTAATGCTCTATCTGAGGTGTGTGTTGTGGGAAGCCACTCCAAGAGCCCGCACCCTGGGGCTGGGGATGTGGCTCAAGCGGTAGCGCGCTCGCCTGGTATGCGTGCGACCCGGGTTCGATCCTCAGCACCACATACCAACAAAGATGTTGTGTCTGCCGAGAACTAAAAAATAAATATTAAAAATTCTTTCTCTCTAAAAAAAAACAAAAAAAAAAAAAAAAAAAAAAAGAGCCCGCACCTTTAAGTCCTGCTGCACCACGGGGATCTGAAAGATCACTTAGTCTGGCGCCTAGTGCCATGACTCGGTCTTTTCCCTCACTCAGATAATAAGGTGTGGCCCTGGGAGTGGCCCTAGGAGTAGGCAGCACACAGAGGGGTTGAGCTCCACTCGCCTGTCCCCTTGTAATCCTACCCCTTGCCTCATTTGAGTGGCTTCTCCCCAACAAGAGGGTTCAGCACGTGCTCCTCTCTCTCTCTCCATGGACCCCTAAGGTCGGAGGAGCCGTCTCAGGACCCAAAGAAAAAGGTATTTCTCTGTGTGATTATTTCATGCAGCCCAGGTCACCTGGAGTGGCCCTGAGTGTTCTAGTTGTGGAACGCGACAGCGTGTGGTAAAGGTTTTCTCCCATTCTGTAGGCTCTCTCTTCGCGTTACTGTTTCCATTGCTGAGAAGAAGCTTTATAGTTTGATTCCATCCCGTTTAATGACTCTTGATTTCACTTCTTGTGCTTTAGGAGTCTTGTGAAGATTTGGGCCTGCTTTGTCTTCTATAGGCATAAGGGCTCTAAAAATGTGGAACGTGTCATTCTTGCGCCAGGACCATGCTGATCTCTGTATTGTTCCAGTTTCGACATATGTGCTGCTGAAACAAGCACTTCATTCCTTTTTATGGCTGAATAATATTCCATTCTACAGATAGAATGTTGATGACATTTTGTTGATGACTTTTCTTTTTTTATTTGTGTGGTTTGTGGTGCTGGGGATATAACTGAGGAGCCGGAGCCCCAGCGTATTTTTTATTGATTTCTTAATGTCCCATCCCTTAGAGTTGAAGAGTCTTGGAGGTAGGCAGTTCAGACCCTCAGATGGTGCCCAGGTGTGGGATAAGGTGAGGAGGAGCCAAGCAGCTATCTGGGGGTGGAGGAGGTGGAGCCGAGGTACCAAGCACCAGCCTCCACATGGACTCTATTATCCCAACGTACTTTACTTAAAAAACACAAATTCTAAGATAAAATTATTAAGAGTTTCAAGTTGGTAACCTCAGAGCTTCCAACCCCACTCCTGAAGCTCTTCTGAATGCCAGCCCCTCAGAGGCTGCCAAGCTTCTCCCTGGGCAGCCGGAGCCGAGAGTGTGAGATGGAGGGGGGCCAGTGGCCAGGGGCAACATCCAGGGCAGGGGCCTGGTGGGTGCTGGGTATGCGGAGGTGAGCCCTGCGCAACAGGACGTGTTCTCCAACAGGACGGGGTGGGGGGGTGGGGGGGGGTGTACTACTGCCTGTTTCCCCTGCCAGCCCCACTCTCAGGAGCTCTTGCCCGGGGGCTGAGCCAGAATAGGTCCTGCCTGCCTGAGCCCAGTCCTTCCTGGTGCCAACAACTCTGAAAGAGGAAGTCAGAAGAGAGGATCTTTCAGGCCCTGCTTTGCATGAAAATGGGCTCATGGCACGCTGCCCAGGTCCCTTTGCCTGCCTGGCCTCTGAAATGCTGCGTGGGCCCTGAGGGCATCCGGGCCTGTGCCAAGGCCTGCCCATTGGCACCGCCCATTCTTATGCATCTGAGAAACTCATGTGACTCCATTTTAAAAAATAAATAAATAATAGCAGCTTCTACCTCAAGGCCTGTCCGAAGGAAGGGGGCTTACCCTTGTCCTTGGAAAAACCCACAGAGCACTTCTTTTTTTTTTTTTTTAATTTTTAATATTTATTTTTTAGTTCTCGGCGGACACAACATCTTTGTTGGTATGTGGTGCTGAGGATCGAACCTGGGCCACAAGCATGCCAGGCGAGCGCGCTACCGCTTGAGCCACATCCCCAGCCCCAAGAGCACTTCTTTAAAAAAAAAAAAAATATTTATTTCTTTTAGTTGTACACAATGCCTTTATTTTTATTTATTTATTTTTATGTGGTGCTGAGGATCGAACCCAGGGCCTCG
This sequence comes from Urocitellus parryii, assembly GCF_045843805.1. Taxonomy (NCBI): domain Eukaryota; kingdom Metazoa; phylum Chordata; class Mammalia; order Rodentia; family Sciuridae; genus Urocitellus; species Urocitellus parryii. The sequence continues at coordinate 6,800,669 of NC_135545.1, forward strand.
CATGTACCAGGCAAGCACTCTACCGCTGAGCCACAACCCCAGCCCACACGGAGCACATCTAAGCACATACCCACCCTGCTGAGTTGTTTGTCTGTAAATACCAGGAGAGGTCTGAGGCGCCAGGTGCCCCTGACTCAGTTAGGCTAGGTGAGGACCCATAGCAACCCCCCTAGCAACCTCCAAACAGCATGAGACAGAAAATACCTGGGATGCCAGGTGACCCCCAAATAGTTTATGGTGGTTGATAACATGTTGGGAAACCATGTAGTTCAGCACATACACCCCTCATGGCCTAAACCAATCAGTTCAAAAGAATCCCCCTCTTGTACTAACCAATCAACCCTACCAACTTGTTCCCGCCAGTGAATGTGCTATCAATGTTAAGAGTTGTTGTTTGATTTTCCCGCGGTATGGAATGATTTGCTGTGTGATGTTGTGATGCATAGAGTATCCCCCCAAAACCTATAAAATCTCACTGAACAAAGGACCGGGACTCACTCCCTGGGACCGCTGCGTCAAGAACGGTTGTGAGTCCAGGCTCGAGCTTGCAATAAAGACTCTTGTGTGATTGCATCGGATTCGGCTCCTGGAGTCTATTGGGGTCCCATGAATCTGGCATAACACATCTTGTCACATTTTGCTGTTTGACGGTGTCTTCAAGATGGCTACTGCTCTGTCTGCTTGTCCTTCCCCACTGCAAACTGAGTGAGGCCGGGCGGGTGCCTGCTCAGGGGCCCGTGCAATATGCAGGGCTGCTGTGGGGGGCGCTCTGCCCCTGGGGACAGGGCGCTGGACTCAGAGAGACCTGGCCAGGAACCCTGCTGACCACTCATTAGTTGTGTTTGGAAATGGTTATTTAGCCCCTTTTCTCCAGCTGGTAACTGGGCACATGAGTGTTCCTCGTGGATTCTGTGAAGGCTTGTGAAACGGGCACTGACCGAGCACCAGGCGCACACAATCCCACGGCACTGAGGGAACAAGACTGGGTGGACGAGAGCAGGGAGCCCAGTCCGTCTCTGTGGGGTGAACAGAGGCGACTAAATGCTCATTTAAGGGTTGGCTTGTGGGTCCTCCTGGCTCTCTCCCAGCCCCGTCATCCTCATTCCATCCCGACTCCTGCCCCACTTCAGGGTCCCAAGGATGCATCCTGGTGGGACAGCCCCTCACATGGTCCCACGCCTGCTGCCACGCTGACCATGGGTGAGGAGCCAGAGCCCCAGGAGCTGCACTATGCCACCCTCAGCTTCCTGGAGCTTGAGCCTCAAAAGCCCAAGGTGCAGGAGGCCACCAGCAGGACAGAATACTCAGAGATGGAGATCTGCCATGGCGGCCTTCAGGAGCAGCCGGATGTCCTGGGGAGAGAGACATCAGGGACAATTGCTAGGTCAGCAGTTCCCCATGTGAACAGGACATGGAGCAGCAGAGGGGATGCCCCGTCCTGGTGCTGGGCAGAACAGGAGCCCCAGTGTCAGCCCCATCACCAGTGAGGAGCCCGACTTTGAGCAAATGACTTCACTCCTCACCTTCCTCCTCTGTAAAATAGACCCCATCAACCGAACTCACAGGACCGTCCTGGGCCATCAAGAACGAAATGCCTCAAGCCCAGAGGACTGTGTCTGCACAGAGACCATCGCCCAGAACCCCTCCCAGTGCAGTGCACTAGTGTGGAGCCCACTAGGTCAGTCACCCTGGCCCAGGTGGGTTGCACCCTGCAGGATGCCGCTGCTTCCCAGTGCCCCCAGAGCTCCGTCGGGCTCTCCCTCGGGTTCCCATTGTGCTGTCCATTCCTGGCCATGACCAGCCATCCAGGCTGTGGAAGATGCAATTTTCAGAGACCCATGAGCCGTGGACACAGTGCACCGGAAGTAGCCAGGATCCACTGGGACAAACGTCACTCTGGCAACCTTGGGAACCCTGGTATGAGGCATCTCCGCTCTGAGAGGACCCACAACCTGGGGAACTCGTGGGCCTTGACGGGGGTGGACACGGGTACATTCCTGCTGACACAGGCTGGGGAGGCTCCCTCCATCCCTGATGTGGCACAGCTGGGCCCTAGAAAGCTCTGGGAAGGGAAAGCTGCTAAAGCCTCCTGTCACTGGGGAGCTCCAGCTCCTCAGCAGAAGAGGAGAAGGGGAGTTCGGAGGCCTGGGCAGTGGTCGTGCCCTGAGCCACGAGGAGGGAGGACCCTGAAGCGCTCCAGTGCCCAAAGCAAAGGCGCAAGCCCTGGGCTGGGAGGGTGGCTCAGCGTGGGGCGCCTGCCTGGCACAAATGGGCCCTGGGGTCCACCCCGGCACCTCCCAAACTCAGAGCAGACCCAAAGCAGTGGCACCCCAAAATATCCCTGAGTACGCAGGGGAGCCAGGGCCCTTGGGAGCATGCAAGATGGGGGCCCAGGTTGGAGGCAGCGAAGGGGAGCCCTATGGCAGGAGATGGGGGTCATGCTCTGCTCTTTGCCTGCATGGAGCAGAGGTTCGCCTGGGCAGTGAGGGAGTGAGGGAGTGAGGCACCCCATCGCTGTCCCTGGGCCACCACACAAGGTTTCCCCTGTGAGGCAGGAACTCCTGCCCTGAGGCAGAGGCTGCACGGGTCCTTCCCACTAGAGGCTCAGGCCTCCTGCCCTTCAGCCCACTTTTAGGAAAAGGAGACAGTGAAACCAGGGCACTTGCTGCTGAGGTTCCTCTTCTGTGGTGGTCAGTGGCCCTCCCCAGACTTCCTGAGGAGTGTCCTCTCAGAGAGGCAGAGCCAGAGGCCAGAGGATCCCAGGACAGGACAGTCCTCCAAGCCCAAGATGCTGCTCCTGGCCCTGCTGCTGCTTCAGTTGGGGGCAGGTGAGTGGGCTGAGGACCAGGGAGCCTAGGTGTGGGCTGGGACTGCAGCTGAGCTTCTGTGTCCTCCCCAGGGTCCCTGCAGAAGAAACAATCTTCCTGGCTGCAGATGCAGGAGGCGGTGACAGTGCAGGAGGGCCTGTGTGTGCTTGTGTCCTGCTCCTTCTCCTACCCTGAGGCTGGCTGGAACCACTCCACACCTACCTACGGCTACTGGTACAAGACAAAGAATTGCAAATATGATCCAAAAAACAGTACTCTCATGGCCACAAACAACCCAGACAAGGAAGCAAAAGAGAAGTACAAACTTCATTTCCGGCTCCTCGGAGACCCCCAGGCTAACGACTGCTCCCTGAGCATCTCTGAGGTCCGGAAGGACGACAGCGGAACATACTATTTTCATCTAGAGCAAGGAGCTGTGAACCACACTTACAAAAGAAACCTGCTCACCCTGACTGTCACAGGTGAGGACAAGTGCCCAGGAACAAGCAGCACACATGGGTAGGGAGGGGCGCCAGGGTCTGGGGAGACCCGGGTCTTGAGGGGGCAGTGGAGCCCAGGTGGTTCAGGATTGGGGTGTCTGTCTCAGAGACATACACGGGTCCTCTCTCGGATCTGGTGTGTCCCTCTCTCCTCCCCAGAGTTGACCCAAAACCCAGACATCATCACCCCGGGGCCCCTGCAGTCGGGCCACCTCAGCCACGTGACATGCTCCATGCCTGGCGCCTGTGACTGGCCCACGGCCCCCCGTTTCTCCTGGGCTGGGGCTGCCCTGAGAGCAGCGGGGTCAGGCCTGGAGCCCTCCACGTCGGAGATCCTGCTCACGCCCCACCCCGAGGACCATGGCACCTACCTCTCCTGCCGAGTGACCTTCCCCAGGGCTAACGTGTCTTCAACCAGAACTGTGCAGCTCAAGGTGTCCTGTGAGTGCTGTGCCAGGGCACCGGGCTGCTGTGTGGGGGCGGAGGGTGGGGAGGGTGCCGGGGTCTGAATGTCTGTGTCCCCCTGTGTTGGTGTGGGAAACCCTGACCACAAGGCAACGGGGCCAGCAGGGGGGACCTGTGGGGAGTGGCTGGGTCACAGCTGTGGAGAGTCAGAGCAGCTGGGACAGACTGAGAGAGGCTGCTGAGCCTGGGTCCTGAAGGCCACAGGCCTCCAGGGGACACAGGGAGGACACTGGCCTCTGGGGTGCTGCCTCCTCTTTCATTTCCATGGCTCCTGGGGAGGATCGCAGGCCAGCTGTGCTTGCAGCCCTCATGGGGTCTCTCTGTCCAGATGCTCCTCAGAACCTGACCATCAGCATCTCCAGAGCAGGTGACCCAGGTAGGCGGGGTGTCCCTCTGGGGCTGGGCGGGGACAGGTGTCTGCCAGCAGGGAGCCGAGCCCCGCAGCAGCCACCCCAGGGAGGCTCCCTCTGGACGGACCCTCAGCTCCTCCATTCACCACGTGCAGTTAGAAGGAGGCTCACAGCACGAAGCCCTGACGCTGCCCACCCGGGTAGGTGAGAACACGGGCCCTGGAGGCACCCAAAGGCCTCGTGTTCACCCCCGCCTCTGCCTCCAGGACCCCAGGCCACTGCTTGTCTCCTGCTGTCCCCATATTTCCTCATAGTTTTACCCAATACACCTGACTCTCCCACGGGGTTTAGCTTGCCCTCTTTTCCTTCCGTGGTGTAAGTGACCAGGACACACACACATGCGCCACTCTCCACCTTGCCTCCTCCGTGCAGGTGAGATTCCTGCAACACAGCGCCAACTGTCTTCGAGTGACACAGAGGTGGCCTTTGGTGCACTCATGGTGTGGCCCTGCCACCAGCCCCTCAAAGGCCAGAGCACACTCTTCATGGAACAGAGAGCCCCGTGCCTGGCCCACACCCCGGATTGTCCCCTCCAGGCCTGGCAGCCCCTCGTTGTCCCTTATAGCTATGCTCTACCTATTGGGGACCCTACCACTAAAGGCCGTCACACAGTGCACCCCTCTTGTGTGTGGCTTGTCACATGGCCGCAAGGTTTCCTGTACCCGGGCCGGGACTGCTTTCCTCCCCGTGGCTGGAGAACATCCGGAGACTGGAAGGAGCACACCGGCTTTACCATGTTTCAGCTCAGGGTCTCCAGGCTAGTTCCACCTTTGTGCTGCTCTGAGGGTCCCTGTACAAGTGCCACTTGGCTGGGTGCCGCTGCAGGATCCTAAGTGTCTTGACTCTCTTGATGTGACCCCACCTCGTGTTCTCAAGGACCATCCACGTAGCCTGTGGTGTCATTACTGCGTGTCCTCACCTGTGGTCCCACAGTTCACTAGCCCAGTCCACCAGGGCTGCGCACGAGGGTTGGTTTCCTGATAATGCCTCTGGGAACATGTCCCCGTGAACCTGTACCCACCCTGCCTGGAGCTCCTATGAACTCTCCACAGCAGCCTCGGGAGGTCCGGGCAGGGCTGAGGTCTAACTTTGTAACTGGCTCCTGGGGATTTCCATGCAGAGGACTTGATGCTTCAGAGACAGTCCTTGGGTAAGGGGACCCGAGGTGTTATGTCTAGGAACCGAATCAGGAAGGAAACTCACCACACCCCTCGGGAATGCTGCTGTAGAAGAGCTCTGGAGCCCGGTGCACTGATCTTGCCAATAATCCTAGCAGCTCAGAGGCTGAGGCAGGAGGATTACAAGTTTGAGGCTGCCTGGGGACCTTAGGGAGAATGTGTCTGAAAATAAAAAATAAAGGGGCTCATTCATGCCCATTACCAGAAGACAAAGAAAGAGCTCTGGAAGAACACCCCAGAAACCAGCACTCAATTCCCCTCTGACAAGAGGAACAGTTGCTGGGTGTCACTGAGGGAGGGAGTCTCAACAGCCCCTTCTCCTCAGGAGTTGTATATGAGCCTGGGGGACAGAGAGGAGGAGGTGGAGATCAGCCCCCCAGAGCCTTGGAGGGCTGATGATTGGATTTTGGATACTTCAACAGTAAACAGGCTCATGGGTGGTTAATGTGGACAAGGACCACAGCCTCAGAGAAATCAAGGAACAACCCAGTTGTCAATCGACTGATGGATGGATGCACTAATGTGGTGGATTCAGATGGTGGGATGTAACTCAGCCCTAAAGGAGAGCCAGGCTCTGGCAGGCACTGTACATGGTGACCCTGGAGACATGGCGCTGAGGGAGAGAAGCCAGCCAGACACAGTCCACCACACACATGGGATTCTGTGGAATGTAGCACCCTGCGAAGGCAAATCCAGAGACAGTGGGTTTGTGTATTTAGGCTGGGGATGGAAGGGCTGGGCAAGGGCTGGGTGGGGGTTCGCCCCTGGCGTTGTGGGAATGCGCTGGCATTGTGGTGACCCAGATCTGAACACACAAGAGCCATGGGACTGTTGACCCGCCGTGGTCTGTCAGTGCCATTGTACGGTGTGTGATCTTAACTGGACAAAGCTGCTTTGAAAGACAGAGGCCCAGGGCCTCAGAACCCTAGGCCAGGCTCAGCTCTGTCTGTGTCTGTCTCTGTCTGTCCCTCTCCAGCCCCAGTGGCCCAGGGAAACTTCTCACATCTGGAAGTCCAGAAAGGCCAGTTCCTGCGGCTCCTCTGTGCTGCTGACAGCCATCCCCCGGCCACTCTGAGCTGGGTCCTGGAGGACAGAGTCCTCTCCTGGTCCTTCCGCTTGGGCCCCAGAACCCTGGAGCTGGAGCTGCCCGTGGTGAAGCCTGGAGATTCGGGGCTCTACACCTGCCGAGCAGAGAACAGGCTGGGCTCCCAGCAGGGCACCCTGGACCTCTCTGTGCAGTGTGAGTGTGTCCAGAAGGTCCCTGGGAGGGCAGCAGAGGAGGGGCAGGGCCATGATAGGGTCCCAGAGCTCTGGGGGGCCTAGAAACCCAGGGCCCTGGCACCCGGCTTCTGTCCTGCTAGACCACTGGGCAGTCAGTGTGGGGACCCAGCTCGTGATTCTGCCCTCCCACCACCTCAGTGTCCTGGGCTGGATCCTCTGCCCAGAGGGAAGCCCAGCCCATCTGGAGCTGGTTCCTGTCTCCATTGCAGATCCTCCAGAGGACCTGAGGGTGACCGTTTCCCAAGAAAATAGGACAGGTAGGAAGGGCAAGAGGAAGCAGGGCCTCTGGGTGCCCCGTTGCGGGCCCATGTGACGGGGCCACAGGTCAGTTCTGCCTCTTCCCTTCCCTAGTCATGGAAGTCATCAGGAATGGCACGTCCCTCTCAGTCCTGGAGGGCCAAAGCCTGCGCCTGGTCTGTGTCACCCACAGCAACCCCCCAGCCAGGCTGAGCTGGACCTGGGGGACGCAGACCCTGAGCCCTGAGTGGCTTTCAGACCCTGGGGTCCTGGAGCTGCCCCAGGTGCAGACAGAGCATGGAGGAGAATTCACCTGCCATGCCCGCAGCCCGCTGGGCTCCCAGCACCTCTCCCTGAGCCTCTCTGTGCACTGTGAGTCCGGGAGGGGAGGGAGGGCACGCCTGGGTTGGGACGAGGTGGCATCTGCTGACCCTTCTCCTTGCTCCTCAGACCCCCCAAGGCTGCTGGGACCCTCCTGCTCCTGGGAGGCCCAGGCTCTGCTCTGCAGCTGCTCCTCCAGCGCCTGGCCGGCCCCCTCCCTGCACTGGCGGCTGGGGGAGGGGCTGCTGGAGGGGAACAGCAGCAATGCCTCCCTCAGGGTCACATCCAGCTCCACGGGGCACTGGGCCAACAGCTCCCTGAGCCTGCACGGGGCACTCAGCTCCGACCTCAGGCTGAGCTGTGAGGCCCAGAACGCCCATGGCACCCAGAGCGCCAGCGTCCTGCTGCTGCCAGGTCAGGGGGCCTGTGGGGGCCGAGGTTTAGGGAGGTGGATCTGAGGAGTGACCAAGGACAGGGCTGGGGCCATGGGCTGAGCCTGGAAGGAAGGGGTGGACAGAGGACTCCTTCTTGGGCTGTTTGGGATGAAGGGCTCCAGGTGTGTCGGGGGAGGACGGGGTCCTGGGGCTCAGAGGGCTTCCCCATGAACCCCACTTGCCTGCAGGGAAGCCAGAGCTCAGGGAAGCCCTGCTGGGGACGCTGGGGGCTGCTGGTGGGGCCGCTCTGCTCTCCCTCTGTGCCTGCCTCGTCTTCTCCTGGTGAGTGTTCTTCCTGGGCAGGATGCCAGGTGTGGAGGGAGGGTGCGTCCCCAGGACCCCACAGGCCCCACTGGAGGGTCTGACAGGCCAGTGCCTATGAGTGGCCTTGGCCAGACGATCAGAGCAGGGGTCTGTGCCCTGCCCATTATCCCAGGAGTCACCCCTGAGACATGTCCCCTGACTCCTGGGCCTTGGTAGGCTTTCTAGGCGATTTTAGCAGGGTCCACTGAAGTCCACCCCAAGGTCTGAACCACAGGTGGCTGAGTGTCCCATCTCCTCCTTCAGGTTAAAGACCCGCAGGAAGAAAGCTGGTAGCCAGACAGGAACTGCCCATCAGGACGCCCCCGTTGACCTGGGCCCTGTCTGTGGGGTGAGTGAGGGTCCCCCTGCCCTCCAGCCCCCCCTCCCCAGGTGGCCGGGCCAGAACCCCTGGACAGCCTGGGGACTCATTATGACAAATAGGCTTTGCTCCTGGGTCCCCTCCAACACGGCCCCAGTCCCAGTCTAGTGTCCTGCAACTTCCCAGCCAAGCCCCTTCCCTGCTCCCAAGGCCATGGCCACCCGGGTCTGACCACCCACTGCCTGGGCTCAGTTCAGCCCCTTCCACTCCGGCTCTTCATTTCTCTCTGATCCCCTCACCCCTTCCTTCTCCTCACTCCTCAGCAAGGCAGGGAGCCACAGAAATATCCCCCAAATGGCCACGCTCTGCTGGAAGCCTCCCGGGTTCCAAGCCCGACATCAGCTGTGAAGCAAGAGGCACAGGGGTGGGGTGGGCGACAGGAGGTCCCAGGGGTCCTGTCCCATTGGAGTCTCTCCAACAGCACCTCATCTCCAGGGCCAGGGCCTGACAGCAGGTAGCAGTGTTGCCACCAGGAATTCCACCCAGCCTTGGCATCCAAGGCTCCACTAGGGGCTGGTCCCACTGACACTCTCACCTATGTGGCTGGCCTCAGTCACTTGGTGTCTAGCTTCTCCAAAGTTCAAACTGATGCCACATTTCCCTACATGGCCACCATAAACCACACCTTAGCATAGGTAAGCGTAGGTCAACTCCTCTGGCCTGAGGTTACCAGGGGGATGCAGATCCTTCTGTCAGGCGGGGCCTGAGGGAAGATAATCCCTCCCAGGAGCTGGGTGCAAAGAGTCCACCCCTAATCTAGGCAAGATGAGTCCCAAGGCACAGTAGCCTTTGTTTCTTGGGCTCATGGCATGCTGCCCAGGTCCCTTTGCCTGCCTGGCCTCTGACATGCTGTGTGGGCCGAGGGCATCTGGGCCTGTGCTAAGGCCTGCCCATTGGCCGTGCCCATTCTTGTGCACCTGGTCACATTTGCTGTTTGACGGTGTCTCTAAGAAGGTGACTGCTCTGTCTGCTTGTCCTGTGCAATATGCAGGGCTGCTGTGGGGGGCGCTCTGCCCCTGGGGACAGGGCGCTGGACTCAGAGAGACCTGGCCAGGAACCCTGCTGACCACTCATTAGTTGTGTTTGGAAATGGTTATTTAGCTCCCTTTTCTCCAGCTGGTAACTGGGCACATGAGTGTTCCTCGTGGATTCTGTGAAGGCTTGTGAAACGGGCACTGACCGAGCACCAGGCGCACACGATCCCACGGCACTGAGGGAACAAGACTGGGTGGACGAGAGCAGGGAGCCCAGTCCTTCTCTGTGGGGTGAACAGAGGCGACTAAATGCTCATTTAAGGGTTGGCTTGTGGGTCCTCCTGGCTCTCTCCCAGCCCCGTCATCCTCATTCCATCCCGACTCCTGCCCCACTTCAGGGTCCCAAGGATGCATCCTGGTGGGACAGCCCCTCACATGGTCCCACCCCCACTGAAGCCACACTGGCCGGGGGCGAGGAGCCAGAGCCCCAGGAGCTGCACTATGCTACCCTCAGCTTCCTGGAGCTTGAGCCTCGAGATCCCGAGGTGCACGAGGACACCAGCAAGACAGAATACTCAGAGATCAAGATCTGCAATGGCGGCCTCCAGGAGCAGCCGGATGTCCTGGGGAGAGAGACATCAGGGACAATTGCTAGATCAGCTGTTCTCCATGTGCACAGGAAGTGGAGCAGCACAGAGGATGCCCCATCCTGGTGCTGGGCAGAAGAGGAGCCCCAGTGTCAGCCCCATCACCAGTGAGGAGCCCGACTTTGAGCAAATGACTTCACTCCTCACCTTCCTCCTCTGTAAAATAGACCCCATCAACTTAACTCACAGGACTGTCCTGGGCCATCAAGAAAGAAAGGCCTCAAGCCCCCAAGGGACTGTGTCTGCTGAGAGGTCGTTGCCCAGAACCCGCTCCCAGGGCAGCGCACTAGTGTGGAGCCCACCAGGTCTGTCACCCTGGCCCAGTTGGGGTGCACCCTGCAGGATGCCCCTGCTTCCCAGTGCCCCCAGAGCTCCGTCGGGCTGTCCCCTGCTCACCTGCTTCTCCCTTCTGGCCTCCAGGCATGTGAACTGCTAGGGGGACACCTTGTCCCTCCTTACCCCTCACGCCCATCTCCACAGCTGCTTCCTGCAGCCCCACCTCTCCTTGGCACAGTCACTCCTGTTCATCTGGAATAAATTGCAAGTGTTCAAACCGCTCCTCTCTTGCTGAGCTCCATTGCCCTATGGGTTGGTTCTCCCTCTCCACTTCTTCTTTTGCTGAATTGGCATATAAATTCCCTTGCACTTGCAGTCTGTGCTCCACACACAGTGTGACACAGTCCTCCCACGGTCACTTCCTCCTTTTCTTCTTTCCCATTGTGCCTTCATTAGTGAGAAGGCACAGTGGACATTGGTGTCATGAACTGGGGCTCCAACGTGTGCTAGCAGCAAGTGAAGTCCCTGGCTGTCACTCCTCAGCTTCCCTGGCCAAGGCTCACCAGCTCTCCTCCCCTCAGGAGGACACTGCACGTCTTGGCCAATGACTTGTATTTCATACCTTAATTTAATTTATTTATTTTTATGTGGTGCTGAGGATCCGACTCAATGCCTCACATGTGCTAGGCAAGCGCTCTGCCACTGAGCCACAACTCCAGCCCTTGGTCAATGACTTTTCACAATGGTGTCCATGACCAAAAAGAACATTCTTGTCAAGTTTTGTTCCTCTTTTCAAGAGGACACTTGGTGATTCCAACTTCCCATCCTGCTACAGCAGTCAGTATCCTCCCATAAAATACTGAATTCTGTAAAGGATAAGTCTTTTTCAAAACCAGTCATGGTGACTACTACAACCACGTGTTAGAGGATAGCAAGACCGTCTTTTCCCCTTCTAATTAATGTCCCTCTGAAGACCAGCCTGGACACCGGAAGAAACACATTTTTCATCAACCATTTCTTTATCACATCTGAAATTTCTCATCAACAATGTAGCACCCACCCTGCTGTCTGTTCTTTTTTGTTAATATTTTTTAGTTGTAGATGGACACTGCACCTTTGTTATTTAACTTCATGTGGTACTGAGCATCAAACCTAGTGCCTCATACGTGCTAGGTGAGCACTCTACCACTGACCACAACCCCACCCCTGCTCTCTGTTATATATATGATCCAATTGACATAAAATAAACTGTTAGAAACTATAATAAGAAATAAAAGATTTAACTCCATAGATTATTTTTTATATTCATTTCTTAGTTGTAATTGGACACAGTACCTTTATTTTATTTATTTATTTTTACGTTGTGCTGAGCATCGAACCCAGGGCCTCACACATGCTAGGCGAGCGCTCTACTCACGAGCCACAACCCCAGCCCCACAGATTATTTTACATCAAGAATTTGTGCCAGGTGTGGGGTCGCACACTTGTAATCCTAGTGACTAGGGAGGCTGAGGCAGGAGGATCACCAGTTTGAAGCCAGACTTAGCAATTTCCAGAGGCCCTAAGCAAGTTAGTGAGACCCTGTCTCCAAATAAAAATTGAAAAGGGCCTGGGATGCAGTTCAGTGGTAAAGCACCCCTGGGTTCTATCCACAGTACCAGAAAAAAGGAAGAAAAGAAGAAAAGAAAGAAAGAAGAAAAGCAAGCAAGCAATGAAGTCTAACATTTTGGGGGACTCTTGGCTATGGCTCAGCCATGACTTCAGAGTCCCCAGATTCCCATGTAGGAAGCTTGGTCCACAGCGTGGTGCTGCTGAGGTCGGGGGCCTTGCTGAAGGGGATTAGCTCATGGGCGCTGTCCTCAGAGGAGATGAATCCTCCTCCCAAGAAGAGCAAGCCTGACTCCCCTCCCCACCTTTTGGAAGTGCTGGGGATCAAACCCAGGGCCTCCCATATGCCAGCCAGGTGCCCTTCCCCTGAGCCACACCCCTGCTGGCCCCTCTCTGGCTTCCAGTCTCTCTAAGGTCTCTGTTTCTCCCACACTCCTGCCACTGTGGTGCCATGTGCCACAGGGTCCTTAACAGACAGGCCACGCTTTTGAAACTCCAGAACTGTGGGCTCAACACACCTTTTTGCTTTACATAGTCCCCGCCTCAGGAGTTTTGTTCTATCAACAGAGAGGGGACTAAGAGGCTTTTCATCAGCCTACAGGATGAGTTCTTTGCTTCATGGAAATAAAACCAGCATTCTCTCATGGGGGTTTTCAAGGCAAGAGGACTGAAAATACAGCATGGTAGAAATTCAAAGAAAAAAAAAGAACTAAAAGAAATCCTTTAGCTGCTCAGTTCTAACAGTATAAGGGAAGTGGGGTCAGGCCATATAGTTCTTTACATAGCAAAGTGCTTAAGCTGCTCTGCAGGAAAAGCCTCCAAATTTGATTTGAAACCAATGTGTCTAGAATGGGCATAGGCAGAAGTCCACTCCGCTGGTCAATGACCTTTAGACCTCAGAAACTCAGACTCTGCTGAACATGGTAACTGCCCCCAAAGAATCCTGTGACCTGTCAAGAGGAAGGGCATCAGTCCGTTTCTATGCAAGAGGACCCCCAAACCTCCCCCTCTTGCCCTCTGAGCACAAGCAGCTGCTCCCTGCCCCTCCCTAGAAGCTCCTCAGTTACAAGTGGCTGGAGAGGCAGGTTCCAGCCTTTGCTCTCTGTCCCTGATGAGTGGCCCTCAACACGCAGCGTTTCCTTTTTCCGGTGCCACAGCACTGCTCTGTGCAGGCTGGGCAGCCAGCTCTTGGTCTGTAGTATAAGGGCTCAGTGAGGACCACTTCATGACAAGCCTCCTCTGCCCCAGGAAGGCGGCAGGAGCTGTGTGAAGGGCGTGTTGTGCCACGTGGCCCCACAGCCAGCACCTTCCCCTGGCCGTCCACCCCGGGCTTCCACTTGGATCAGCACCGTCCACACCTCCCACCAACAGCCACAAAATCTGTATTTGTGGCATCTCAATCCACAAATTGCGTGGCATTGAGATGCCACAAATCATCAATGTGATGTTTCCCACTAAATTCCGACTCACTGAGAGTCTGCGGTCGCCGCTCAAGTCTCCTGTGGAAGGGATTCTACCTGCAGTCACCTTAAGAGCAAGCTTTTTTCAAGAGAAAAATATTTCAAAGCCAAGACCCGACCTTTTAGGGTGATTTGTTCTGCAGCAAAGAACATGCTCTGCAGAAGCAAGTGCCAAGGACAGGCTGCTCAGCCTGAGACAGGCGCAGGGGAAGAAAGAAGAATTCCCTGGGTGATCTGGGGCTCTTGGTTGCCAGGGATGGAGAAGCCTCTTTAATCAAGTGGGCAGTGTCCTGGTTCTTGGAGGCTGACAACCTCAGGTGGGTCTGGCTTCAGGCGTGGCGGGATTCAGGGCTCAGTGAGCTCACCAGGGTGTCCTTGTCTGAAGATGGCTCCATTTCAGGTGCTTTGATGAGACCTTGAGATGACCCCACCAAGCAGCCCACAAGAGGGTATCCGTGGGAGCTCCGGAGAATGTTCTCGAACAGTGTGTCCTCAGATGCGGGATCTGATCAGCTCCTGTGTTCATCTCGGAGCCACACACCAGCCCTTGAACCGCAGGGCCCCCGTCTAGCTGCCACATGTAGCACTGCAAGAATGTCCCCTGATTTGACCTCCAGAACCTTCCGGATGAACCCAGACCTAACTGCTGTCCTGAAGCATCCTAACACATGAAATAGGGCTAGTTGGGGTGGTTTGTCAGGAAGCAATCGGTGTCCAGTACACTTACTACAGAGATTAGGGGTTTTATCTCTGCTTTGCAGTGCTGGGGATGGAACCCAGGCCTCTCACCTGCTAGGCAAGGGCTCTACCACCGAGCTAGCCCCCAGCCCCAGGGTTTGCTTTTTAAAATTTTATTTAATTTATTTTTAGTACATAATAATTATACATAATAGTAAGGTTCCTTTTAACTGGAACTTGCTTTTGAATGTAGGACTGTGGGGAAGGGGGACACAGCTCAGTGGTTTAGTGACTCTGGGTTCAATTCCTGGTAGCAAAAAAAAAAAAAAGAAGGGTTGGGAATACAGCTCAGTTGATATAGTGCTTGCCTTGAATGCACAAGGCCCTGGGTTCAATCCTCAGCACCAAAAAAGAGAATATAGGACTAGGGCCTGGGGCTGGAAGGGGACAGGAACTTTCACTTTTATGCCACACATTTCAGTTTGGTTCAAGTGATTTTATAAGCAAATAGTATGTTGGAATTTAAACCCAAATGTGATAAAGGAGAAGAGGAATAAAGAATTTATATTGCCAGAAAGTTGGAGAAAATCTCAACACAACCTTAGCTAAATGAATTATGGTACATTCATAGCTTGGATTGTGGTACCCACAACAGACTGTTGTTTTGCAAATGTTTTCAAACTCAGAGCTACAAGCACATAAAGAAATACAAGCACACGGCCTAAACCTCCTTTCACAAAGTGTCTCCTGACCTCCTACAAGACCCTTGTGTTTTTGTTTGGGCCTTTTGATGTTTTTAAATCCTGTTCCTGACAGGCATGGTGGCACACTCCTGAAGTCCCTGCAACTCAGGAGTCTGAGACAGGAGGATCAAAATTTTGAGGCCAGTCTGGGCAACTTAGCGAAACCCCGTTTCAAAATATAAAATAAAAAGGGCTGGGGATGTGGCTCAGTGGTAGAGCACTCCCTGGGTTCAACTGCTCATACCAAAAACAAACAGAAAATTGATGTGTCTGTGAGGGGTGGCTTGGTTTCATTTTGTCTGTGTGTTTTATGGGGGGCTCCAGGCTGTCAAGAAACCCACAAGGACACAGCACACATGAATGGTCTCTTTATGGGTAAAAGAGAGCAACTTCTTTTTTAAGGTTTTCTTTTCTTAAATATTTTTTTTAGAAGTTGATGGACCTTTATTTCATTCATTTATTTGTATGCAGTGCTGAGAATCAAAGCCAGTGCCTCACACCTGCTAGGCAAGTGCTCTACCACTGAGCCACCACCCCAGCTCAGGAGGGCAACTTTTTAAGTCAGAATATCTGGGCTGAATTGTAGCTTGGTGGCAGAGCGCTTGCTCAGCATGCAAGAGGCCCTGGGTTCCATCCGCAGCACACCAAAAAAAAAAAAAAAAAAAAAAATTGAAAAAGGAATGTTTAATGTCTTCGCTGTTAATACTAGATTAGCAAATCTGGAGCTGAGTTCCCCAGAGAAGATGCCTCTAGCCACAAATTTTTCTTTACCCGATCTGTATATAATGCAGTTGATACCAAGCCAGTGACCTTAGGACCACAAACAACCCAAACGTCTTCTCAACTTCCTCAGGGACCCCAGGATGAATGACTGGCTCCCTCAGCATCCCAGAGCTCAGGAGGGGATGGTGGAAGGTATCATTTTTGGCTGGAGAGAGGAGGTCTGAGATACAGATCCCGGGCCAAGGGTTGGGGGTCATGTTCTCCTCTTTCTCTTCAGCCCCTGCCTAGAGTAAAAGTTTGCCTGGAGAATGAATGATGAAGTGAGTGAATGGACCCCATCACCTCCCCTGGGCCCCACTCCCCTGTTTCCCCTGCCAGCCCCACTCCCAGCACTGACTGTCCTGAGGCTGAGCCAAGGCTGGACCATGGGGCCAGTCCTTCAGGGTCCCCTGCTCTGCTGCCATTGACGATAAAGGGAGAAGTCAGAAGTGAGAAGCCAAACCAATTGGTTTATTAATTTATTTGAAGCAACTGGCTCACAGGATTACCGTGGCTGGCAAATCCAGATCTTCAATGTGGACCAGCGGCCTGGAGAATGTACAGAAAGCAAGGCAGGTAAAGTCCAAATTTTTGCTCGGTCTAGGAGGCCAGTGTTTTTACTCTCTCCAAGCCTTCAACAGATTGGATGAGGAGGTCCACCCACATTAAGGAGTTGATCTGCTTAATGAAAATTCACCAATTTTAGTATTCACTTCATCCCAAAACAACCTTAAATTAACAGATCCATACATTTAACCATCACAAGCAGAGAGTACAATGTTCAAAGAGCCCCTCTCCCTACCAATAGTTTCCCTGTCTAATGTCTTATCTTAGCATAATGCATTTGTTATGATTAATGAACCAATTTTGAAATAACTTTTTTTTTTTTTAAGAATAAGGCAGAGCTTTTATTTATTTTATTTTTTTTAGAGAGAGAGGGGGGAGAGAGAGAGAGAGAGAGAGAGAGAGAGAGAATTTTTTTAATATTTATTTTTTAGTTCTTGGCAGACACAACATCTTTGTTTGTATGTGGTGCTGAGGATCGAACCCGGGCTGCACGCATGCCAGGCAAGCGCGCTACCACTTGAGCCAAATCTCCAGCCCCTGAAATAACTTTATTAGCTAAAGTCCATACTTTATTCAGACTCTTTATTTCTTTTTTTAAAATATTTGTTGATTGACCTTTATTTATTTTTTTATTTATATGTGGTGCTGAGACTCGAACCCAGTGCTGCACGCATGCCAGGCAAGTGCGCTACAGCTGAGCCATAACCCCAGCCCAGACTCCTTATTTCCTACCTTTTGTTGTTGTTGTTTCAGGATACCATCAGGGCACCTCCTTACCTGTACTAATCAGTTGTTAGCCCAACGTGGGTTCTTGGATCCAGAGTTGTAGAAACATATAATGAATCCAGAAAGAATTTACGCTCTGGTATCCAGGACCTCAGGATTTCCAGATTCTGCCCTGACAGTTACATTGGGAAACAAAATACAATTCTATTATTAAGTAGTGTCCCCAGATGCAGCCAAAGTCTCTTAAGTCCTCTGGGCTCAACCCATCAGCCACACAGCAGGGGCCAGGGATGAGTCCCTGTCAATTCATGTGACCCAGCCCAGGTCTTGGGCTCTCATCAGTTAGAGTAACATTCCCTCTTCTCAGGGGCCATCAGTGGAGAGACAGCAGCAGGTGGACAGACAGCAGGGCCAGCGCAGTCCCTCTTTACCTTTCTTTTTTTTTAAGAGAGAGAGAGAGAGAGAGAGAGAGAGAATTTTTAATATTTATTTTTTAGTTCTCGGCGGACACAACATCTTTGTTGGTATGTGGTGCTGAGGATCAAACCCGGGCCGCACACATGCCAGGCGAGCGCACTACCGCTTGAGCCACATCCCCAGCCCCTCTTCTCTACCTTTCTTTTTTTCCCTCTCTCTCTCCTTCCTTCCTTCCTCCTTCCTTCCCCTCTATCCCCTCTCTCTTTCTCAACAGGATCTTACTCTGTTGCCTAGGCTGACTCTAAACCCCTGGGCTTCAGCCATCCTTCTGCCTCGGCCTCCTACTAAGTACTCACCTCCTCACCTGGCTACCACCTTTCATAGCTCTCAATTCCTACTGTGTTGCTGGAACTCAGCTTCTTGGATCCAGAATTATAGAAACAAACTCTGCATCTGGAAAGCACGAAAGCCCGGGCAAGGTTTTATTGAGGAACTTCTGCTTGAGCAAGAAAGGAGACCGCAGTGAGGAACAGAAATCCCAGGCTGATTCCAACCAAGAACAAGGGAAGAGCTTTTCAGGCAGCAGGGTCCAGCTCTCATGAAGTCATCGCATGTAGAGGAGACACACCATCTTGAGCCTCCACCTCAGGGTGTGCGTTTTACTATGCTAAATGGCAGAGCTGACCTCCCTGCCTCCCATGTCCTTCTGTGTTACCTCACTCCCGTGGCCTTGGAGACTGGTGGACTTTTTAACTCTTACTTTTCTAGTAGGACAGTTAGCTCCATAAGACTTAGAGCTAGCTCATCTGTCTTATTTTCCTAAGATGAGGTAAGCCTATAAGGCAGGGTGTGGTCCCTCACAGAGCGGTGAGGAAGGGAAAATGGGGAACCTACTGAGTTCCACCACAGACCCGCAGCTGCAAGGGCTGCGCACTGTCTTAGATACTAGAGGTTTAACCCGGAATAAGAGAGAAGCTCAGAAGTTTTATAGTAGTCATAGGACGTAGTAATAGACACGACCCCTGGATTAGTGCCACTGATGTTTTTGATCCTAGGATATGGGACAAGATAATGGCAAATGTATGGCAAGCTGAAGTGAGACAGGGGTATACACCACCACTATATTTTTTTCCTATTGTGACAGCCATTCAGCAGAGTTTAGGGGGCTCTGCAACAGACCCTTGTCATATAATGATGGCCCTGAGGGAAGACAAGATTCTGAGAGACAGACACGGGGAAAAAGGGATGTGTGTGAAAATCTACTTCAAAGCAAGCAACCACAACAGGTGCAGGAGGGAGAGAGATGGGAAGTGGTACTGCTAGCCTGCAGGGTGCAAGAAGAGGTGACTGCAAGTGGCACAAGTATGCCTTCCAGTGACAGGCAAAGATTATATCTTCCCTGAGTCAATGGCAACTGCCTCCTTATGAGGCAATGACAAAGCCAGCAGGACTATGACAGTTTGGAAATGACCAGGCCACTGGACAGGCCCAAGCCAGGGTCTCCCAGAAACTCATTCCAAGAGGCCAGAGATCCTTTTGAAGATCTATGTAAGACAAGAGACGAGAAGTGGGGTGAGGAGTACAAGCCTTCCCAGGCAGCACGGCCCCCACACCACAGTGCCCTGCCACTTGGTGTCCACATGCATTGGGGTACCCTGAAGGAGTTAAAGAAAGCAGTAAAAGAGGATGGGCCCCGGGTGCCCTTCACAGAGCAAATGCTCAAAGCACTCAGCCTTGAACTTAATTGCCCTCAAGACCTAGCCAGAGTGGGTCTTGAGCCCACAATATTTTTGAAGTGGAAGGCATTCTTCTATGATGAATGTGAACAGCAGGGGGATCGTAATCACACCACAAAAAAAAGCTGAGTGCTTTCAGGGAGAGGGAATCGACAGTTCCCCTGTGGTACAAGCCATAGACCCACCAAATTATTTTGGTCAGGCACAACTCTGTGCTTTGAGAGTCTGGAGAAAACCGCCAGCTGGGAGGTACAGTTTTTTTGTTGTTGTTTTTTTAAAGAGAGAGAGAGAGAGGATTTTAATATTTATATTTTTTAGTTCTCGGCAGACACAACATCTTTGTTAGTATGTGGTGCTGAGGATCGAACCCGGGCCGCACGCATGCCAGGCGAGCGCGCTACCACTTGAGCCACACCCCAGCCCGGGGAGGTACAGTTTCTATTCAGGGCCTAAGGCAGAGAGCCACTGAGGACTTGCCACAGTCTATTGACAGAGTAAACAAGGCGGTAGAAGGGAAGGTGTCTCCTGAAGGAGCCAGGGAGGTCCTAGACAAGGAGTCGGTCTGGGGGGGATTAATAAGGAACATAGAGCAGAGGTGGTGCCAGTATGAAATGGCATGCTTGATGACTGGATTTTGGCCACCCAGGATATAGGGGCACAAGCAGCTCAAGCCTTTCTGCTGGCCTTAATCCTGGCTGTTGCATAAAAGCAGGACTAAGAAGGCTTGCAGACGGCTAATCAGAGACTGCAAAAAATGTGCACCTTTTCTCCCCACTGGCCCTTTACAACCTGCTGGAGTGAATCCCTGAGGGTTAAAATTTAATGCTTTATGGCAAATGGCTGTCACTCATTATGCACCTTTTGGAAATTCAAAATATATTCATGTAATTGTTGATATCTATTCAGGTTGTGTAATGGCCTATGGGTGGTCCTACTGTGTGCGGACTCATTGCTAACAGTGAAGCCTCCCATCAGGTAAATTGGGCTTTAGTCACTAGGCCACCACCTTTAGCAGTGGCCAATTGGGAAGGAGCCCTTCCTAAGCTCTTTTCATAGAATTCCAACCTTATTGATCCTGAGTTATCCATCCAAGAGGTGACCGTACCCTGGAACACTAGCATTTCCATGCTTACTCTACCCATTTGTTTCTCTGTAGTAGATAATGAAACCCATAATCCAAGACAGTCCCTTCTGTTTTGCTCTTGCCAATGAAACTATTGTATATAAATATAATAGATCATATGCTGGGCTGTCTCTCACTGACCTTAGAGTTATAGTTAATGCTACCTATAGCATTAAATGCAAGAAACCCTTGCTGCCAACATACCCAACAACACTTTTTGGAAAGCCCCCCTCAGATAATGATAGCATCCCATAATGATAGCATCAATGTGACATAGCCATACCTTATTTCCTTGATAAGAGGAATTTCTCTGGGCAAGAACAGCATCTATGTGTCTGGATGGGGGCAGCTCCCTGGAATGTAACTGATGTGCCCAAAACCCATATGGGCTACTGCAGTAACTGCTACATGGGACAAGCCATTACAACCAGTATTCAGGAAATCAATATGGTATGATGGATGTCACGCCAATATTGCTGGCCCCTAGACCCATCAAATGGGCAGCTGCCGGCTGAATGGATGGGTTGATATTGAAACAAGGCCCTAACCATGGATTCATCTTTGTCCCAAATTACACCCATATCCACCATGCACAAGCTTGTGTTATGCCACCCTTTGCTATGCTAATAATCAATGATTCTGGGGCTGGGGTTGTGGCTCAGTGGTAGAGTGCTAACCTAGCAAGCGTGAGGCCCTGGGTTCGATCCTCAGCACCACATAAAAATAAACAAGTGAAATGAGATATTGTGTCCAGCTACAACTAAAATTTAAAAATATTTTTAAAAATCAATGATACTGATGGCATAAATACCACTCATACTGCATAAGAGATCCCTTGTACAATCAATACATCCTGCTGGCTCACAAATTTTCTAACCTTTGATATGAAAGCTAAGAATATATTTATCCTCAGAGTGTCCCCAGCAATCTGGCTTCCAGTGAACCTGTCCAGAGAGTGGAGGAGTCCAGGGGACATGGAGATGAATAATCTTCTGAATGGGATCCTACACTGGACAAGGCATGCAATTAGTCTCATCATCACTGGAATTATTGCCCTGGTGACTGCCATTGCTGCCACATCCACTGTCGCTGCTTCATTCACTCAGAGTATCCATATGGCTCAGACTGTGAACAATGTGTCTACTGCCATGGCAGAAGCCTTTGGCATTCAAAATGACTTAAATAAACTGTCCCGACCGCTATTTTAGTCATTCAGCAAGAACTAGACCTCCACCAGGAACAACTAGATATTCTGTTTATGTTGCAAAGGCTCACTTGTGACCCTGAATTTCATAGTATTCGTGTCACCCAATATGCTGTATCTGAAGATGTAACCTTACACCTCTCCCATTTTTCTCAGTATATTAAGGGCGCTTGGGATGCTAACTATGTATGACTATGCATAACCTTACTACGACAATTGTCAAAATCAATGAGACTAAGGTGTCTGTCTTAACAGCCTCTTCTTTCTTCCATGGATTAACTGAACATTAATAGCCAAATTAACTCATCCTTATAATGTTATTACCCTGGCCCTACTGTTTATGATAGTGATAATTTTTTCTTATATTGTGAGTCGGTTATTTAACTATGTAAAAGCCACCAAACAAAAATCTGCAATGCTGGCTGAAGTCCTTGCAGCACAGTCAGAGGGGGGAGATATGGGGACAGGTGCATGGAGTACTGCATACATGGAATATGTTAAGGGCGCCTAAGTGGCAAACCATTCCCCTGGTGCTAGGCGTGTGAACGGCAAACCACTTACCCTATAGGCAGAGCCTTGTGTGTGAGGCCACATGTTATGGTCTCAGTGCTTGCTCCACGGTCAGCTCCTCGATTGGTCGCTGCAAGGACAGTTGGCCAGAAATTATATTGGTGGCTGCCTGTAATCTGCTTAGCTACTGACTATATATATATATATATATATATATATATATATATATATATATATACTAACTGTGCAATAAAATCAGACCCGCTTCCTGCTTGGTCTCTCGAGATCTTGATTCATGACTCTGCAGCCACACTCTCCTCTACCCTGTTCTGTGAACCTCCTGGCTGGACAAGAGAGAGCCCACGCACGGGTCCACAGGTGGTGCTGTTGCTTAGCTATGAGGTTTCTGGTAGCAACAAAAAGTAGCATCCAGCTGAAGCAGAGAGCAGGATCTCACAGCCCACGAGCAGAACAAAAGTTTACTCAGCCTGGACTGACTGCGACCCCTTCTGGCTCTGGGCCCATTCAGCACATGGGGCAGTAAATTTTTTTTTCCTGGAAAGTTACAAGGAAAGTTAAAGGGAAGCTGATGTTGAAGAAAACAAGAAGCACATTAAGGACTCATCATTCACCCACTCGGAAAATTCTTCACTATCTCTTTGCAAAGCGATGAGCTATAGCAGCTGCTTGGCAAAGCCTGTGTCTCACCAGCGACCCGCGCAGACGAGATGGAATGTGTTTTAAAAGAGATGGCTGCAACATTAAGCTAAGAAAATGGCGAAAAAGCACAGGACACAGAAGTAATTTTCATACCGAGGGCGGGACTGCTCTGTGAACTTAAAAGTCAACTTCCATGCTGGAAAGAGTGCTGGGAAAAAAAAAAGTGTGCACCTGGAGTCTCTTTATTCTTATAGAAAGACATTCAAAGGAGGTTTGATAGAATGTTCTTCACCAAATAAGGCAGGGGATGAGGTTTGAAGGGTGGAGTCTTTCTTTGTGATGTCTTGTGGTCAGCAGATTGATTGACATCTTGGCAAGACCAACCAACTCAGGCGCTGTGGGGGATCATAGGCAGAGTTAAAGGGAAGGTGCCCTTGCATTGTGCAGCCCAAAGTGCCAAGCCCATCCCCTCATATGGCTACTATGTGCATAGTTCACACACACAGCCCATGGGTGACTCGTGACACTGTGGGATGTTTTACTATTGCATTTGATTATAACCTCCTGATGGAGGGAGCACAGATGATCACAGAACAGGGAAGGGGCCTTAGAGACCATCAGTCTGGACAGGATGCTAGCTCCTACTGCTTCTTCCCCATGAAGGAGCACACAAGGACAGAGGTTAATGACTTCCTGAGATCCTATATCTGGCTAGAGAGCATCTGTTGGTTATGTTGTTGGCTTTCTTTTCCCCACTCTTTACTTTATAATGCATTACAACTCCGTACAACTGAGACAGTGCAGTTCTACCAATGCAATGGTCAGCTCATTTTACTCCCCCACCCAGGTTGTTACGGCAATCTGGAGGCAGTTCATTCTATTTAAATGGGTTTTACTTGTCTAGCTCGTCCCCAACCCAGAGACCCTGACCCAGAGCTTCACTCAAATTCCAGCCTTAACACTGATGCTGGCCTGTGTCCTCAGCAGGAACATTTTATGCTGGGATTTGACAGCCCTTGATTATGTACAGGGCGCTGTCTTCACTCCCGCTGCAGATCCCATGGAAAGAAACAGCCTCAGGGATGGGAATCAGAATCCCAGGACTTAACTCTGAAATCCTCTTCTGAGAGGGAAAAAAAAAAAAAAAAATGGGCTTGGAGATTTATTACCTTGCTCTGCTCCTCTATTTTTTCATTTCTGTAAAATGGGAATTTTAAGCAATTGGTTTCAAAAACATGCGAGGCCCCTTCTGAGTGTTTTGCAAGGATTAATTCATGCAGTGTTCACAACGAAGTGATTGCCATTATCATTCCCATTTTATAGAGGTACAATGAAGCTAAGCAAGTGGCCCAAGTTCATGCAGTTGGCGGGGTTCTTGGCTGTGGGCACCAGAAGCTTGGGATTTTTGTTGTTTTGTTTTGTTTTTGGTGGTGGGAATTGAGCATAGAGGTGTTCTATCATTGAGCTACATCCTCAGCCCTTTGATGGAGACTATATCTTCATATATATATTAGTTATAAGTGAACACAATACCTTTATTTTATTTTTATGTGATACTGAGGATCGAATCCAGTGCCTCATGCATGCTAGGCAAGCACTCTGCCACTGAGCCACAACCCCAGCCCTGGACACGATATCTTTATTATTTATTCTTTTTTTTTTTTTTTATGTGGTGCTGAGGTTTGAACCCAGTGCCTCACACTTGCAAGGCTCTACCATTGAGATACAGCCCCAACCACCTTTTGATTTTTCTATTCTGAAACAAGGTCTCACCAGATTCCTGAAGCTGGCCTTGAACTTGGCGATCCTCCTGGTCTCAGCCTCCAAGTCACTGGGATTACAGGAGTGTGCTCCCCGCAGAAGCTTGGCTCTTAATTCCCAGACCGGATCCCTCCTGTATGAGGGTGCCTCGCATTTGGGAAGCCTTTGTTCTCCCCACTGGGATTTCAGCTCTTGGGGCTGGGACCTCTTCTGACGCATGGAGGTATTTAATGAACATTGTGAACGGAAGGGATGAATGGATATCTTAGGAGAGCCATGGCCCACCTGACTGCCTGAAAGACCTTAAAGGACTGTGCTTCGGGAACTGTATTCGAGGTCAGGGTTTCTAGTCCCAGTAAACAGGATCCTTGAACGAAGCGGGACCATTTATTTAGTCGAGGATGGCGCAAAACCCACTCCGGGCGGGGCACGGGCGCCCCCTGGCGGCAGCGCTCTGCTAAGACCGCAAGAGACAGAAACGTTGACTGGGGGCGGGGCGAGTGGAATTGGTGACCCACTGGCAGGTGATGGCGGGTGCGATAATGTACAGTTGTCAGAAAACCGATGTGCGACGCTGAGTACCATTGCCAGTGGCTTCCAAACTTATCTGACCATGATGCCCAGTAAGACATCATTTCCATGAATGCAGTTTCCCCAAACACCACCATGATGCTTCTCATTCTATTCTGCTCCTATTTTTAAACATTGTTCTGAATCCTTTGATTCCCAGGCTCTGTAACAGATACCACCTACGCCTTTTTTGTTTTCAGCTCACAAAGATTGTGATGGAGGAAGTGTTAGCATCCAGGTGTTCTCTCTCTACATTGCTGCATCTTAGACTCGGCATTGCCATCTGTGACTCCCAGATAAGGAATCTAGGCTCAGAGAAGTGAAGACACTTGTCCAAGGCCACACAGTTCAAATATGACAGTGCCAGTACCCCCACCTCCACCCCATCCACCCCACAACTGCACCCTCGGAGAAAAATCACTAATTGCTCCTAATTTCATTGTTATCAAGGAGAAGTTTAATACAATCCTTTATTATTCCAATAAGATTGACCTGAATTGACCCGCTGTTTTCTTACACTATTTTGTTTTGTTTTGTTTTGTTTTAGACAGAGTCTCAATATATTGCCCAAGCTGTGCCGCAAACTGCCCGGTCCCGGGCCGGCTGAGTCCCGCTCCTGCTGCCGAACACTGCCTGCGGCACCCCTGCTGAGCGATTCCCTGCTGAGCTGTCAGTGCACGCCGGCTTGCAATCTTGCAACCCGGTTGGGCACAAGAACACAAGCCAGTCAAACTGAGACAAAGTTTTATTTAGAGAGAGGCCGTGTGCGTCCCCTAACAGGTGGGTCCGCCACGTGTGTCTTCTTCCTGAGCCGGGGGGGTTTCCCCTTCCCCCGGAACACCCTCCTACCATCCTTTCCCAACCAATGGGAACTCTCCCATTACAAGAGTGACATGAGTAACCTGAGTCCTGAAAATGGGCCCAGCTAGACAGCATGAGTCCAATTACCATATGAATGTGAATTGCTGGCTGGCGGTCATAAAATCCAAAGGTGCCTGTATCAATATTTTTGCTGTGGCTCCTAACAAAGCTGGTCTCAAACTCATGGGCTCAAGTGATTCTCCCACTTCTGTCTACCAAGTAGGTGGAACTTCAGGCTTGCACCATTCTCCCCTTCTCTTACACTGTTTAGTGAAAACTAATGATGTTCTGGAGCCTGGGCTTAAAAATGCCAATCTTCATATGTACAAAATAATCTGAGATGGAGATTAGGAGTCTGTGTTGAGGGATGGGGATGAGACTTGGTAGTAGATCCCTTGCCTGAGATGCATGAGACTGAGTTTGGTTCCCAACACCAGAAAAGAGAAAGAAAAGTCTGGTTGATGGTGTGGTAGTCTATTCTAGATTGTGCAAACAAACCATCTCACTTAAATTTATATAAAGCATCAGGAAAACATCTGCACAGAAAGGACAAGGACTTGTGAACAATGGGCAAGGTCTTCCCGGGTCCAAGTCCACAGGGAGAGGGGGAACCTGAGAGGTAAGCATGAAGATGCTTTGTCCTGAGGGCCTTGGCTGCAAACTTGAATTCAGGCCTCGACATTTGTGTTTGCTTCTGCCAATCAGGGATGCTTCAAACCAAATTCAAGCCAGGAGGGTCACAGCCTCCAGCTGAGAAGCCAAGGTGGAAATCCACAGGAAGGTTGATCAATGGTTATGGCATCTCATGAAGTTATTTTTTTCTTCTTTTTATTTTTTTTAAACTTGCTCTGCTCAGCACCAAAAAGTGAAGGATAAAGAAGAAAAAGTCCCCCAAAATGATGATCACCATTTTAAACTGTAATGGTGTATCAGTTTCCTAGGGCTGCCATAATAAGCTACCACACTTGGTTGCTTAAAGAAACAGAAGTCTACTCTTTCAGTTCTGAAGACTGGAAGTGTGAAATCGAGGAGAGGCACAGGCCTTTCCTCTAAGGCTCTAGGGCAGAGTCCTTTCTTTCCTTTATCAACTTCTGGTGGCTCCAGAAGTTCCTTGGCTTGTGACATGGCTCCAAATTTGGCCTTGGCCTTCACATGGCTCTCTCCTGTCTCTCTTCCATGTTCCTTAGAGGACATTTGTCATTGAATTTAGAGCCCAAATCTGTCTTTTTCCAAATAAAGTCAGGTTCACAGGTTCTGGGGGTTAGGGTGCTGCATATCTTTTGGAGGGCCACCATTCAACCTACTGAAGACCTCAGACTGAACAAGCAATTCCCAAAGGAACTGAAAGTGGGGTCTGGAGAAATTTGCACACCCACATACAATAGAATATCAGTCAGCCTTAGGAGGGAAGGAAATTCTGGCACATGTTACAACAGAGATGAACTTTGAATACATTATGCTAAGCAAAACAAGCCAATCACAAAGGGAGAAAGGTCAGGTTCTACTTACCTGAGGTATTTAGAGCAGTCTAATTCAGAGACTGAAAGTGGGAGGCTGGTCATCTGGGGCAGAAGGAAGGGAAACGGGTAGTTATGGCTTAATGGGTAAAGAGTTTCAATTTTGCCAGATGAAAAAGAGCTCTGGAGATTGGTCATGCAAAAATGTGAATAATAATATGAATTGTACTTAACAATATTGAATCATACACTTAAAAATGGTTAAGAGGATCAATTTTATATGTATTTTTCCACAAGTAAAATTTTAAATACCATAAAAGGAAATATTTTTACCATCCCAGAATTAACTGTGCACTGTGGTCTGGCTGATTCCTCCACCACTGAACTGTGAGCTCCATGACAGGAACCACGTCTGTGCAGTTCACTCCTCTAGGCTGTGTCTAGACCATGCTTGGCACGTAGAGAGGGTGCCCAGTAAGTACACACTGGATTTTCCTTTCCTTAGCTAGTATTCCCACATCTTGCTCAGTTAGGGTGCCCAAGTCAAAATCTTTGGCCCATTAATAAGTCGTCTTGAGGGTAAAACACATTGTTACCCACATTCAACATCCATTCCCTACCCTCTCCAATTTACCTGCAGTAGAGGCACTAGATACATACATGCATTCTCAGCCTCCCTTGTAGCTAGGATATCCAAGTGCCATAACTCTAAATAATGAGAGGCAGAAGCTGCTAAATATCCTAGGAAAGATTTGACTTCCTGCCTGCAGTTGTGGCCTCTAGGTTTTGACCAACGGCCAAGAAAATCAGAGACCTGAGCCTCTGAGCAGTGCCAGCAGCTCCCCACTGCGGACTTGAGAAAAATTAACTTCTGTTCTATGCAACCCATGGTCAGAACTGTCACTTGCAGCCAAAAGCATTTGGAACTGATATAATTGGCCAAGTGACTTGATGTAATGGTCTCCCCAACAGGATGAATGAAATATATGACTTGTTCACCACTCTGTGCCCACCTGTGCCCTCCCCACCAGCACTTGGCAGATGGAACTGCACAGATGGACTGAGTGATTGTCTCTTCATCCAAAAGTTAACTAACCATACCTTCCTCTTGGGTTCACTGATAATGCTCATTAAGTACCTAAAACAGTGCTTGGCACATAGTAAGCCTTCAACAAATACAGGGGAATGTCTCCACCAAGATCTATAGTAATCTCAAACCCAGGCACAGGGGCCACACAGGAAGCTGGATCCACAGTGACTCATTCCTGGCAATACACCTCGTGATCCTCCAGAACGTGAAAGATGGGTGGGTGGGCAGTCAGCCAGAGGTCACCCCTGACTCACTGCAGTGGCCCAGTTTTCTGGTTTTGTGTTGTTCTTTCTTTCTTTCTTTTCTTTTTCTTTCTCTTTTTTTTTTTTTTTTGGTGCTGGGGATTGAACTCAGGGCCTTGGCATGCAAGGCAAGCACTCTACCAACTGAGCTATATCCCCAGCCCCTTGTGTTGTTATTTTTTGACATGCATGACAAAGGTCATGGGGCCTGGCACCTGTGACTAGCTTTTCTTCTGCTGTTAATGTTAACAATTAAATGGTCTGAATCTAAAAGTGGCTCTTTTATTTTTACCAATTGAGTTTGTCACTTTTCTGCCAAGTGTATGCACATGACAACGAACAAAGTCTGTAATCTTTATTACTGTCTGTGCTAAGAGTCCCACTCCCCGACTTCTCCAAAGACGAAACACACAGGTCAGAGAAAACTCCACTTTTATTTCTGCTCACAATCTCCCAAAGGATCACACCCCCTCACCTAGATGCAGCCCCTCCCCACAAACCTTCACAAAACACTGATTTTTCTCCCAGAGCTAAATGATCCCCCAGTCACTAACTATAGCCATCCCCCTTCCTCCCCATTGGCCTGCAGATCTGCCTGCTCTGTGTATGTGGCTCCCTCCAGGAAATGATTCCCAAGGACACTTGGCTTGCTTTTTCACCTATATTACATGGGTCCCCTTCCCCCCACTTGGGTTTTATTTGCACAGTCTCCCTGCATGTCTTCCTGGCCTCACAAGCCTGCTCTGTCTTGTAATCAGTCCACCCCACCAAGGGCACCTGCAAGAAGCCACTAATTTGAAATTTGAGAGAGCTGGGCTCCTGGCTTCCACTGCTCTGAGCTCCCTGTGGGCTCTGGCTCCTCACTGTAGTGGTGGGTGTCTATGTTGACTAAGGCTAAACATTCCCATGAGGGGCACAAAATCCAGAATAGGCAAGAGGAGACAAGGACAAAAGCAGGTGTGTGGGGGGAGCAGAATAAAGACAGAGGCCAAGGGATGCAGGAGGACCCCAGGACAAAAATGGACCTGAGCTGATGAGCAGCCCCTAGAACCCAAAGGCCTAGCCCCTAGCTGCTGCGGGTCCTCTGGCTGCGGGCCTTATACACCTCGATGAGCAAGTCCTTGACGTACTGGATTTCCCGCTCCACCGACTCAGCCCTCTCCCTCAGCTCCCGGTTCCTCGCCTCCAGCCCCTGGCACTCGCCTTCCAGGGCCTCGCCCTCTGCCCGTTTCCTCTGGCGGTACCTCAGAGCTGCTGACTTGTTCTGGTCTCTCTTCTTCTGCTTGCGGTCCCCTCGGGCGGTAGCAGGATTTGGATAGGGAGTTGGGCGAGAGGACTGAGGAGGAGGAGGAGGAGGAGGAGGAGGAGGAGGAGGCGGCGGCTGCTGCTGCTGCTGAGGTGGGGCCAGGGGCACCAAGCCCACATCCCCCTGTCCAACCTCGCTGCGGCAGTAGATGGCCAGCAGGTCAAGGGTATCCAGGGCAGGGGGCTGGGGGAGGTCAAAAGTGGGGAAGGGGAGGGGGAGGGAGGGTGGTGGTGGTGGTGGTGGTGGTGGTGAAGGTGGAGGGAGGAGTGGGCCCTCAAGGAAGAAGTCTTCCATCTGCTCCAGCTCCTTCTTGAGCAGAGAAGCCATGGCTTCCAGGTCAGGGGGAGGTGGGGAAGGTGGGGGCAGGGCACCTGGGGGCAAGGGAGCCTCCAGGGGGAGGAGGGCTGTAAAGTCAACTCGCTCAGTCATCCAGTCAGAGAAGCCGTCACCTAGGGAGTGGAGGGGGAACATAAAGTGCCCTGAGTTCCTGGGTCCTCCACCCAATCAAGTGATCACTTATATGTCTGTCTCAGGCTCATTTGTCTTATTCAACCAGTCAACCAACTAAAGTCATCAAACCAGTCAACAAGCCACACAGTAAAGGAACAAATGAACCAGTCAACCAAATAACCAATCAGTCATCCAACCAACCATCAAGGAATCAATCAACTAACCAATCAACCCATTAACTAATTTTAGTTGAAGAACAAAAGAGTCAACCAAATAATGACCCCATTGTCAATAAAACAGTCAACCAACCATTTTTTCAATCATCTGGTACACTCTTTCCTGAAGGCCTATATCTGTAGTTTCTCCAATTTATTCTCTATTCTTAAAAGGCAAGCAAGATCACATCACACCCAAACACACACACACCATTTCAGTTTTCTTCATTTCTCCTTTTTTTGAGACTGGGTCTAGTTCAGGCTAGCCTTGAACTTCTGGGCTCCACAATCTTCCTGCCTCCAGCCTCCCAAGCAGCTAGGAACACAAGCACATGCTACCATATCTGGATATTTAGTAATTATTGAAAACCCACTATGTGCCAAGCATTTGGGATATAGTAATGGATATGTTAATTTTTGCATCAGGATCCCTGCATATGCTCTTCTCTCCCCTGAAATGTTCTTTCTTTGGTCTTTTCATGCTTACTTCTTCTCATCCTTTAGGCCTCCGTCTAAACATGACCTCCTACTTGGTGGTTTCCTGGCTACCTGAACTCTGAACCAGGAGGCTGCTGAGGTGGGGCGAGGGGCATCAAGCACACATCCCCCTGCTCAACCTCCCTGCAGCAGGAGATGGCTAGCAGGTCAAGGGAATCCAGGACAGAGGGCTGGGGGAGGTCAAAAGTGGGGAAGGGGAGGAGGAGGGAACATGCTTGTGGGGGGAAGAAGGTGGGGGGAGGAGTGGGGCCTCATTTTTAAGTGACTGCTGTGTTTTCCACTTCTCCCAATACATCATCTTTTGTCTCTTGCCTGTTTCCCCACTACACTGTGAGCTCCAAGAGGGGACAGGGATCATGTTACTTTTGCTCCCTGCTTTATCTCTGGCACCTAAACAGTGCCTGGCACATTGTAGGCCCTCAATAAATACTCATCAAATGAACAAGTAAAGGAATGATGAATTCTTCCTTTCCCCCATCCCCAAGCCCCTAGCACACTCCATTCCAAATCCACCTGCCCTTACCTGCCAGAGGCTCTCCTCCCCCTGGAAGCCCGCCCTCCAGGGCTCCCCCAAGGACCTCATAGGGGCCCAGGGGGGCAGGGGCCAGGGGGAGTTTCCCATAGTCTACCAGCCAGCCCAGTCCGCTAGCTGGGACCAGGGCCCTGTCTAGCTCCAGCCCCAGGGTCGCCAGGAGTGACATGACTGTGGCACAGGCGCTGGGCACCGAAGGCAGAAGAGGTTACACCAACAGCTGGGAGGAGGCTCTGTGGGCTGCTCAGCTGGGCAAAGACAGGCACCAAGGCAAAAGTGGAGTACCTGCACGTGAGACAAGAGGGTATCATGTCACAGTGAAAGGAAAACCAAGCCACACCCCATGCCAATGGGGCTCCTCCCTCCCCCTTCCAAGGGAGGTTTGGAACCAAGTCTTGTCCCTTCTGAATTCTAAATCTGCCCTTTCTTTCTCCAAATTTCTGACTCCCACCCATTCCCAAGGGAATTCTTTTCTTTTGATTCCCCAAGGTCCACCTCTTCCCCCGATACAGAACCCTAATGGTTTCTCAAGGGAATTACCTTGAGCCCCTCCCACCCACTTCATAATATTCTTCATAAAAAAATTCAATCCCAGGGGAATTTTCTTCCAGCCATGCTCTTTCCTCTAAAATACTTCCATTAGGCCCAATTCCCTTCCTAGATTCCATCCCAAATCAGTTCCCAGGGGAATTCTCCATGCCCTGTCCCTTCATCAAGGTCATCCACTCCAATTCCACTTTTCTCTTTCAACTTTAAGGCGACTTCGGCTGTCCCCACAAGCCCCCCCCCCTCCTCACAAGGACTTCCCCTAAGAGCCTCTTCGCTAAAGCTGTGGACTTAGCTCCATCCCCTTAATGACAGGTGGCTCCTACGCCCCGCCCTCAGTACTGTCAATCTAGGCTACTCCGTGCCCCAGCAGATGTCTGCTTGAAATAAGGGAGTAAAACTGTGAGCCAGACGAGCCACGTGGAGACCGGGAGACGGAAAGGGAGGGGCCGAGAACAGCAGCCCAACCCCCACCCCTCGTGCGGTTCTCTTGCCGAGCGTTAAAGCGCATGCTCCGTTCCTGGAGTCGTTCATTGTTCTTGCAGGCCTCAGCCGCCCTGGGGATCAATGCGCATGTGCAACCGTTTATAGCCCACCCCTCATAGTACAGGGTTCTGGTGGGCTCATGCGCAGGAGCACCGCGCGTGGACGAAATCGTTCAGAGGAAAAAAACAACTACCCCTTCTGGAGGCTGGTGCGCAGGCGCAATCGCACGCGGGCCGACCTTAAACAGCAACTCCCTGAAAGAACTCACCCTCCCCCCACCACTCGGGCCAAGTGCGCATGCTCAGCCGCGCGCCGACGGCCGTCGTCCCTCTTCTGCGCCTGCGCGACCGTGATTCCCTGCCGGCGTCTCCCCACCCTAAGGCCCTGTTGGAGTGCCGCGAGCTGCTAAAGGGCGGGAAAGGCAGTTGAAGAGAGGCGCGAGCGGCTACTCACTCCATGGCTGTGGAAAGGAGAGGCGGCGGCTGCCTCGATTGAAGAAAGACGGTGGAAGCGGAGAGCGTTGGCGCGGTAAGCGCGGAGAGGAGCTGGGGGCACTAACGGGTCGCGGCTACAGAGCCATGGCCGAGGCTACGCGGGGGGAGGCGGCGTCTCGGTAGCGTGAGGAGAGGCTGTTGATCAGAGGACGGGGAATGAGGCAACCTCGGGGACTGGGGACAGATATACAGGGGGCGGCGCAGCACGGCCCGCTCGGATCCTTCCGCGCCCCGCCTCCGCGCGGCCCCAACGGGAGGCGATCCGGCCTCCTCTCCTGGATTCACGAATCTGAACCCCAACCCCCAACGGCCTGTGGGGTTCGCGGGTCTACCCCCTTTGACCTGGGGGCGGTCCCCCTCCTTATAACTCTGAAGTTGCCACCTTCCCGTTGACTCTAGGGTCGAGTTCCTTGCTTGACTCCTAAGTCCTGGCCCCCTTTCCTCTTTATGGTTTTGGAGATCTGGCCCCATCCTCTACCTCAAACTCGCAACAGTTCATTTCTATAAAATGAGGATAAAAATCAACTCTACTTGGCGGACTTCTTTGTGGAAATCAGACTAGGTGATGTCAGCGAAGCCCTAAGCAGAGAGCTTGGCTCCTCCGTTCCTGTTTAAGGTATTTTATTATTAATAACAACTCTAAGATCCAGTCTCATTCTAGGGCCCTCCTTTGCCCCCAGACAGTTGACCATCCAACACCATCCTGAAGATAGTCATTCTCACATCTCTAGTGAAATTGGGACAGAGTGGCGTGACCAATGCTCAGCCCGTTCCTCCACAGAGCTTCAGGTCCCAGTGTTCTTTTCTCCACCCCCGATCACCTTTTAAAGAGAGGGACCATGATAACCATCCTTCATGTTTCTCCTCATGCCTTGGCCCTCCACCAGCCTGGGTGGGTGTGAGTCTTTCCTCTGTCGCAGAAACCCCTTCCTTTCCCACCCTGCATCCAGCTACATTAGAACATTGCACATAGGGTTTAGCTTTTTTTCCGTGGCAGTTAAGAAACCGACTTCAAGATACAAAGAAGGTAGGGGAACCAGTGGTGGTGGTGCACACCTATGATCCCAGCCACTCTGGGGGCTAAGGCAGGAGTATTGCAAGTTCAAGGCCAGCCTTAACAACTTAGGGAGACGCTGTCTCAAAAAAAGAACTGGGGATGTAGCTTAACAGTAAAGCGCCCAAAGTTCATGCCCCAATACTGAAGGTGGGGGGCAGGACTCCATTTTCTTGGGCCTGTAGGGGCTATATTATAACATAGGCAGTATAGTGTAGAAGTTAAAATGATTCTGGAGCCAGGTTATTTGTGTTTAAACCCTGCACCACACTTGCCAGCTGTTATGACCATGACAGTTTTCTTTCACTATGGCTGTTTTCTCTGTAGTTAAAAAGTGATAGTTATAGTACCCTTTAGGCTGTTATGAGGATGAAGTGAGTGGTTTAGTCCACATTAAGCCTTTATAGACTAGTGCCTAGCATATAATAGGTGCTGCATTATCATTATCATTGAGGTGGATATGTTCTGTCTTTGCTGCTAACTAGTGAAAACTGATTGCTGGGCATGGTGGCACATGCCTATAATTCCAGCTAACTCAGGGTGCTGAAGCAGGAGGATTGCAAATTTGAGGCCAGCCTCAGCAACTACATTCCCAGCCCATAGGTCTTGTTTAGAAAAGTTACAAAGATATTTCTTCATGCCCTCACCCAGTTTTCCCCCTTGTTAACATCCTGTATTATTACTAGGACACATTTGTCTCAAACATTAATTAGTGCATTACCTTTGACTAAATGCCACTCTGTTCCAATTTCACTAGTGGTTCCCTAATGCCTTTGTTTTCTGTTAACTGGGAAAACCAAGTGCAAAAATAAAAAGTAAACAAAAATGAAAAAAAAAAAAAAAACAAGTGTAATCGTGCTTGTTGGTGATCCCAGCTACTCGGGAAGCTGAGGAAGGAGGATTGCAAATTCAAGGCCAACCTCACCAATTTAGTGAGAGCGAGCCTCAAGTAAAATAGGGCTGGGAGGTTGTTCAGTGGTAGAGTGCTCCTGGGGTTCAGTCTGCAGTACAGTATAAACAACCCCCCCCCAAAAAAAAAAAAAAAAAACTAGACATGCCCTTTCTCAGTAGGGGAATCTTGTTTCTGGCTATATGTGGCAAGTACTAACTGAGAAGGTAATGGTGCCAGGATTCTGGCCCCTCTGTTTCATCCTCTTGTGCCCTTTTCTCTCTCTCAGCTACCTGTGCTGCTACCTAAGCAGTTTGACTTAGTTTTGCTGAGTGGGTGCCAGTTCACACACTTAGCTATCCAGCCTTTCCTAGCATATTCTAGTTTGTGATGGTGAGTTATCAGTGGCTCCCTGCCACCCCAGCTCTTAGAATCCTGATCCCTTACCAATATCTGTTCCTGACCTAGACCCTCTGGACTCAGATGCCTTGACCTCTCCCAGCCTCACAAAGTCCTCTAGGGTCCAGGTGCCCAACTCTTCAGCTCTGGTAGGAGTTTGGAGCAAGGGTGGGGCTGCTGGGGACTCTTTTTCAGTGCGGAGGGGCCTAGCTTGGGGAGTGAGGTGGCAGTTGCAGTCAGGTTGCATCAGCCCTGGCTCCTTGAAGGGGAGGGGGAGTAAAGGAATTCTCTGGGGGCCTCTGAGCACCTGGCAGTGGCTCCTGGGTAGCAGAACTCTGGATAACAGCAAGGATCCAGCACAGCAAGGGAGCAGGGGTGCAAAGGGGGAGGGAGACTAGCCATCTGCAGGACCCTGATAACCTGAGACTTGATGCCAAAAAAGGGCCTCACATCACAGAAGCCCCCAAATTGGCTTTCAGGAGACAAGACTGAAACCTCAAGAGATAAAGGGGGTTGTGCAGAATCAATTACTCCTTAAATAGAGCCCAGGTATCATGGTGCTGCACAGCTTCCAGGACCCCCATGAGACCTTTAAGCCTAGACCTTCAACTCAGATTGCTGCTGCTCACAATTGCCAAATTCTATTGATCTCCACTTGCCCCTTGCCATCCTGTCTGCCCTCGAGAAGGCCCTTTTCACCTGCCCTATTGCAGCAATCTCTCGCTGGTTTCCTAATCTGGGTAGCTTAGCCTGATAGAAAACACTTTTGAATTTTGTGTCTGATGGATTAATGTTCTGGTCCTGAACTTACAGCATTTAGTTCTAGTTAGGGTTAGAAGCAAAGGTCTGCTGTGCCTAAGCCTCAGTTGCCTTCTGCAGAGTGGGTCAGAGCAAGCCTGCTAGATTCATATCCTAGCTCTGCTCCTCTTTGACCCTTGGTAAGTATCATTATCTCTGATTATTTCCTCACTCATAAAATGGGGCTAAGAAGACCCACCTCATAGGGTAGTGATGTACATTAATATATGTAAAATGCCTAAAACAGAGCTGGGTATGTGGGAGGTACCCTCTGAGCATTAGATCTTTTTGGATAAGATGCCAGGTGCTGGAGGATTAAGGACATGTCACAGGTAAAACCCAGTTCTTACTATGAACTCAGGGTCTGTACATGCTTCTTTCTCTTTCCATTCCCTTTACACTTTGTACTGCTTTCGGAGCCATCTCAGAGACAGATGTTAGTGTACATGATTGATGCCCCAAACGCTTACAGTGTGTCACTAACTTCCTCTTTGCTAGAATTGTTCACCACAATTCCTAACCCTGTGCAATCACCTCCATGAGTGTAAATACATTTCTAATGAGTTGCACTTGCACAAAGGCTGAAGAATTTGCTCTCCTGGTCACTGATCAATGCCAGGAAAGGTAACTGGGTCACACAGGCCATGGGGGCAGGAGTTGGAGGTGGGTATCCTGATAAACAAGGGCAGGAAGGCCAAGGCCTGCTTAGCTGGGGAAAGAACAGTGCAGGGAGGGGGCTGGGCAGGCAGAGCACAGGCTGCCGCGTGGCCCAGTGGCTCAGAGTCCTCCAGAGCCCCTCCCCTGCCCTCAGATTACCTCAGCCCCTCTTCAGAAGTAGTCACAGCTCTCAGAGACTGGTTAGGCCCATGTTCCTGACCAGCTTTGGCATCTTGAATGTTACCAACTATATTAGTTTCTTCTTATTGCTGTGATAGGTTGCCACAAATTCAGTGGCTCAGAACAACACACCTTTACTGCCTGATGATGCAAGAGGACAGAACTCTATTCTCTTGAGACTCTAAGAGAAAATCTGTGTCCTAGTCCTTATTAGTTTCTAGAGGCTGCCTCATTCTTTGGCTTTTGGCTTCTTCCTCTCATCACTCTAGCTTCTTTCATTGTCATACCTCTTTTTTTTTTTTTCCTTAGAGAGAGTGAGGGGGGGGAGAGAGAGGAGAGAGAGAGAGAGAGAATTTTTAATATTTATTTTTTAGTTCTCGGCGGACACAACATCTTTGTTGGTATGTGGTGCTGAGGATCGAACCCGGGCCGCACGCATGCCAGGCGAGTGCGCTACCGCTTGAGCCACATCCCCAGCCCTGTCATACCTCTTCATTTTCCTCCTCTCCCTCTAATGAAGACTCTGATTGCATTTAGAGCCTGCCTAGATAATTCAGGATAATTTCTGCATCAAAGATTCTTAATTTAATCATGTCTGCACAGAGTCAATAAGGTAATTGGGGCTAGGACATAGACAACTTTGGGCAGCTGTTATTCAGCCTACATACCCTTCCTCTCATAGTCTGTTTCCTTATCTGGCAGGTAAAGAATGGGCCAGGCCTGGGTGCATCCTCCCTTGCATCTCCACAGGGACTGGAAATGGGAAAAGAACAGGGCAGACTGATGACAGTTGACAGCCTAATGTTCTGGAGCCCAGAATGCCATCACTAATTGTGTAGCTCCACCCCTCTGTGCCATGGTTACCTGATCCGGAAAATGAGGACAATGGCAGAACTCCCTCAGAGGGCAGTGATTAGGGTCAGAGTTAACACATGGGAAGGTCTAGACCAATGTCTGGCTCAGCAAGTATGAGCTGCCCCAAGACAGGGCTATCACAGACCCAGAAAGAGGAGTGGGCCCCCAAAGCACAGGGACCACCTGGAAGGCACAGATACTACTTGGGGACAACCTTTTATACTAGGCAGCAACACCAGACTAACAGTACAGATTTTACAAGAGGGGTTGGAAATTAAGATATATTTTTTTTTAATCTAGCATTAACAAGTACTTAAGAAAAAAAACTCCCAGCTGACAAATCATGAGTGTGTCTAGGGCTCAGGTTGTGGGCCGTTGTGACCTTCATGTTCAGTGATTTCCCTTTCCCAATTTTGCAATCCTCTCTGGTCATAGCAGAGAGCCAGGTGCTTATTATACAGAGTCACTGAGAATTGGGATCAGGCCCCTCTCTGCTGGATTTAGGACTGAAAAGGAACAGGGTCTCATTCAGTTATGGGCCAACTCTGAGTAAAGTTTGGCAAGACAACACTTGTGAGGAAAAGGTACTTGTTGGAAGAAGAGGCTTAGTACCCTGTCTGTTTCTTATCAGCCCTCCATGCCTCAGTCAGAGGCCACCAGGACCACATCTTATTGCAGGGAGAGATCCACAGAGGCCCTGGGGGGTGGGGCATCTCATGGAGTGTTAGGAAGGGCTGTGTCAGGTGATTTGGCAGGTTCAGAAAGGGGGGCTTTGCTCTGGGTTGGATGTTTCCACTGTGGAGACAGGAGGACTGCTTGGAGCCAGTGCTGTAGTTTGTTAGGAAGCACAGATAAGCTCTGAGCCAGGGGTGAGTGATCATTTTTGTAGTTTGGAAAGCTTTCATGTTTTTGTCTTAAGATTTGATTCCAAGAGTGTCTTTTCTCAGTGTACCATGGTCACAGTGGTCTTGTCTGATGTTAGCGTCCAGCAGGAGAGCACCAGGGCCTAGACATTTGGGCTGTTCTTCTGTTTCTCACAGCGGATAACGTGCATCTTGCCAATATGGAAAGGGGGATGAGAGAGCTGACAGGACTGAGAGGTAGCTCCCCTCATTTGGCAGGCCATGATGCATGTTCCCACAGGGGCACTTGGGCATGGAGGAAAAGTATCTGCGCCTGGACCCAGCCAGTTCTCGTGGGCTGGACAGTCTTAATGGAAGCTGAAGGGAGAGAAGAAGAGGAGGGAACCACAATGTGACGACCTCACAGGACCCCTGGGCTCTTTGCTGTTCCCTCAGCAGTATTGTGGACACTACCTGTGGAGAAGGTTGAGAGTCATAACACTGAGCCTTAGGTCTGCTAGATCAAGTCCTTTGATACTTTTTCTGACCTTTGTACCTGCCCCTACCATGGAGCAGGAACTCCAGAAACAGAGCAATTGAGGGGCAAGAGCAGCTGATACCCCTCTTGCCTTACTTCTATGCCATGAGGCAGA
Source organism: Urocitellus parryii (assembly GCF_045843805.1). NCBI lineage: Eukaryota > Metazoa > Chordata > Mammalia > Rodentia > Sciuridae > Urocitellus > Urocitellus parryii. Next base: position 6,839,910 of record NC_135545.1, read on the forward strand.
TAAGGTGAATTGGATTCAAACTGGGCTGGAAGATCATGGAGATGACCTAAGATGTCGTCAGAGACTTGACATAGGGTGGTGGTGGTAGGGAGTGGAAAAATGTCATATTGGAGAGACAGGAGAGGCTTAGTAACGGTTAGAAGCTCAGCCCTGGAACCAAACAGCCTAGATCAGAGTTGTAACCATAGTGCAGGTAAAGCCCTGAAAACAGGACCCAGCACCCAACAGATGCCTTTGGAATATTAGTGTGGTGATTCTACCCAGAGGCCAGGATAGAAACTGTGGTTGGGTCTAGTTCTCAGAATCAAAGCCACCCCACCCCCACCTCTGGTTGCTTTCACCTAGTTCCCTGAGAGGCTTCCTCCACAATAACCGTTGCTCCCACAGCCTGACTTGGATGCTTTCCTCCCTCCTCACTGACATCGCTGCTCCTCCCCTGGGAAACTGGTGTTGAGAGGAGAGAGGCCCAGGAGGGAGCACAGTGATGTGCAGTTCTCCACCCACCACCCCCATAACTTTTTTTAAAAGTTGCCCCTTCTCAGGTCTCTGTCCTATCCAGGCCTTGCTATGTTCCCTATGGAACCTCCTGATGGCCTGCATAAGTGACCAGTGCATTCAATTCCAGTTTCTTCCTGGTTGAGCCTGTTCTCAAACAGCATTACCAGCCACTGTAAGAGAAAGTATGGTCCTGTCTTTAGAACAGCCTGACTCCTGCCCACCTCTGCAGCCTCACTGTTACCCTTGACCTGACCTTCCTAGCATGCTGTGGTTATTGGTTGGTTTGTTTAATGTATAAGCCACATCTGCTTCTCAAAGTATACAATTCAGTGGTTTCTATTACATTCACAAAGTTGTGCAGCCACTTCTACAATCAATTTTAGAATATTATCATCACTCCAAAAAGAAGCCCTTGGCCATTATCTCTCACTTTTTTCCTGCCTAGCCCTAGGCAACGATAATCTACTTCCTGTTCATAGATTTACCTATTCTAGACATTTCATTTAGTTTTTGGCTTCTTTACTCAAAATCATGTTTCTCTGTGTGTGTGACGCACGCATGCACCCTGGGAGTCGAATGGTTGAGCTCAATTTTTAAATTTTTAACCTCCCCATCCCCCCACCCTTTTTTTGGGGGGGGGGCAACAGGGTCTCACTAAATTGCTGAAACTGTCTGGGATTTGCAATCCTGCCTCAGCTTCCCAAATCTCTGGGATTTTAGGCGTGTGTCATCACACCCAGTTCAACATCATGTTTTGAAGGTACATCTGCAATGAAGCATATATCAATGCTTCATGACTTTTTTTTTTTTTTTTTGGTACTAGAGATTGAATCTTAACCTTAATCTCTGAGCTATATCTCCAGCCGGGTTTGTTTGTTTATTTGTTTGTTTTTAATATTGCAGATGGGACACAGTGCTTTTATTTTGTGGGGGTTTTTTTGTGTCTTTTTTTTTTTTTTTTTTTTTTTTGGTGGTGCTGGGGATAAAACCCAAGGGCCTTGTTCATGCAAGACAATGCTTTTATTTTATTCATTTATTTTTATGTGGTGCTGACCTCACACATGCTGGGCAAGTGCTCTACCATTGATCTACAATCCCAGCCCCCTTCTTATTTATTTATTTTAAAACTTTTATCAATTTGTTTTAATATGTTAGTAAATGAATCTTTCATTTTTTAAATTTTAATTTGTTAAATATGACAGCAGAATGCATTATAATTCATATTACACATACAGGGCACAATTTTCATATTTTTGGTTATACACTATTTTTTTATTTTTGAGACAGGTTCATGCTAAGTTGCCGACAGGTAAGCTTGCTGACTTTGAGCTTGCAATCTTCCTGCCTCAGCCTCCCTAGTCACTAAGATTACAGGCGTGTGCCACTGCACCCAGCATCAGTGCTTCATTCCTTTTTTAGACTGGATAATATTCTATTATATGGATGTGCTACATTTTTGTTTATCCCTTCATCGGTGGACATTAGGATTATTTCTACATCGGGGCTCTTACAAATAATGTTACTGTCCTGTGAAGATGCATGTACAGGTTTTTGTGTGGACACGTTCCCCCCCCCCTCTGGGGGGGGGGCTACTGGGGATTGAGCTCAGGCATCAACCACTGAGCCACATCCCCAGCCCTAATTTGTATTTTATTTAGAGATAAGCCTTCACTGAGTTGCTTAGTGCCTCACTTTTGCTGAAGCTGGCTGTGAACCGGTGATTCTCCTGTCTCAGCCTCCCAAGCCTCTGGGATTACAGGTGTGTGCCACCGTGTCTGGCTGGACATGTGTTTTTATTTCTCTTAAATGGTACCTATAGGGTAACTGTTTGATCTCTTGAGAAACTGCCAGACTTTTCCAAAATGGCTGCATCATTTAACATATTTAATGTATCCTCCAACAAGGAATGCTGATTACAAGTTTCTCTATATTATTAACAATACTGTTGCTATCTTTTTTAAATAGAATCACCTTTGTGGATGTGAAGTGGTATCCCATTGTTTTTCTTTGGGGGGGGGTGTACTGGGAATTGAACTAACTCGGGTACTCAACCACTGAGCCACTTCCCCAGCCCCCCCCCCTTTTATTTTATTTATTTAGAGACAGGGTCTCTCAGAGTTGCTTAGGGCCTTACTAAGTTGCTGAGGCTGCCTCTTGTCTCAGCCTCCCTAGCTGCATTACATGCATTACAGGCGTGCACCACCACACCTGGTTGTACATTGTGGTTTTGATTTGTGTTTTCCTGGTAGCTAATAATGTCAAGCATCTTATCACATGCTCATCAGCCATATGTATATTTTCTTTGGCATTCTTTGTTTTCCTGTCCCCAAGGCAATAGGCCTTTGCCCATCTGAGCTTTTGCTTAGAATGACATAGTTGACCTAACTTAGACTTGGATTGCCTTTCCTCCACTTTCTATGATCCCTCCCTTCACACATCCCCCAGGGAAAGTTAATCTCCACTGCTCCCAGAGTTTCCAGTAGTTTTTAACAAAACTCTTATAGTATCCAACATATTGTCCTATAGTTTACCTTTCTGTCTTTTATCTCCAGTAACTTTGAATTATTTGAGGACCGGGACCTTGTATCCTGCCTTTGACACTTATGTTGATATTGAGGAAGCCACTTAATTCTAAAAAGAACATGCTAAGGGTGCTTACCTCTGGGGGAAGGGTTGAGAAATAAATGAGCTAGTCACTAAAGTTTTTAGCAGTATGCTTGGCACAAAGCAATCTCTGGAGCTTGTGTGTTTTACTGAGCATTTACTGAGTGCCCACAGTGGGAACATCAGACAAAAAATAAACAAGATCCAAAAAGTAAGGATGTGTTTCATGTGACCCCTGAGTCCTAAGGATAAACAAGGATAGGTATTCAGGAGTGTTGGGGGATGAGGGGATTTTAGTTTTGCATAGGTTTAAATTGAGTCAGGGAAAGACCTCAAAGTAAGTGACATTTTAGCCATGGCCTAAGGAAGTAAGGGAGTTCCTCTTCAGGGAAAGCAGCATTCCAGAGATAAGGAACCACAGATGCAAACCTTCTGGGGCAGGAGTGGTTTGAGCAAGTCCAAAGTATAAGCAGGAAACCTCAAGCTAGACTAGAATGAAGGAGTTAAAGGCAGCATAGTGGACGAAGGCACCTTACATTTATGTGCAAGTTCTTGTTTGAAGACCTGTTTTCAGTCCTGATATGTTTTTCTTTAATCACATTTGAATAACACTGTTTCTTGAGGGCAGTAGCCATGCCATATTGGTTTTGGAACAGGGGGATTAAACCCAGGGGTATTTAACCACTGAGCCACACCCCAGCCCTTTTTGTATTTTAGAGACAGGGCCTCACTGAGTTGCTTAGTACCTTGGTGACTCTCCTATCTCAGCCTCCCAAGCCACCAAGGTTACAGGTGTGCACCATCACGCCCAGCTGACATATTGTTTTTATTGACTCAGCACAGAGCTGAATCTGTCCTAAGTTTCAGTGGATGTTTGTTGAATGAATGAGGTATATTTGTGAATTATTCAACATATGCCAGCACATGGTGGGTGCTGAGTGGCTAATGCCTTTTATCATTATTTTTAGTAAATACAACTGATACTTTAGATTGGAAATTTTGTAATTTCAGGTGCTTAACTGGTTGGAAGGAAGTGTATCTCTCCGGTACTGCTCATTATTAGAATGAACAGGTACAGGAAGGGTGGAGGGCAGTTTGATAGTCTCTGGGAAACTCAGAATGTAGGTAGCATGCTAGCAATTCTGCTTCTCAGGATCTGTCCTGGGAAAACATCTATAGCTTGTGTCAAAGATGTGTACAGGATACTTACAAGTTCTAAGTTTCCATCGTAAAGGAATAGGTAAAATGTGATAAGTCTCTACAGTGGTCTGATTGACAGCATTAGAAGGAATTAAAATCAAACTGTAGAATGATGCTTTACAGTATGACAGCCTATGTATTAGCAAAGACACATAAAAACGTTCTGGCTATGACTGCCTACAGATAAACAGAGGAAAGATACACAGCAGGTTTTTGTTTGTTACCGGAGATTGAACCCAGCAGTGCTTAACCACTGAGCCACATCCCCAGCCTGTTTTTATTTTTAAAGAGGGTCTTGCTTTAAACTTGTGATTCTCCTGCCTCAGCCTTCCAAGCTCCTTGGATTATATGCATGTGCCACTATGCCCTGCTACACAGTAGCTTTTTAACAGGGGTTACCTCACAGGTGTTGTGGACCAGAGTGTAAGGTAGTGTTCAAGGGAGGATTAGTTTTATCAGTAATGGCTCTAAAAAATATGCCTAAAGAAATGACTTATCAATTATATAGTTAAAATTTATATGTTAAAAATGTCGTTGGGTGGGATTTTTTCAGTACAATAAAGAAAACAATCTTAGCAAAGAGGTAGGGTTCCAGCACTAGAGCATTCCTCAGATATCTTCCAGTTCTATTATTTTTACATTAAGAGTGGTGGTTCTAGACTCCTTAGGAGCAAGGCACATTGGCATGGACCTGTACTTGGGAGGTCGAAACAGGAGGATCATTTGAGCCCAGAAATTCAAGACCAGCTTTTGCAACATAGTGAGACCCTCTGTTTAAAAAAACAAAAAACAGACCAGCACAGTGGCACATGCCTATAATCCCAGCGGCTTGGGAGGCTAAGACAGGAAGATCCCGAGTTCAAAGCCATCCTCAGCAAAAGTGAGGCACAAAGCAACTCAGACCCTGTCTCTAAATAAAATACAAAATAGGCTGGGGTTGTGGCTCAGTGATTGAGTGACCCTGAGTTCAATCCCAGGCACCATCACCTCCCACTCCCCACCAAAAAAAAAAATTCTTAAGATCTACTCCTGTGATTGTTTCCTGGCTTCTTTACCATGTATGTCTAAGCTGATTGGCGTTCCCTTGGGGAAAATTGCTATTTGTCCCACCACCTGAGCTCCTTAGGTGCAGCTGGGCCTCAGGAGTAGGAAAGAAGATATAATTGCTTATTAGTTGTGACTTCTTGGGAAAGAGTATTTTTCAAGGCAAAGAGGGAAGAACAGAAGGTTGAGGACCTCGAAGAATCCAAGAGTCATTTAGGTACCACTCTATGCAGCAGGTGACAGACATAGTTTGGGAGCCTCAGACAGGTCAGTGCCTCTCTGAAAAACTCAATTTCCTTTTCTACCCAATGGGGAGAACAGGCCTGGTAAGATAAATTAAATGAAAAAATAACAGTGCATCTAGGATGCTGTTTCTTAGATACAAACAGACTACAAATTGTGAATTTGCTTGAGTGTACAGAAAATCTCTAGAAAGAAGCACAGAAAACAACTTGTCTCCAGGAGCGAAAGCTAAGTGGCTTGGGACAGAGAACCAGAGTATTCCTTTTTGTACCTTTTCTTCATAGAATTATGAGGACCTGCTCATAGAATTAACAGAGTAGTTTTTTGTTTGTTTGTTTTAATTTTATATGTTAGGTAATGTGTGCATGTTATGCAAGGTTTAGTGGAAGATACATCTCACAGAACGTGTGAACACTCAATCATCATACTTAGGAACAGAAAGGATCAGGTTTGTCATTTTTAAAGCCCATCAGTGTGTCATTGAGGTGGTTGAGAAATGGGTCAGGTATGGTAAGGCCTCTATGGTAGGTAGCATGCAGGAACACATGAACGTTTCAATGGTAAGTGTCTGAACATGCTCTAAAGATTCCTGTGATTCATTCTGGAGAAAAAAGATGAAACACAGCCTAAGCCACTAGGATCTCCTGTCAGGAACCAGGATGAGTCGGCCTGGTGGAACCCTCTTGTGGCCTACTACCACCCACACTCATGCTCTGGTCTAGCCGCACAGGCCTTTCTACTGCAGAACCTGCCCGGCAATGCCTGCCTTTCCTCTGAATTGCTTTCTCTTCCAAGAGCATTGGCACCTCTGCTTTGGCTGAGGTCTTAATAAGGTGCTTCTTGTTCATCAGTTGGTTTCCATTCTTGAAATCAGGCTCTGAGCTGATCGTCCCTTGAGCTTCTAGGGTTTTCTTTGACAGGAGGGAGAGGGAGAAGCTCATTCAAAGGATATTTATGATAAATGGATAGCAAGTCCTATTTGACATGCTGGGTTTGCTGGCTGGTGATGTGCTGCCCAGTGAATATGCTCAAATGGACAAAAGATGGGATTTTGGACAGGTAATCCCTCCAGAAACACAGGTAGCAAAGGTGCAGGCCCATCACCAATGTGGTAGGGCAAGTGAGGGAAGGTGATGCCCAAGAGTGAGTGAGTGTTTATTTTTCATTTTGAGACAGGGTCTCACTAAGTTGTCCAGGCTGGCCTCAAACTTGTCATCCTTTTGTCTCAGCCTTTTCAGTAGTTAGAATTACTCTTCCACAATTTTTATTTTATTATTTTTTTGGTAGTGGGGATTGAACCCAGCAGCTGGGCTTAACCACTGAGCAACATACTCAGCCCTTTTTAGAGATAAGGCCTTGATAAGTTGCTGAGGCTTGGCCTTGAACTTGGGCACCTCCTGCTTCAGCCTCCCAAGTTGCTGGAATTATGGTTGTGTGCCACTGTGCCTTGCAGGAACAAGCCTTTATTCCCCTCTGTGTTGTCATCACCTTACTCATGGTAGTACTGAGTGAATTATTAAAGTAAACAATTCAGGTAAAGTTAAGTTGGAGTGGCAAAACAACTTAAGATGGAGGTGAGTTAGTAGAACTGAGTAGTGGTTGGCAATGACAGAAGAGAACCATGGTTCCCAAGCTGGGGGGTGGGATGAATCTGTAGGTCACAATCCCAGGTGGGTCTTTCCTCAGCTCCCAGATGATATGAATGTTCTGAAACACAAGAACAGATATATGAGGAGTGGCAAGAGGACCAGTAATCCAGGAGAGCCACAGGTTGCTTCAGCTGTGCCATCCAGCCCTGAGCACCTGGTGCAAGCATTCCCTTCCGCTTTACCAGGAGATGCACCACTTCCTTAGTTTGGGTTCCTCTTTGCTTCCTCTGGCACCCTTGGCTTCTCTTAGGAAAATTCTCCCTGATGGTAAAAATGGAAATGCCTGTGTCAGAGTTCAAGCTAGCTTGCATTTGTGAGAAACTCTCCAAGTCTTGGCTGTCAGTTACTTTGTTTATCAAAGTCACATTGTGCACATTTTTCAAATTGTGATTCTCTCACCTCTGATCTTACCAGGTCAGACTTTGAGCTCTCAGCCAGACCATTGCCCTTGCCTTAATCTAGTGCTCCCTAATTTCTGGCCATAATAACCCCTACCCCTTACAGTCCCTGTGGCTCCCTCAACAAAAAGTTTAAGTTACTAGACTAATATTTGTGACTCTGCTGATTTCTCCTACCACATCTTGTGTAACTATGTCCTCAAGACCACCCTCAGGCTCAGTGATTCACTACAATTCACCGAGCTCAGCAAAGCTGTTATACTTGTGGCCAGTTTTTTACAGCAAGAGGCCACAAACTAAAATCAGCCAAGGGGAGAGGTGCATAGGTGTGAAGCACAAGCTTCCAGGTGTTGCTCTTTTGGAGTTCATGGACAGCATTTAGTGCTCCCGGCAACAACATGTGGCAGCACATGTGGAGTACAGGTGCTGTTTGACTTAACATGATGCTGTGTCCTGAGAAAATCCATCATAAGTTGAAAATGGATGAAGTATGCCTAACCTGAACAAGCTGGTTTAGCTGCACTGCACACTTCAGATTACTGTCATGATTGAAGGGTTGACTGCAAACAACCCCTGGTTGGTTGCTGTCCAGCATCTCAAGAGAGGATCATTCCATGTGTCACCAGCCTGGGAAAAGAGCAAAAGTTTAAGTACAGTTTATGTTGAATTCATATCACTTTTACACCATTGCAAAGTCAAAAGAAGTTGTAAGTTGAACCAGGCATGGTTGTGCAGGCCTGTAATCCTAGGAGGTTGAGGCCAGAGGATCACAAGTTCAAAGTCATGCTTAGCAACTCAGCTAAGCCCTCAATAACTTAGTGAGACCCTGTCTCAAAATAAAAAGGGCAAGTTTTAAGTAGAACCATTGTAAATAAGGGACTGTTTGTAGTGTTAACCAGGGAAGCTCACCTAAACCTTGGTATCTAAAGTTCTGTGGGGGATCAGTTCCACTGGCAAGGAATATCTTGCACGGGTGCTCTCTCGTCCAGTGAGGAGGCCCACAGAACAGGGTAGATGAGAGTGTGGCTGTGGAGTCAATATTCAAGACCTTGGGAGACCAAGCAGGAAGCAGGTCTGATTTTATTGCACAGTTTCCATATATACTCAGGCAGTAGCTAAGCAGATTACAGGCAGCCACCAATACAATTTCTGCTAACTGTCCTTGCAGCGACCAATCAAGGAGTGGGCCATGGAGCAAGCACAGGGATTACAACACATGGCCTCACACCCAGGGCTTGGCCTGCCGCTCAGACGCCCTTAACATATGCCATCTATGCAGTACTCCATGCATTTGTCCCTACAATATCTTTATGGATAAATTTAGATATTCAGTGCTCAATGTCCACTATAAATCATTGTTGGTGTGGACTACCTGGAATGGCCTAAGGCCACAGGGGAATCAAGACACTTTCTGTTTTCCAGGGTCTTAGAGGTTCTCTCCTAGGAGCTGGGCAAGAGCAAGTCTACTTAGAATGTTTACGGTCTGCACAGCTCACACCTGCCAGGTCAACCCTTCACTGCACATCCACTGCCCCTCTTGCCACCCCAGATCCCTTCACACCCCAGAAACACCTGCTGTTTCAGGCTCTGTTGTGTTTACACAGGATCTTCCCTGACCTGGATGACCTCCCCTCCCTACCCAGCTCCTGGTTGGCCCTGACAACCCTGATTCTTTCAACACTCCCTGGAACCTGGTCCTGAAGCTCACATTTGACATATCTCTTGACCACCTTGATCGCAGGAGCCATGGCTTAGCTCACAACTCTGGCCCTCATAGTCCTTATTGACAAGATGGACCTACCCTGAAGTTTGCTTTCAGGAGTGAATAATAATCTGTCAGAAGAATGTACAACAGGGTTGGATCAGCATGTGTGCACCACAGGAATAGATCCTGGCTCCTATATTGTTGGAAAACTGATGGAGCACTTAATTAGTGGTGAGCCATTACACCAATCAAGCCCGCAAGTTTTTTTCTCTTGTAGTCTACTAAGATTGTTTTTTGTTGTTTTCCTCTTCATAGTACTGGGTGTTTTAACTCTGAACTACATCCTAGCCGCCTTTTTTTGTTTTGTTCGAGACTGTTGTATTAAGTTGCCTAGGCTGCCTCAAACTCTTACGATTCTTCTGCCTCAGTCTCCTGCTTCATTGGGATTATAGTCTTTTTTGTTTTGTTTTGTTGGTGCCAGGCATTGAACCCAGGCACTCAACCACTGAGCCACATCCCCAGCCCTTTTTTATATTTTAGAGATGGGGTCTCACTAAGTTGCTGAGACTGGCCTTGAACTCATGATCCTTCTGCCTCAGCCTCCCCGGCTGCTGGGATTACAGACATGCACGACCGCACCTGGCTCTTGCAGTCTTTTAATAGTAGTTAAGAACTTTTTATAAATATTCTTTTTTTTTTAATTTTTTTTTTAAAGAGAGAGGAGAGAGAGAGAGAATTTTTTTTTTAATATTTTTTAGTTCTTGGCGGACACAACATCTTTGTTGGTATGTGGTGCTGAGGATCGAACCCGGGCCGCACGCATGCCAGGCGAGCGCGCTACCGATTGAGCCACATCCCCAGCCCTATAAATATTCTTTTGAAAAATTTAGCTTCAACTTATTAATAGCAAAAGCTCTCAAACTGAGTTCTTGAGAACTGAGACATAAGTTAGCCAGTCAGCTATTTTTGGCTTCTAATAACAAACCCTACTCAAGGTGGCTCAGTGTGGTCTTACACAAGAAGGTCTGGGAGCTGAGACATCTGCCATGGCCTCTGGAGAATAAAGGGACTTTTTATGGGGAGGGCGGGGGAATACCAGATAAAGAACCCAGGGGCACTTAACCATGGAGCCACATCCCAGCCTTTTTTTTTCCCCCATTTTTATTTAATTAAACTTATTTATTTTGTGGTGCTGGAGATTGAACCCATGGCCTGCCTTGTGCATGCAAGGCAAGCACTCTATCACCTGAGCTATATCTCCAGCCCTGCCTTTTTTTATTTTTTGAGATGGTCTTGTTAAGTTGCTGAGGCTGGCCTTGAACTTGGTATCCTTCTGCCTCCTCTTGAGTCGCTAGGATTACAGGCATGCATCATCGTGCCCAGTATGAAGGAATCTTTTACAGAATTTCCTAGGATAGCTTTGTAAAAATGACAAGGCCAGGATTCCACCTCCAGAGAGTTGACCTTTGACCTGGCAGTTTTGCATGTTTTGAGTGCTCCCAGGTAGTGCCCCTGGGCAGCCAGTTGAGATCTACTGGCTTAGACTAGGCCAATCCAGCATGGTGACCGTGGGGACATCTCCCACATGGCTGTATGGAAAAAATAGGGGATTATGAGGAAAGCAAAGGATACAGTAAAAGGGATGAGGACAGCTGTAGGAGGTTTACAAAGTTGTTAGAGTTGGAGTCAGCTGCCCCAGAAAGCTCTAAGAATTGACATTTGTTGCCCAAGGATGCACTGAATGGTGTTAACAAACTGTGAATTCATACTAAACTTGAGGTCAGCCACACCCAGGGTCTTTTACGGAAGAACTTCACAGCTGGTGTTTACGGTACCTCCCAGTCCCTTTTCTCACCATCTTCCAGAGGTATCCACAATGTGAAAATGCAGTTTTGTTTTTGCCTTGTGGCCACAGTGATAGTGAGCACCCTGGCTTGTACCCTTCCTATGTTGGGAAGGTACCCCACTTCCTATGTTGGGAAGGTCTCCCCAGATGGTACCCCACTTTTCCTGGGGAGAGAACTGAGCTCAGAGGTTTGCTGAACCTTGTTATCCAAGGACAGGAGAGTGATTTGAGTCCCACCTCGGATCTACCAGGCATCTTCTACTTCAGAACCATATTCGTTTCCTTTGACTGCTCTCACAAATTACCATAAACTTAGTGGCTTGAACACACATTGGTTCTTGTATAGTTCTGCAGGTCAGAAGTCCAAAGTTAAGTTTATAGGGCCAAATCAAAGTATGAGCAGGCCTGGTTCTTCTAGAGGCTGCAGAGGAGAAACTGTTTCCCTGCTTTTCCTTTGGTCAGGGACCCCTTTCTCCATTTTTTATTTAAAGCACATCAGTTCAATCTCTGCTTCCATCATCACATGGCCTTCTCTTTTCCCATCAAATTTCCCTCTGCATCCATCTTATAGTATCACATGTGGTTACGTTTGGGCCGTCTGGATATCCAGGATAATTTCCCCATTACAAGATTTATTTTTGTGTGTGTGTGTGTGTGTGTGTGTGCGTGCGTGTGTTTTTTGTTTGTTTTTTGGTCTTTTTTTGTTGTTGTTGTACTGGGGATTGATTGAAACCAATTTTGAGATAAGATCTCACTAAGTTGTTTAAGGTCTTGCTAAGTTAGAGGCTAGCCTCAAACTTGACTTCTGCCTCATGTATTGCCATGCCAGGCCCCATTACAAGATTCTAAATCATATCTACGTAGTCCCTTTTGCTGTGTATGGTGATGTACTCCCAGTGGACACATTGGAGGGTCATTATACTGTCTCCCACACCAAACTCTATTGGAAACCAATTAGGGGTCCTTACTTACTGCCTACCTGGAAAGATTATACTCTAATGCCTTGACCAGGCCTGTGTGGTTTACACATGCCGCCTTTAACTAGGCTGTGGTCCCCTCCTACCTGGTCTAGGGTCCCCTTCCCCATCATCTTTGAGGCAATATGACAGAAAGCCAGCCTAGGATGGCTTGTTTAATTCATTAACTCAGTGTATCCCATTCAGATTGTGATTATAAAAATTGGCTGTGAGTCCACTAGTTCCTTATAATGAATTCATACTCTGTAATTTGGTTCTTTCAAAAACCAAGGCCTGAAGGTCATGTGGCACATATCTGTGATCCCAGCTACTTAGGAGGTTGAGGCAGAAGGATCACAAGTTGGAGGCCATTAATATCTTAGTGAGATCCTCAGTAACTTATTAAGATTCTGTCTCAAAATAAAAAGGGCTGGGTGTGTAGCTCAGTGGTAAACAATCCTGGGTTCAGTCCCCAGTACCAAAATAAAGTGAATGGAGATGTTCTGGCCCTGGGAGCTTCTGGGTTGTTCTTTATCCTTCTCCCTTCTCTCTCCCCAAACCCATCACTCTGTTGGCAACTCATTGTTTCCCACTGCAGATGGCTAAGAAGATGCCCAGGGGAAAGCCTAGATACATACCCACTGTGGCTACATCTGCAAATAAAAGAAGTTATTGCCTTTTAGCCTGGTGGAAAACCCTAGATTGGCTGACCACATCTCACTTTATTCCTGAGCCAGTCACCATATCCAGAGGCATTTAGTGCCCTGATTAAGCATTCAGGTCTCACACCCATCCAAGAATGACATAGGCTCCAGCCTGCCCTGTGTCCCCTGAAGTTGTAAGGGATGTGCCAGAGCCAACCTCTCAGCAGCATGAGCCAGATCAGTTCCCAAATGCTCTGTTTATAGCCAACAGGAGAACCTCACTGAGTCCCACCTTGGGAACAGGTCCCAAAGGTGTTATTTTGTATCCTCCTAGTTTCATTCACTGGAAGTGCCTCCATTTGGACCTCCTCATGGGGGCTGAGTTCACTTGAGGGTCGGTCTCCCACTTTGTCCCTACAGTGGAAGGCTCCCACTGTCCTGAACATGTTTGCACACTACCCAGACACACATAGCTTGTAGCACCTGAACTCTTGGAGCATGGATTAGTGCTTCCTTTGCTAGTTTAGCAGAGTCTAGTTAGGGTTATACAGAAGGAAGAGGAAGGGTTGCTGCCTATTTTGTAATTGTCTAGCCCCACCACCCTCCAAACCAAGCATGCTCCATCATGCCATTGAGGTTGCCTTTTCATAACTGCCATCTGATCATGTTGCTTCCTCTGCTTTAAAAATCTTCCCCAAGGTTGCAGACGCTGTTGGATTTGCTTGGAAGCTGGAGTAGCTGCTGCCACCAGAGTCTGGAGTCATGAGCGGGTTTAATTTTGGAGGCACTGGGGCTCCTACAGGCGGGTTCACATTTGGCACTGCAAAGACAGTAACAACCACCCCTGCAACGGGTTTTTCTTTCTCTGCTTCGGGCACTGGAGGGTTTAACTTTGGGACTTCCTCACAGCCAACTACAACCACCCCTTCAACTGGTCTGTTCTCACTCACTACCCAAGCTCCAGCAACACAGTCCTCAGGGTTCACATTTGGAACAACTCCTGCCTCTGGAGGAACTGGCTTTTCCTTAGGAATCAATGCTCCAAAGCTAAATTTGAGCAATACAACTACCAGCCCAGCCACAGGGAACCCCAGTGGCTTTTGGCTTGGCAGCAGCACCCTTACCAATGCCATATCAAGCACTGTTACCTCCAGCCAGGGGGCAGCACCCACTGGTTTTGTGTTTGGCTCCTCTACCACCTCTGCAGCCCCATCCACCACATCTGGAGGGTTCTCCTTCACTGGTGGAAGCACGTCCCAGACTGGAACCTCTGGTTTCAACATTGGCTCCGTTGGCAGTTCTGCCCAGCCCACCGCACTGTCTGGATTACCCTTCACTCCAGCAGCACCAGCAACCACTGGAGCAGGGACCACACAGCCAGCTGCTCCCACACCCACTGCTGCCACCACCAGTGCAGGGCCTACTCTCTTTGCCTCAATAGCAACTGCTCCCACTTCATCCAGCACCACAGGGCTCTCCCTCTGTGCCCCAGCAACCACTGCCGGAGCTTCTGGAGCTGGTACACTGGGGTTTAGCTTAAAGGCTCCTGGAGCAGCTTCTGGTGCCTCCACAGTAACATCCTCTTCCAGTACCACCACCACCACCACCACCACTTCTACTGGCTTTGCCTTGAATTTAAAACCACTGGTGCCAAGTGGGATCCCCAGCAATGTACCAGCTGCTGTGACAGCTCCACCTGGCACCAGTACAGCTGCTGGAGCAGCCACCTGTCCTGTGATGACCTATGCGCAGCTGGAGAGCTTGATCAACAAGTGGAGCCTGGAACTGGAGGACCAGGAACGGCACTTCCTTCAGCAGGCCACCCAGGTCAATGCCTGGGACCGCACCCTGATTGAAAATGGGGAGAAGATCACCAGCCTGCACCGGGAAGTAGAGAAGGTGAAGCTGGATCAGAAGCGGCTGGACCAAGAGCTTGACTTCATCCTATCGCAACAGAAGGAGCTGGAAGACCTGCTGAGCCCACTGGAGGAGTCAGTCAAGGAACAGAGCGGGACCATCTACCTGCAGCATGCTGACGAGGAGCGTGAGAAGACCTACAAGTTGGCTGAGAACATTGATGCACAGCTGAAACGTATGGCCCAGGACCTCAAGGATATCATCGAGCATCTGAACACATCTGGAGGCCCTGCCGACACCAGTGACCCTCTACAGCAGATCTGCAAGATCCTCAATGCACACATGGACTCTCTGCAGTGGATTGACCAGAATTCAGCCCTGCTGCAGAGGAAGGTGGAAGAAGTGACCAAAGTGTGCGAAGGGCGTCGCAAGGAGCAGGAGCGCAGCTTCCGAATCACCTTTGACTGAATGCAGGCCTCTTTAGGGCCATGGATTTGGGGCAGCGGGATGGGGGTCATGTTGTGTTTCAGTGAAATAACTTTCTTTCAAATTACTGTGCTGTTGAGAGAATGGTTCTGTGGTTGGACTTTTCCCATTAGCAAATAGGAAATATTCTGAGTCCTCTGGTCCAGGCAGCAACATAGTGGGTGGTTTTTGTGTTATATTTGTATCTTTGGCCCCTCTCACCTACTACAACCACCCACCTCTTCCTTCTTGTTCCAGCCAAGTGATGGAGAAATGCTCATTCACTGAAGAACAATCTATTCCCTATCCAGGGTTTGTGTTTGGCAGCCACTCTGTCCAACTCAGTCTTGGGTGTGCTGAAAAAAGACTAAGGTTACTCCCTGTCATTTGAGGAGATGGCAGCCTGGTCTTGGAGTGCAAGACGTAAGCTCATGAAAATTAACCACCAAGACAAAAAAAAAATGGAACTGACAATGGGATAGAGAGTTTCAGAGGAGGAGATGGTCCCTCGGGGTCCACAAGGGATGACAAAAGGTCAGAATTCACATCCAGAGGCCTCCCTTTGCCTGGTTAATATGCATGTTAATCCTCCAGGACTTGCTTTAGGCTTGCTACCTCCTGGAAACCTCTTGATTGTGCAAAGCTGGGTTAGGTAACCATCCTGGGGTCCCCTTAGGACACCAGCTAGCATTTCACACTGTATTGTGTTGACTGTGTGCTTCTCTATCTCACCATTAGATTGTGAGCTCCTGTGGGCAGAGACTGACTGTCATTCCCCTTTGTGTCCCCATCACAGTCCTGTCACATGTTCAATAAACAATGAAGATAAAACTCAGCATGTTACTCTACAAAAGTACCTGTTAATGTGTAATATGGCCTGAGTTGCCAGAGGCAGCCACAGACTTGGTTCTGCTCTCTTCCCATTGCCAAAGTTAACTTAGTCGTGGTAAGATCCAGTGTCTTGAAGGCCAAAGCCAGTTAGTTGGTTGTATTCCAGTTGTCTTTCATATCTTGTCTTTGTACTTTGCTGCATTCTTTGAAATACCTGTGATGGTATGTTGCTTTCCTAAATAAAGTGTATTGTGAAATAAAATCTGCTATTTGGGTAAATATTAGAAGGAGAGAGTTGCTTTTCAGTTTGAAAAGCAGAAACAAGCAAAACTACACTGTTTATAGACACCAATCAATATGTGATTGGACCTATGGGGAGGAAGCAACACAAGTTCAAGACAGGCTTTCTTCTGGTGGGACAGTTACTAGAGGTGGAAGAGCAGCACCAAGGCACGGTCCATATTTTCTATAGAATCCTGTCTGAGTGCTGTCATCCGCCACCATATGTAAGACACCACCCCAGCGGGTGTAAATATCATAGTGACATCATAGACTGCATTCCTCTGTCACAGGGCCAGCTGTGGGACTAAGGTTATGCTTCAGTGGTGAAGAGGTGAAGCTCTAGAGTGTGGGTTTGTATGGGAGGGCACTTTGCAGGTAAAGCCCCATTGCCTCAGCCCTCCAGACCCCCATGGGCTCAAGTGATCTCAAGTACTTGAGTCTCATTCTTCTGGGGGATGGAGAATCTGGCCCTTTGGCTTTCCTGAGTCTGTTCAACACTAAGCTGGGCCACATATTTTGGAGATTTATGGCCCAGTTTCCAGAAGTTTTCCAAAGTTGAGGTCATGAGTGATTATTTCCTTGGACTATCTTTGGCACTAAAGAACAAGAGTTTAGGGGTGGGGTTGTGGCTCAGTGGTAGAGTGCTTGCCTCACATATGTGAGGCACTGGGTTCAATTCTCAGCACTGCATATAAATAAATAAATGAAGTCCATCAACAACTAAAAAAAAAATTAAATACCAAGAGTTTAGTTCCAGCAGAAGCCATAGGAGAGGAAACAATGAACTAGAGGAGAGGAGCCCTGACTGCCCTAGTGGCTTTTCCCTAAAAGCTCTGCCAGCTAACTGTCCTTTTTCTGCTGTGGACCTTCTTGCCTGTCTGATCCCTTTGCCCAAAGGAAGTCCTCAATTTCCCCTAGAAAACAAAACAAAAAAAAAAAAAAAAACTGCTTGTTTCACTGTTTTTGGAGCATGTGCTTTACACCAGTTCTGATCTAGCAATGTAGTTAGGAAATGGAGCAATGTTTCTCTGCCCATCACTGGCAAGAGCCATTCAGATGTGAAGAGAAAAAACTATTTTGAGCAAACGTTTCATGTGTGTGTGTTTAATATCCCTATCACTGCCGGGCCCAGTAACGCACACCTGTAATCCCAGCAACTCTGGAGGCTGAGGCAGGAGAATCACAAGCTCATGGCCAGCCTCAGAAGTTTAGAAAGACGCTAAGCAACTGAGGAGACCCTATCAAAATGAATTTTTGCTAAGACTGAGTGAAGTAAAGGGCCACTGGGTTTAACCCCCTGTACAAAAAAAATATATAACATTCTTATTTTCTTGCATATTAAACAAGGGTAAGGCTTAATTACTTTTATAGTTGGGTTTTTGTGTGTGTGCAGGTGGGGGTGTGGGCAGGAGGGATTTTGTTCCTTGTACCTCATGTACTACTGCGGAGCTATACTCTCAGCTTTCTTGTATTTAAAAAATAAAAAACAAATTGGAGTTCTAATATTTTCTTCTCACACCCTGGAGGACCTTGGGGACCCCACTTTGAAGAACACAAGCAAGATAAATATGGATCACTGTGCATAGTTCTCTGGATCCACAGGGAAATGGCCCCAGCAGGCCTGGGGGAGTCAGGGAGGGTCCCCAAGAACAAACAGGATTAGCACTCTACTGGGGCCTCCCTTAGCATGATGGCTTCATTATAACTGCAGTTTGTCCCTTTTCAGGAAGAAAACAGGCAGATGTGCTTCCTTGCCAGTCCAGCATTTGGCCCCTCCTCTTAAGTTCCTCTTCATTAACTATTATGAAGACAACAAACAGGTGGTGACTAGATTTGGAATCCAAGGCTTTTAAAGGTGATTCTCAAAAGCTCTCCCTGCATTCCTTTACCCTGTTAGGGATGACCCTCACCTTACAGCCCAGACCCTTCCTCTAGATGATGTCCTTAAACCATCAGGCTCAGCTTGCATGGGAAAGGTCAGATTTTTTAAATGGGTATAAGTTTCCAGAAGAAGAGTAGCCTTGGACCCCTGTGGAAAGTTGGGAATAGATGGTTCCCTGGCAGTGGCAAGCTGATGGTGTCTTAACAGTAAGTCTTGGGAGTGGGGAAGCCTAAAGGCAGTAGATGCCAGTTTGCATGGTGTGTTTCCTCACACCACAGCTGACTTCTAGCTGTCCACGTGAGGTTGGTGAACACAGATTTGAGAGCGGACACACACCAATTCAGAAAATACATTCACTTCATGAGCATGTGTAATAGGGTAAAACATACTCAAATATGAAGAGGTGGTGCACGCCTGTAATCCCAGCAACTCTGGAGGAAGTTGGGTTTCCTGGAATGGAGCTCAGTGGTAGACTGCCCCTGGGTTTAATCCCTAGGTACTGCAAAAAATAATATTTATTAAATTGTAGGTATCTTTTTAAGACTGAGTTACTTACAAAACAAAACCCTGAAAATTTAAATCAGCTCTTGTGAATCTGATGGAGCTAGCTCCAGCGTGCCACTGCTTCTAAATTTTAGGGAACCCAAAAATTAAGAGCTTTAAAAAAAAAAAATCTGGGGCTGGGAGTTGTGGCTCAGCAGTAGAGTGCTCGCCCAGCACATGCGAGGCCCTGGGTTCAATCCTCAGCCACACACAGAAATAAATGAATAAAGATATTGTGTCCAACTTAAAAAAAAAAAAATCTGCCCTTGCCAGTCATGGTAGTGCATGCTGCCTATAAATCCAGCAGCTCGTGAGGCTGAGGCAGGAGGATTTTGAGTTCAAACCCAGCCCCAGCAAGTTAGGGAGGCCCTAAGCAACTCAGCAAGACCCTGCCTCTAATTATAAAAAAGGACTGGGATGTATCTTAGTGGTTAAGTGCCCCGGGGTTCAATCCCAGGTACCAAAAAAAAAAAAAAAAGTCCAGCAGTTTGGGAAGCCGAGGCAAAAGGATTGCAAGTTCAAAGCCAGCAAGTTCATCAACTTAGTAAGACCCTGTCTCCAATTTAAGACAAGAGGTGGGGGTGGGGGTGGGGGTGGCTGGAGATGTAGATTGTTGGTTCAAACCCTAGTACCCAAAAATTTTTTTAAAAAAATTGAGTCTGCCCTCATAACCTTAGGGACAGTGGCTCTCTATGCAATTTCTCCAAGAGTGAAATCCCTCACCCTGGGAGCCATGTCTGCTTCTGGGACACCAGCCAGCCCCCGCAAACCCTCCTACTCCCCATAGGCCAAAATAACTCGAGCTTCCCCAGACTTGTCCCACAGCACTACACACCTGGTCTCTTCAGTGACTTATCTGGGTACCCCTAATCCCATTTCACCTCAAGACACCATCTGCCTCAACCTCCATGAATACCAAAAGGTTTTCCTGTGGCAGGAACCAGACCTGCACAGCCTTGCTAGCACTTCACCTGGTCCCCAAGGACCCCATCACAATCCCTGGTTCTAAAAAACCACCAAATCCACAAAACCAAAAGTGACAGACACTCATCACTCAAATGTACTTGTGAACTCCAATTTGATCTTGATTCAAACAAAAATTGTGAGACAATTGGGAAAATATGAACATTGGTTTAGTGATACTAAAGAATTATTGCCATTTTAAAATGTGATAGTGGTATTATAGTTTAAAAAAAAAAAAGTAAGTTCTTGTTGGGTTGTGCACACCTGAAATTCCCATGGCTCGGGAAGCTGAGGCAGGAGGATTGCTAGTTCAAAGGCATCCTCAACAAATTAGTGAGGCCCTAAGCAACTCAGTGAGACCCTGGATCTAAATAAAATATTTTTAAAGGGCTGGGATGTGGTTCAGTGGTTAAGTGCCCTTGGATTCAATCTCAAGTAATTTCCTATCTTTTAGATGAGAGAATGGCAAACTATGGCCCTGTTACTGTGAATAAAGCTTTACTGGAACATAGCCACACCCTCACTTATATATTGGTTTGAATATGGGTACATTGAAACAGAGACATGTGAATTAGAATACATAAATAAATTAAAAGTAAAAAAAAAAATGTGTCCTGTAAAACCTAAAATATTTACTGGAAAAGTTTGCCTTTCCCTGTTTTAGACAAATATCCTGAAGTATTTATTTATAAAACAACATTTGGGATTTGCTTCAAAATAATCCAGTTTGGGAAGGAATAAAATGTAATTAGAAACCAAGGCTATGAGATGGTAGAAGCACTTGGCTTCATCATCCTAGTGTGTCTGTTTTTATATATGTTGAAAAGTTTCCATGATAACACACTTTTAGGAAAGAAAGTCTGCCCTCCCACAGCCTCCCAACTACTCTAACCCACACCAGGACCTGGCATCTCTGACCCAACAAGGGCAGCACGACAAAGCCACTGCCATTCGTTCCAGTTCTGCATATGTCTGATGATGACTTCTGTCCCAGGCTAACCAGAAAGGCCATGGGCACTGAGAAAGCCCCCCACAGCCGGCCATGCAGTGAGTGCCCCCTCCCCCTGCATCTGGGGTCCAGGGGTATTCTGGAAACTGGGGAGGGAGGGACAGGAGGGCTCTGTGGGAAGAGAACCCCTTTCTGAGGGTCAGGCAAAATATCAGGGGCCTTGGGTAAGTTTGTCCTTTGCTCCCTGTGCCCCTGCATCCAGGGCTTGGACCCATGACTTTTCCCTGGGTAATCCCTGTTCCTCTGTGACTTTGGAGTGCTTTGTTGCTTTTTCAGTGCTGGAAAGGAATCCAGGATTTCATGCATGCTAAACAAGCTCTCTGAGCTACACCCATCCCTTTGTTTGTTTTTGAGACACAACCTCACTAAGCTACCTAGGCTGCCCCCAAACTTGGATCCTCATGCCTTATCCTTCCGAGTAGCTGGGATTACAAGCATGGGCCACCTTGCCTGGCTTGGGGAACATTTGAATGTTGACCACTCAGGGTCTTCAGATAGACTCAGAGAAAAGCTTACAAAATGTCAGGCAGTAGCCCAGTCCCTGGGAAGTCTGCATGGTCACTATCAGCATTACTTGCCCTGTTGGGCCACAGAGACCTCCAGTGGAGCCAGGGCCAGGTCTTTGGCTGCTGTGGATATGACCTAAATCCCATTAGAACTATCATTATGATTCTGGAAGTAAACGTAAACCACCTGGTACACTTTTTCCCCCTAAAGACCGTTTCTACCTAGAAGGATTAAAGTTGTTTTCTTGAAATTCCATCTTAAATTCCAGGATTTCCCAAAACTAAGGAAGCAAACAGATAATTAGTGTGGCCCTCTCTCAGTACCACCCCACCTCTCACCCTGTTGTCTGACCTTGGCCATCTGTCTGGGCATCCTGTCCTGTCTCCTGCCCACACCTAGGACACCAAGCCTAACCTCTGCTACTCTTCTTTGTGGCCCATACCTCCCTGATTCCACCCTCACTTTACCCATTTCCCTTAGGAACACTTGGTGGTGTCCAGAGACATTTTTGGTTGTTGCACTGTAGTGGAGGATACGGTGCTATATAGCATCTAGTGGGTAGAGGAACCAATCAGCAGCCTGCAGTGCACAAAGCAGCTCCACCCAAGATTATCTGGCCCCTAATGTCAATAGTGCCAAACTAAAGAGACCCTACCCTAACGCATAAATCTGAGCCAGGTGTGGTGGCATATGCCTGTAATCCCAGCAGCTTTGGAGGCTGAGGCAGGTGGATTGCAAGTTTGAGACCAGCCTCAGCAACTTAGCAAGGCCTTGTCTCTAAATAAATAAATAAATAGGACAGGAGAATATAGTTCAGTGGTAGAGTGCCCCTGGATTCAATTGTCAGTACCAATGAGGCTAGGGAAAAAAAAGATACAAAAAATAAAAAGTGCTGTGGATATGGCTAGGTGTTAAAGTGCCCCTGGGTTCAATCCCCAGAACCAAAAAACAACAACAACAACAAATAATAATAATAATAATAATCATCTGAGCTTGTTGTAGCAGAAGCAGTTGAGAACACAAGCCTGCAGCCAGGCTGCACACACATCAAATGCAGGCTCATCACTCTAGCTAGTGACTTAGCTGGGCGCCAGTTTTCTTCACTGTAAAATGTATTTAGCCTGCAGTTAAATACTACTAAACAGTAGCTGCTATCAGTAGCTCAGGATTTACAATGCTTTATGTGGTAGGACCCTACCCTCCATTTATGCCCCCTCCTGCTCCCTAGATTCTGCCAGGTAAGGGGGAGCAATGAACCGAGTAGCCCATTGCCAGAAGGACAAGGGGGGTTCACTCACCCACCGTGGGGACCCAAACACCTGCCCTGATGTGTGTTAGTAACCCTTGGCTCTGCCACCTCCACCCTTTCATGGTGGTTCCTAGTTCCTTTAACTGGTGTAGGATGTGATGAGGATATGGAGGCCCAGGGTCTTCAGGTCAGGAGCCAGGCCAGCAAGGATTGAGGAATCCCCAGTGCAACTGCTCCCACTGTTGAACCTTGGGCAAGTCTTTCCCCTTTGAGCCTTGTGGTCCTCCTTGCCGTGTTTGAGCCTCAATTTCCTCATCTGTCAAATGCAGGCCTTGTAAGGATCACAGTGCATGTAAAGTCCTGAGCATAGGGTAACCCAAGTGGAGACTGCAGTGGGACAGGTCCCTTAGTCTCTTGTTGCTGTTCATGCTGACTTGAGCTTTTTTTTTTTTTTTTTAATATTTTCTTAGTTGTGATGGACACAATACCTTTATTTTATTTATTTTTATGTGGTACCAGAGATCAAACCCAGTGCCTCACACAGGCTAGGCAAGCACTCTACCAGTGAGCCACAACCCTGGCCCCTGACTTGAGCTTTTTCTGTCAGCATTCAGGATCTGTCCAGCTCACCGATTTTGCCCCTTGGTCACTCCTCCCCAACCCCTTCATCAATTTCTCTGACTCACTCCTATGCACCCAGTCCTCCTGTGTACCCACATCCTCCTTTGATTTACTGCAGAATTTCCCAGCCTACTCTTTCTTGGTAATGCCCCCACCCTAGCTAGAGAACCAGCTGCCTCTGACTTTTCTCCTCAGCCACTCCTCCCTCTCTCTAATCCCTGATTGCTTCTTCACCATTGGTTTAGGGACTTAAGTGTAGAGACTCAAGAGATAAACCAGGCGTGGTTGCGTACACCTATAATCCCAACAGCTCAGGAGGCTGAGGCAGGAAGATTGGGAATTCAAAGCCAGCCTCAGCCAAAAAAAAAAAAAAAAATGAGGGGCCAAGCAAGTCAGTGAGACCCTGTCTCTAAATAAAATACAAAATAGGGCTGGGGATGTGACTCAGTGGTCGAGTGCCCCTGAGTTCAATCCCCGGTACCAAAAAAAGAAAAAAAGAGAGAGGCTCAGAGATGACTCCAAGTCACCTGGTCTCACTGCTGCCTGACATGAAGACCTTGTGGCAAAGAACAAAGGTAGAGGCTCCTGGAAGCCATTTCTTCAAGGTGCCACCCCACACTGTGGCCTGCACGGAGTACATGGTAATTCTCAAGGCAGGAATGGAAAGGAGGGGCAAGCATTCACCTGCTAGGTGGCCACTTAGGAAGCCCCAATGTCCCTGCAGCCACAGTAGCTGACCAGAGGGGCAGGTTCTAGTCTAATCAAGATGCTGTCTATAGGATCTTACCAGGATGCATCCCATCCCATTACACTGTAACAGCCCCCACTTGACAGCAGCACATAGGGACCATAGAGAGGGCAAGACCCTGGGGGCTGGGGATGTGGCTCAAGCAGTAGCGCGCTCGCCTGGCATGCGTGCGGCCCGGGTTCGATCCTCAGCACCACATACCAACAAAGATGTTGTGTCCGCCGAGAACTAAAAAATATTTTTAAAAAATAGTTAAAAAAAAAAAGAGAGAGAGCCAGACCCTGCTCAAAGGGTGGCAGGCACTGGATCCAGGACCAAGGCAGGCTGACCTAGAGCCCACAGTCTGCCCACTGCACTGCTGCCTGAGAGAACACTACTGTTCTCATTCCATAGAGGGGAAATTAAGGCTGGAATGGTATATGGGAAGGGAAATGGAGCCAGCAGGGGCCCTGCAGGCACAGCCATAGCTAACAGAGGGAAGGATTCAGGAGAAAGGAGGTCTGGCCCAGGCACATGAAGCCCCAAGACAAGAAAAACCCTTGGTCCCCCTGCCCCAAGAGTCCAGGAGCAGAGAGCACAGGGGAAGTAGAAACAGGGACCTGGTAACTAGGATGGGGCAGGCTCAGGGGGCAGTCCCCACCCTCAGCATGGTTACCTGAATACCAATTTATCAGAAAATAGAGTGAGTTACTTCCTCCCAATCCCTTTCCCCCTTGGGGAAAAGCCTCTGTTAGCCTCTGACATCTGAGATTCCAAACAAGCAGTTTCATTTCCCCAGCCCAAAGAAAGGGAGGGTGTGGCCAGCTAGTTTAAGAAGAGAGAGGGGCAGCAGACCCAGCTAGTCCTCAGAGAACTGAAGGTAGAGCTACAGAGGCTGGTGTCAGGGTATGGAGAGAGGAGCCTGCAGAGACCTGGACTGAGAGGGAGAGAGGGGAGGACAATGAGAAACAAGAGACTGTCAGATGAGAAGACAGAGAAGGAGGGCAGAGAGAAGAAACAGCGGGAAAGAGGGGCAGAAACCGGGAGATAAGAGCAGAGGCAGGCAGGCAGGAGAAGGAGGGCCAAGTCAGGGGACACACAAGCCCAGAGAGAAAGACGGCTGCAGGGCAAGGGCTTAGCCAGGCACTCCACAAGGAGACAGTCAGGCTTGGGAGAACACAGGCTCTGGTCACAGTGGCCCCTGCTTTTCCTCCACCCCAGACAGCATCTCCCACC
This sequence comes from Urocitellus parryii, assembly GCF_045843805.1. Classification (NCBI taxonomy): domain Eukaryota; kingdom Metazoa; phylum Chordata; class Mammalia; order Rodentia; family Sciuridae; genus Urocitellus; species Urocitellus parryii. Next base: position 6,864,869 of record NC_135545.1, read on the forward strand.
TGAGAGTCATGGCCCAGCTGGGTAAGTAAGCAGGGGAGGGGCCATGGGACAAGCGGGGCAGAATCCTGCCCCCATGTGTGCACTGACCCTTTCCTCCTGTTCTCAGCCCTGCGCCTCCTCACCCTTGTGCCAATCCTCCTCAGTCTGGCAGCCTCCCTGGACTGGAAGGTGGCCTTCAGCCAGGACCCCTTTGAGAAATGCATGCAGGATCCTGACTACGAGCAGCTGCTCAAGGTGGTGACCTTGGGCCTCAATCGGACCTTGAAGCCCCAGAAAGTGATTGTAGTTGGTGCTGGCGTGGCTGGGCTGGTGGCTGCCAAGGTGCTCGGCAATGCTGGACACAAGGTGAGAAGTGCTTTTTACAGTCTCCCTGGGAGTCCTGGGTGGAGGACACCATATCCTACCTGTGTAGGCAGAGTGGTGGGGGTAGAAAGAGACCTATTCTTTCTCCTGAAACCCCTGCTCTAACATGTTTGCCCTGAGAGATCTTTGACATGCCCAGTCCCACTCCTCAGTCTTTTTTTCTTCTTCTTTTTTTTTTTGTACTGGTACTTTCCAGTCCAGGGAGGTTGCCAGACTGAACTCAGGGGTACCCAACCACTAAGCCACATTCCCAGCCCTTTTTTGTATATTTTTTAGAGAGAGAGTCTCATTGAGTTGCTTAGTGCCTCACCATTGCAGAGGCTGGCTTTGAACTTGCAATTCTATCTCAGCCTCCCGAGCCAGTGGGATTACACGCATGAGCCACTGTACCTTGCTTAAATCACTCTTTTGGTTGTTGGTTTTTTGTTTTTTGGTACTAGGGATTGAACCCAGGGGCACTTAACCACTAAGCCACATCCCCAGCCCTTTTTAATATTTTATTTAGAGACAGAGTCTCACTGAGTTGCTTAGGGCCTCACTAAATTGCTGAGCCTGGCTTTGAACTTGTGATCCTCTTGCCTCAGCCTCCCAAACCAAAGAAACCACCACTCCCAGCTACTTATCTTTTATTTTGAGATAGGGTCTTGCTAAGTTTCTTAGGGCCTTGCTAAATTGCTGAGGCTGGCCTCAAACTTGCAATCTTCCTGCCTCAGCCTCCTGAGTCACTGGGATTACAGGTGTGTACAACTGCACCCAGCTCTAAATCACTCTAAATATCAGGTGGGAGCCAGGATGGGGATTTGTGTTTGATAGAGGTAGAAACTCCAAGTGGAAGCGACACCTGAGGTCTAACCACAGTGTTCCCTATTGAAATCCAAGAATGAGAATGGGCCAGCCCAGGGACTTCTATGCATATGGGAAATCACCCTATTCCTTTCCTAAACTGGGAAGTCCCTCTGCAATCCAGCCAGTGGCCTTCCTGATGGAAATGCCCATTTTCTGTTGTTCCCAGCTTCTCTCACCACCCATAAAGAAAGGAATCTTTCAACCAGGAGGATTGCAAGTCTGAGACCTTGTCTCAAAATAGAAAGGGCTGGGGATGTAGCTCAGTAGTAGAGCACTTCTGGGTTCAGTACCCTGTACTGGGGGGTGGGGAAAGAAGAGGGGGAGAGGAAGGAGGAAGAAAGCAATCTTCTGATCTAGATCACACCACTGTAGGATGGAGGAAGGGAGGGTCTGGCAGAGGTGGGAAGCTCAGTAGAAGGAACTGAAGGTCCCCACTTTCCCCTCCTCTCTCAGGTCACCATCCTGGAGGCAGATAATAGAATTGGGGGCCGCATCCTTACCTTCCGGGACCGGAAGACAGGCTGGATTGGGGAGCTGGGAGCTATGCGCATGCCCAACTCCCACAGGTGAGGCCTGATCTGGATGCCCCCAGCCCTACCTCTGTACCCAGACACAACCAGAACCCCAATTTTATCCCAGTTCTAGGCTCCAGTGTCTTCATTTGTTTTCATGGAACCCAGAGCCTCATGCATGCTAGGCAAGTGCTCTAGCAATGAGCACAGCACCCTCACACCTAGATGTCCCACACAAATTGGATCTAAGTCTAATCTGCAACTTGATCTTTCTCCTAACTTCATGGTTCCCTGGCACCAGCTCTGCTGTGGTACCTGCTGCAGGACTTAGGTCATCTTATACAGCCAGAGCCCCTAGCCCACACCAGTACCATCCCATCCCCTTCAAGCCTCCCCAGTTCTCCCTCTCCCAACACCCTCAGGACCCCAGGCACAAGCGTGGCCACTGCCTCTGGCCCTTTCCCCATCCCCAACCTCTATCCATCCTGAACTCTGTTCCTGTTCTCAAATCAAATCTGAGCTCCAACTTCATCCCCAGTGAAAACAATCCCTGCTCCTGACCCAGTCCTCATCCTCCTTCCACCCTCAGCCTTCAACATTGTCCACATTTAATTCCCATCCCCAGCACTGATGATCCCAAGTCTACCCCAGCCTCACATCCATACACAACTTCCCTCCTCCAAACCCCACTAGGACTGCCAACTCTGGCCCTCACCCAACCTCTCCCACACCCTCAGGATCCTTCAGGAGCTTTGCAAGAGCCTAGGACTCAATCTGACAAAATTTACCCAATATGATGAGAACACATGGACAGAAGTGAATGACATGAAGCTGCGGAACTACGTGGTAGAGAAGATGCCCGAGAAGCTGGGTTACAACCTGCGCTCCAAGGAGAAGGGTCATTCACCTGAAGAAATCTACCAGATGGCTCTCCACAAAGTAGGTGTCCCCATGTCCTCCTCTACCCTGACCTTCTGTGCCCCACCTTCCCAGTGGTCCCTAATCATCTCCTGCCTCTGGCTCTTGCCTTTAGCTCCCCTGCCACAAGCTTTCCCTTCCCACTGCACTCTGAACTGGACCACCTCACCTTTCTATACCTTTGACTAAAACTGATCACCCAGGTGATGTTTCCTAAATCTATTTCCTGCAACCCAGACCTGTGCCATGTCCCCTCAGCTGTATTGAGCTTAGTATCTTTCCCTAAACCCATTCGTACTCCCAGGTTTCTTCTTACAATGATTCCACCAGCCCCAAGTCATGGGGCAGACCCACAGGTGTCATCATCATCCACACTCCCTTCTTTCCTACCCCCACTGCATGTTCCCACCTCTGTGTCCAGCCCAAGCCCAAGCCCAAGCCCACACCCATCCTCTCCTTGAACCCTCACCCCAGTCTCTTCCATGACTGCCCAGCCTCCTGCACCAGAAGAGTCTTCCCACTCAGAGCTAACCCTGCTCACAGCCCTCTTTGACTCCTCAGACCTTCCAGGACAAAGTCACAGTCCCTAGACTCAGGTGTCAGCTCTGAATGGCCTTACCTCCCCCAGCTCTCCAGCCTCTGCTTCTTTTCTTTTCTAAGAAATTTTTGTTACCCCCAAAGTCCTCCTAGTGGTCCAGATGCACCTGCTGTTTGCTCTTCGAAGCCTGCTATGCTCATCTGTCATCCCATACCTGCACCCCCACCATACCTCTTGCTTGCTCTGCTTTCCTTCCCCACCAAGGAACTCCTGTCTATCCCTTGAGAGCCAGCTCCCCTTCAGGAGGCCTTCCAGATGCCCTTAGGGTGGACTGGCCACAACCAACTCCAGGAGCCCCTTACTTGTCCATTTCCCCCATGGACAAGGGTGAGCACCAAGTCCTGGTCAGCTCTGTGACCTGACACTGATAGTACAGGGAGCCTAGGGAAATGCTAGCTGAGTGAGCGAGAGTGAAGGGCACATCCTTCTGTGGGGAGTTCCTGGTCGGGAGTGAAAAGCAGGTGGACAAATGAGAAGGCTGAAATCTGACCCGAGCGGCAAGGCTTCTGGTAGGAAACTGAAAGACCAAAAAGGGTGATCACTGTGTCAGGAATAGATGAGGCAGGAAGCCACAGTGCAGCAATGAAGGTAGGAGAGCACTAAGGGCAGCCGAGGCACTGGCCATTGTTCTGTAGAACCAGGGCTGCCTTGAGAAAAGTTGACCAAGGAGCTGGTGGGAACCTGGAACACCGGGCTAAGAGGAGGCCAGAGGTTGGTGGTCAAGAGAAAGGCTGGGGAATTACACCTTCTTAGCCATCATGTCTTGTTGGTGCTGACGGCAGAGGGGACTCATCTTCTGTCCATGCCAGCAATGATCCAGAAAGACACAGCACAACTGGCACAGACACAATCCTAGGCTGGGCTGAACAAATGAGGGGTGAGGGGAATGAACACTTAAGAGTACTCTTCCCCATGGTGACAACTGAGTTGCAGTGGAGGGCAGTGCTGATGGTGGAGGCCTGGGGGCTTGAAGGAGTGGTGGATGTCTGGCCTTGGGCAGAACCAGGGGAACCCAGCCCTTCCTGCTGGCACCATCTGCTTATTCCCGGACAGGCCCTCAAAGAAGTCATGGTGCTGGGCTGCAGAAAGGCAATGAAGAGATTTGACAGGCTCACGCTTCTGGTGAGTGGTGGCTTCGATTTTACTGTCAGAAATGAAGGCAAAGAGGGTGTCCATGGGGCTTTCCCAAAGAAGTAAGAAATCTGAGGCTCCAGTGTGACTGCTCCCTTCCCCTGGGCTGGACACGCCCGTTTTTTGAACCTCTTTTTCCCTCATCCATTACAAGAGGGGACCAAATCTTTAAGGTCCAGGGCATAGAAACAGGAGACCCAGCTAGGGAGAGGTTCTCAGGGAAGCAGGGACAGAGCTGACCGCTGGCAGGTGCAGCCTACCTGGGCCCTGATTTGGGCCTTCATTGGCCCTGCAGGAATACCTCGTTTGGGAAAGCAACCTGAGCCAGTCTGCCGTGGAGCTTCTGGGAGACGTGATGTCCAAGGACGGATTTTTCCACCTCAGCTTCACTGAGGCCTTGCGGGCGCACAGCTGTCTCAGCGACCGGCTCCGGTGAGTGTTGGATGGGTGAGGCCAACCCAACCCCAAGTGAGTTGGTGGAGCTGGTGTGAAGGGCCCGGTCTGCAGGGGTGAAGGAATGGGCTAAAGGATTGGAGAGGCCAGTCCCTCTGGTCTGGTCCCGCTTACCTGGGCAACAGAGGTCCTCCAGAGGACCTGGTAAGAAAGGTTCCTGCAGAAGGGTGTAACCCAGAGAAGAGGTGTGGTTTTGGGTCATATATCCTCTACTCTGCAGGTCTCCTGCCTTTGAGGTCCAGAGAGGGGTGGGGAGGATGAGGGGGATGACGGGGGTGCCAATAGGAGCAAGTAACGCGCCGGGGCCTGCGCTGAGGAATCCCGCTGTAAATATCCACTCACGCTTATGCCCGACCACAGGTACAGCCGCATCGTGGGCGGCTGGGACCTGCTGCCGCTTGCGCTATTGAGCTCGCTGTCCGGGCCAGTGCTGCTGAACGCTCCGGTCATAGCGATAACTCAGAGCATGCAAGAAGTGCGCGTGCACATTGCGACCTCGCACACGTCGCGGAATCCGAAGGCACTGACAGCAGATGTAGTGCTACTGACCGCAAGCGGGCCCGCGCTGCAGCGTATCGCCTTCTCACCGCCGCTGTCGCGCAAGCGACAGGAGGCGCTGCGCCAACTACACTATGTGCCGGCCACCAAAGTGTTCCTAAACTTCCGTCGGGCCTTCTGGCGTGACGAGCGTATTGAAGGCGGCCATTCGAACACCGATCGCCCATCGCGTCAGATATTCTACCCGGCACCAGATGAGGGCGCGCTGCTGCTGGCCTCCTACACGTGGGCAGACTCTGCGGCTGTGTTCTCTGGCCTTAGCCCGAATGATGCGATGCGCTTGGCACTCAACGATTTGGCGACGCTGCACGGGCCGCTTGTGTACCGGCTCTGGGACGGCAGCGGTGTCGTTAAGCGCTGGGAGGATGACCCACATAGCCAGGGTGGCTTCGTGGTGCAGCCGCCGTTTCTCTGGCAAACTGACCAGGACAATGGGCAGGACTTCGACTGGGTGGTCCCCTACGGCCGCATCTACTTCGCCGGGGAGCACACTGCCCACCCACATGGCTGGGTGGAGACAGCCGTCAAGTCGGCTCTGCGGGTTGCCATAAAAATCAACACCCGGGAATGGCCTGGGCCTGTGGATAAGGGCAAAGAAGGGCGTGTGGAGATGCATGTAGTAAGGGTCCATGAGGGGCACGTGGAGGGGCACGTGGACCACGAGCACCACGTGGACCACGAGCACCACGTGGACCACGAGCACCACGTGGACCACGAGCACCACGTGGACCACGAGCACCACGTGGACCACGAGCACCACGTGGACCAGCAGCAGCCACAGCCGCCACAGCAGCAGCCGCAGCCACCACCACAGCAGCAGCCGCAGCCACAGTCGCAGCCTCAGCGCGTGGACCAGCAGGAGCCTCCAGAGCTGCACGTGGTCCATGAGACACACGTGGATGTGGTCCACGAGAGGCAGGGAGATGTCCAGGAGGAAGCCAGCTATCCCCCGTGCAGAGAGGGAAAAGGAGAACCCACCCATGGTGCAGCCCATCAGCTCCCATCTGTCCAGCACACCGACCACCTTAGCGGCTTGAATTAAAGTATTTTCAGAAAAAGTCATGTGATTCAGCCCCGTCCCTGCTCAGTTGCTTCCCCAGTTTGCCTGGACAAGAGCTACTAGCCCTGCAGTTCAAAGGGAAGGGGCCTATCCTGGAGCCCCAGAAGCTGTCCCTAGCTTCTTCCTTGACAGGGGGTTCTATGGGGGAAGGGGACAGGACAGACAATGCACTACTAGTGTTACAGTGCTCCCCACCCAACCAGGTCTGTGACAACAGAAAATCTATGACTTCCAGTGGGCTAAACAAATTTAGTTTATTTTTTTTCACATGAGCAGCAGCTGGTGGGCAGGGTACCAGTGTGCAGCTCTGCAGGCCCCTCACTGCCATTACATCCAGGAGGTGCCTGCTGCTGTGGCCCTGAACACCTCATCTTCCACTTTTCCAGAAGCCCCAAATCAGGCTGGCTGGAAAGCCCTGCCTCCACACGCCCTATGGGGACACCTCTTATGTCTCATTGGCCAAGTCCCAGGTCAGGTGGTCAGGCTTGGGCTCTGCACAGGGGCCACATGCCACCACCTCCCCATCCTGGCCATAATGCCAAGTGAAGTGAGAAATGTCAGTTTAATGAAACCAGCTTATCAGGAGTGCAGCGGGCAGTAGCCCTCCTCACAGGTCCCTCCCTTAGCCCCCAGAGGCCTGGGGCAGATAAAGCGCCCATGCAGGCCACTGGTCAATATAGGTTAGGAGTCCGGGCCGTCTTCCTCCTCTGGCAGGATCTCTAGGCTGCTGTCAGGTTGTGGGGCTGTGTCCCCTGGAGGCGGCGGGGCAGGCGGGGCCCGTGTAGGTGATAGTGGCAGTGGGGACACCAGGGGCGAGGGGCTGCGGGGCTCTGAGAGTGGCACCAGACCCAAAACCTCCTGCACGTTGTGGGGCAGTTCCTAGGGGTGTGGAGGCAAAAAGTCAGTGGTGAGCCAGCAGAAGAGCTGGGAGACCACTGTGGGGAGAGCCAGGACTCACCCGGCAGGCAGTCAGTTGCCGGTAGAGGGCCTCGGCACGAGTCAGCACGTCTTCCACGCTCAGCTTCATGGTCAGCTCGTTAATGTGCTGTGGGGAGGGAGTGGGTCAAGCACTATTCTACACACCTGCCTGCTGGGGAATGGAGGGAAGATAGGGATGACCCTGTAGGGGCTCAGAGCAGGGCTGTGGGGTCAGGGAGTCAGGCTTCTCAGTCCTACAGTAATCATTCCCATTGCTCACTGCTGGCCAGATATATTATAAAATGAAGGGGCGGGGCATGTCCCCATTCACCTATTCCGTGGGTACAATGCTAGGAGGCAGGCATAGGAGAAAGGAGAGAACAGCAGATCCACCCTGACAGTGTACACAGCCAACCATCCATTCAATAGTCCAACTGTTGCACAGGCAAGGCATTGCCAGGGACGACAGGGGGAGCCCTCACCTTAAGGATCTCGTTGGAGCCAAAGCCAGACAGCATGAGGGTGTCCCGCTCCATGTCCAGGATGGCGCAGGCTACTAGCAGGTGCAGATTGGGACCGGGAAGCCCTGTCCACAACACCTGGGGGTGCCAGAAGGAACCTCTGCCTGAAGTCCTACCCAAGTCTGCTTCATTCAGGTCTGCCCATCTCCCTCCAACCTTCCAGCCCCTCCCACTTCTCCTTCCTCTTCAGTCCTCCCACCAGAACTGGCTGGCCCACCTCCCACAGCCGAAGGATATCCGGGAAAGGGAATTCCCTCTTGAACCAGATGAGTAGCCACCGGAAGCAGAAGCAGAGAGAACCAGAGTCCTGGGAGTCTGGGGGAGGACAATGCATGACTCAGCTTCACCCAGAGCAGGTGCCCTATAATAAGCAAATTCAAAACCCAATTCCCCCCAAACTCAAAACCAATTCAAAAAAAAAAAAATTCACAACATGCTCAACAGCTGGACAAAGCCTCTGAGTCGTCCTGGTTGTCAGGCCCTCCCTGGGTGCAGGCAGGTCATACGTGCAAGCTTGGGGGCTTCAGAAGCCCACTCCAGCTTTCCCACCATGCCTGCCACTCTCCAGAGGAAGTGCACTACCTCCACATCTTTCACTCTGACAAGATAAACACTCCCAAGGATAACAAAATCTTAGCCACCAGTGCTGGTGAGGGTTGTAGACACTGGCCCCCAGAAACACTGTTGGCCAAAATGTCAGCTGGGGTGATAACTTTGCAGGCAAGTGGCGATGAGGACATCAGTTCAAAAGATGGCACATAACTCTTTAACAACTGAGGAGGCTGAGATGGGAGGACCACAAGTCCTAGGCCAACCTAAGCAACTTATCAAGACCCTATATCAAAATAAAAACTAAAAAGAACTGGAGATGTAACTCCGAGGTAAAGCACCCCTGGGTTAAATTCCCAGTGTGGAGGTGGGGGGGTTATAAAAGTTTTGGCAGTGCTGGGGATGGAACCCAGGACCTCACACATGCTAGGCAAGTGCTCCACTACTAAGCCACACCCCAGCCCAAAAGCCCTGGACATGGTCAGTTCCCTTTTTGAATTTTGACCTTAACATATCTTCCAGACTATTTATCCTGATAAGAAACTGCAGATGTCCATCAGGATAAATCAGTTCCATGTGTCTTTCAGGGAAGAGAATTCCATGCATTTAGAGGATCTCGGACACATTCAGGCATAGACAATTCCACGCATTCAGCTGCAAAGAGGCAGCTCAGGTCCTCATGCCCCAGAACGTGAGGTGAGGCGTTTATCTCCCTCCCCCAAGAGTCTTAGAGCTTCCTCAAGGAAATATCATAAATAAATTACCTTATCATCATCTTTTACTTTTTTCTTCATCTGAATTTTCAGCATTTTTTATATTGAACAAATAGCTTATAGATAGCATGCAGCAGCCCCACCCAGGAGTCACAAAACCAGTTTCTGATCCTGGCCTAGGTTGAGCGGGAGCAGGATGGACAGAGATGGTAGATTCCCTGTTTCTGAAACACCCTGGGCAGACCACGCTGTAGCTCAAGTCCCTCAGGTGGAGGGAAGCATGGGGGTGGCTAGAGGATCATGGGCAATGCCAAAGCTCAGTTCCAAACTGCCATTCAGCCCTTACACTTAAGTTTCAGGATCTCTTGTTCAGATCAGCACCAAGCATCCCAGACACTTTCTGTGGCTACTAACAGAGAATCTCTGGCAAGGTCTGTGAATCCCTTGCCTACTCACCCACCAGCCCTAAGGACATACCCAGGAAGTCGCACAGTGGCTGGTCCAGCACCCTCAGGAGCAGCAGGAGTTGTCCGAGCTGCCGCTTCATGGTCTCCTGACTCTCCTCAAAGTTTCCATGCTGCAGGGAGAGGAAGGCAGGGGGTATCAGGAGCCCCCAGCCCTGACTCTCAGAGGTCTGTTTCCCACTCCTGTAGTGGGCCTTACCACAAGGTCCATGAAGCCACAGAAACACCAGAAAGCATCCACTTCACTCTGAATGACGTAGAGGATCGGGGAGAGAAGGTCACTCATGCCCTGGACGTAGCCTGGGGGGAGGGGGGCAAGGTCAGGATCTAGGGCAGAGCTCCTTCACCCCACCTCCACCCGGGGCCAGTTCCGCACCAAGATCAAAGTGGTACATGCAGTACGTGAGGAGGATGTCATGCAGGAGGCCCAGCCCTGGGTTCTCGGGGCCCTCGTAGAATTTGTTGGTCCTGTCAGTGCGGCTCACATCTCTCTCTGCAGGAACCCAGCGCAGAGTGCAAACGTAAAAAAGGTGAGGCCCCCGTTCCTCCTGGCCACCAGCACCAGCCCTGCCTCCTCTGCTCCCTGGCAGCCCCCAGCTTCAGCGCTCGCTCTGGGGCAGGAGTGGGATTGGTTCCAAAATCATCATTAACACTCCTGCTGTGAGGCACTGGGCTTCAACTCACCAGCTTACCCCATCCTGCCGGCGAAGAAACCGAGACCCAGAGAGGTAAAATCACTTGTCTAGACCTCCCAGTGACAACTGACATTTAATCCTAAAGGCTCCCCTGCCCCCATCCCTGGCCTGTCACCCCAGGCCATTTCTACCATGCTTCACCCCCATTTCCCTCCCCAGATGACCTCATCCCTGCCCCAGCCCTCCTCGCTACTTCCTCTCTCCCACCCTTTCACCTCTGCACCACCCCAAAACCCAGCACACCCACCAATGAGGCTGCGGTATCCATGCAGGAGTGAGTTCCTCCGCTCCTGCTCGGGACTCACAGACTTCCACTGCAGCTTCATGCGGAAATACTCATCCCTAAGGAGTAGGGAGGGCAGAGGCTAGACCACAAAACTATTACGACTAGTGACACAGCATGGCCCAGGAATGAAGCAGCAATTCAGACTGGAGACAGACCACATGGGGATGGCAGGTCTGACTTGTTCACCACCATATCCTCTGGCACAGCACAGTGCCCAGCGTATGGCAGGCTCAAAACCAGTGTTCATGGAACAAGCCTATTGTCTACAGCATCCCTGTGAAGAGCCAGGTGCCGTGCTGGCTCATGGGACATGCTGTTGATCAAGAACTCCAATCCACCTGGGAGACTTAGGGAGGTGGAAGCCAAAGCTTTGAAGGGCAAAACTGCCCCAAGAACACAGGGGCCATGTTTCCTCACTCACGTCTTCTTGCGCACATGGGCCTTGTGCTCCTCAGCTGAGCCTTCCCAGCTGAGGTATCCCAGGAGGAACTTCCAGGCCTCTCGTCGCAGGCTGGGGCTCAGACCCTGTGGGTAGAGTGGCAGAGGTAGTTCAGTGGATCTCCTGATGCCACCAGCCCTGCCCATCCCGCATCCTCTGGTGCTCACCCCTGAGAAGATCCGGTTCTTCAATTCAGGGACCTGTTGTAGGCGGCCCTCAGGGCCCACGTGGAGGGCCCATTCCCCTTCTGTGACTGGGGAAGCCCGTTCCACAGCTGGCCGTGGCCCCAGTTTTACCTGCAGTACACAAGGAGGTAAGCCTGGGGCTTGCCACAACTGGCCCTTAGCACCATCTCAGTCCACCTCCAAGGGAGCTCAGAGCCCTTCTTAGCTCAACAGACCATTAATAATCAGGGACAGAAAATAGCTCCCTCCCTGAATCAGCAGCAAGGCCACCCAAGGCAGGACAGCCCCCAGTGACAACAGCCATCGGGTGTGCTCTGTGCTTGGCACGGCCGAATGTGCTTCTGTCAGATCACTCCCCTTTGCTATTTTTTAAATTTTGGTACTGGGGTTCAAACCCAGGACAACTGAGCTACAGTCTCAGCCTTTTATTTATTTTGAGGCAGAGTCTTGCCAAGATGCCCAGGCTCGCTTTGAACTCATGATACTCTTGCCTCAGCTCCTCAAGTTGCTGACATTACAGTTGTATGCCACCATATCCAACTGAAATTACTTCTTATGCAACCCCAGAAGGGGGTGCCACTACTGTCCCACGTTGTAAGGAGGAAATAGAGGCCCAGGAAAATTAAGTCATGTGCCCATGAAACAGCCAGAAAGTAACAAGCAGGGCCCACTTGATACTTACACAGGATATGACCTCGAACCCAGGCTCAGGCTCATCATCAGGTGGTGGAGGAAGGTCAGGGGAGGAGGTCCCCTCAGGGTGTGGCTGCAGCGCTCCTCGGAAGAAGTTGGTCACTCGGGAGAAGCTGCTGAAGGTGGTGGAGTAGGGGTCCTGGAGGAAGCGCTGGGCACAGAGACAAAGATTATCACAGGTTCCATTGGGTCCTGCCCCACTCCCACCCTGCTGGCCTGGTAGAGAGGACACTCACAGACACCACGTTGGAGCTGTCCTGGTCAAAGAGCTGCAGGTGGTGAAAGGAGTTGGAGAGGGCGGAAGAGTCGTGAGGGAAGACAAGGTAGAGGCGGGAGTCCTGCGGTGAGCTGGCAGGTGGGAGGGGATGCACCGGTGATGCGCGGTGGAGACCCAGTGTCCTGGGCTGTCCAGGCACACATCTGTTCATTTCAGCATCCCAGCAGCCCTTGAGGAAGCCCTCATCTCAGGTATGTTATTGCAGGGAGAGGTCAGGGACTAGAGCTGGGCAATAAGGGACTGCACCTCCCTGGCCAGGGTGACTCGACTCAGGGATGAGCCTGAGAGGCAGCTGTGGGATTCTGCTGGAATGTGATGGGAAGATGTTTCCATGCAGGCTGTTGCTAAGTCTGGGCTGCTAGGGGCCTCAGAGAATGACAGAAGCTCAAAGGGAAAAGAAGCAATCTCTAGCACTGTGGGTCCCAGGGCCTGACTGAAATCCACACTACTCTTGGGCTTCTCAGTTTTGTTATGCCAGGCAATTCCTTTTCTCTTCCTTTAAGTCAGTTTGAATTGTGTCTTCTTTGCAATCTGAAGGGGTCAAGATGCAGCTGCAGAGGGCCAGGGCCTAGTCAGAGCCTAGAGCTGAGAGAAGGCTCACCTGGCCAACAGCAGGTAGCGGCTGAGGACACGCAGCAGGGCTCGGGTGCCCCCACGGTGGAAGTGCAGAGCAGGCAGCGAGCCTCCAGCCTGAGTCACCAGAACCAGGTAGGCCCAGCTGAGGCCTGGCTTGGACCGGCGTATGGACTTGAGCTCCCCCAGGCTCACCGAGAAGGCCCAGGAGCCCTGGGTGGAGCTTGGCTCTGCACCTAGGAGGACAGCACTGTGTTGGAAGCAGCGTGGAAGTACAGAGGCAGCCAGGTCAGCACAGTTGTCTCCTGAGGTCCCACCAAAAGTGGTTCCCATGTCCTAATCTTTTATAACTGAGCCACCTTATATTTCTTAGAGAATAAAACAATAAAATGGGAAAGAAGCCTGGTAGATATGTGCCTGTTCCAGAACCTTCTCAAGTTCCTTACAACCTTCAGGGTGAAGACTATATTCCTTAATCTGCTACTTGAAGTCCTTCAGGTCTGTTCCAAATCAGATTCCTTTCTGTCTCACCTCCAACCTCCTTTTCAGTTCAGACCCCACACTCAAACCACAACACCCCCTGCACTCCTTCTTCTGGCCTTGCTGGGAAAGAAAATTCCTGAGTGTCCCTCAGAGAGGTAGGACGTGACCAACCCTGATAACCCAGTTATCAGCCCTGTTGTAGCTGATAACTGGCTGCATCTGTCACACCCACCAGCCTAGAAACCTTCAGGGGTAGGACCCAAGGGGGTGCCCGAAGCCAATCCACTCCACTCTCCTGGGACAGGAAGGTGGTGCCAGGTGGGTATTCCAACTAAGCAACAAAATCTTTGCCACTGAGGGCAAGATGTGTTCCACCTGCCTCCCAGGGACACCAGTTCAGCCTACCTTCTGTGGGTTCTGAGTGATGTGGCCGTGGCCTCACTGTGCTGATGACAGCCCAGTCAGGTTCATAGCCTGGGTCAAAGGTAGGTTCCTCCTCAGAGGTGCAGGAGTCACCCCCACTGGAGTCCTTGGGGGAGGAAAGGAGGAGAATGAGGTGCTACGGATTCAGAGTTTCCAGATCTGAGCCTAGAGTCTCTGTTAGAAGGCAGTCCATTTGAACAGGGAGTAAGGCTAACAGTGGCACAGCACTCGAGCAAGGTCACCCAGCATAGCCAGGACTTGAACCCAGGTCTTCCAGTGTGTAGGGATGAATGCTACTGAGCAAGTAGCTTTGCAGTGAGACAGTGAGACAGCGAGACTGCAGTGCTTAAAGAAAGTTGCTAGCACTTAACAGGGAACTGCACTACAAAACCACCATTAGATGCCAATCACAAGCCTGGAGTATGGCTCAGTGGCAGAGCATTGGCCTAGCATGCATGAGGACCTGGGTTCCATCTCAACACCACGAAAGAAAAAAAGAGAAAGAAAGAAGGAAGATACCACTTCATACCCACCAGAATTGCTGAATTAAACAGACGATAACACGCGCTGGCGAGGATGCAAAGAAATAAACCTGCCTACACTGCTCGTGGGAATGTAAAATGGTGCCACTGCTCTGGAAAGCAGTCTGGCAGTTCCTCAGAAGATTAAAAAATAGAGTTACCATGATGAGCCAGCAATCCATTCCTAGGTATGGGCCCCAGAGAAAGAAAAATCTATGTCCACACAAAAACTCAGACATGGTCACAGCATATAATTCATAATGGCCAAAAGATGGAAACTACCCAAACATCCATCAAACTGATAAAGAAGCAAAATACTGCATATCCAGGTGACATGAAGGCCAGATACTATTCAGCCTCATGAAGGAAAAGGGCCACACTACAACATGGATGGTCCTTGCAAGTATGAGTAAAAGGATTGCATGATTCCATTTACAGGAAACATCTCAAACAGGCAAAGTCAAACAAAGAAAATAGATCTGTGGGAGGCCACCTGCCCATGAGCTAAGCATCCCCTCTCAACCTTGAGTAAAGGGGATGTTGATCTGGCATTGCACACCATGCGCTGTGCAAAGCAAGTGGCCTTTACCTTCACTGGGCAAAGAAGTTTGCTTCAGCTCTGGACTTGAGCCAATGTGATTGAACAACCCCCCATTTGAAACCTTATCCCCTGCCTTATTTGATGAAGAACATTATATTGAACCTCCTTTCTGTGTCTCCCTCATAAAAATAAAGAGATTCCAGGTGCACACTCTTTTCCAGTGCTCTCTCCAGTGTGGAAGCTGACTTTTAAGGTCACAGAGCAGTCCCGCTCTCGATATGAAAATTACTTCTGTGTCCTGTGCCTTTTCACCATTTTCTTAGCTTAATGTTGCAGCCAGCTCATCTCGTCAGCACGGGTCATTGGCATAGATCCACAATTACAAGCGGCTATGCACAGACAACAGGGAGTGACCACCAGGAGGCATACTGTTTCTTTGGGGAATGACAAAATGTTTTCAACTTAGTGATGATGGTGAATACATTGGACTACGTGCTTTTTTTTTTTTTTTAATTTCTAATTAGTTAGAACTACATGCTTTAAATTTTTTACTTTATGGGCTGGGGAACAGCGCTTGCCTAGTATGTGTCAGGCACTGGGGTTTGAGCCTCAGCACCATATAAAAATAAATAAATGAATTTCTTACTGTATATTAAAGTGTCCACCTATATGTAAAAAATAAGTATTTTAAAAAAAGTGTTGGGCTGGGGATGTGGCTCAGCGGTAGCGCGCTCGCCTGGCATGCGTGCGGCCCGGGTTCGATCCTCAGCACCACATACCAACAAGGATGTTGTGTCCGCCGAGAACTAGAAAATAAATATTGAAAATTCTCTCTCTCTCTCTCTCTCTCTCCTCTCTCTTTAAAAAAAAAAGTGTTATGGTGAATTATATCTCAACAGTGAAAAAAAAATTGTTTACTCACAGATTGTTATGAAACTAACAAAATCCCCACTATGGGGGCTGGTACACAATAAGAGCCATAGATGGTGGTTGCTCTTAATGGTGCCAGCTCAGGGGCTGCTGCACAGATTCTGTGAAATGGTGCAGACAAGGGCTGTGCTGAGGGCTAAGTAGAGTGAAAGCCAGTAGTGCTGGTGATAACCCGTGAAAGACAGGAAAGGGACAAAGTATGTAAGAACTGAGGGGAGGGGAGAAGTGGATAAGAAACCTCAGTGAGCTGTTCTCTACCATGATGGCAGACTACACCCAAGAAATGTCAAACTCCTTCAAGCAACTGGAATGCACAGGCTCAGCTCTCCCATCCCACTCTGGCAAGGCTCCCCCAAGGAGCAAAGGGTACAGGAGCAAGTGTCCTCACAGCCATGAATCTTATGGTCCCCATCCTCTTCCCTTGAATGGGCATTTTCAGCCCATTTCACAAAGAGGAACAGTGGAGCAGAGAGTTCCTAGTTCTCAGCTAGGCTCACACATGCCCCCACAGGTGTCTAGGATGGTACCCAGGTCCCTCAATGCCTCTGCTACTCAGACCTAGAAAAGAGTAAGAAGCGGGATTCGATGGAACCCTACCTTCTTGGAAAAGAGGATTTGGGTGGAATCTCCAGCCTCCTCTACAGGAGCCCAGTGCAGAAGGACGTCATTGTCCTGGGGTAAATGAAGAGGAATTAGTGGGCTCTCCAAACCACCTTAAAGCTTTCAGTGCAGTTTCCCAAATAATGCAGTCACCACCCTCACTCAGCCTTCCACACCCTACCACCCCTGCCTTCTGAAGGCCCTGCTTTCTTCCAGCCCACCTTCTCCACGACACGGATGACGCCAGCGATGAGCGAGTCCGGGTCCTGATGCTTTTTGGCGCTGGTGTGCAGGTACACACCTCCCTTCTCAAACACCACCTGCCGGCCACAACCAGGGAGGGTAAAACCCCGCCAGGGCGGGCTCGTGAAGGGGCGGCACCGGAAGGGAGCCAATGGGAGCGGGCCTGGGCGGAGCTAGTCCCAGGGGCGGGGCCTGGGGCTCTGCGGAGGGGATAGGGAGGGTGTGACCAAACCTGAAGACCAGACCCGCGTTCCGGCGTGGGTGCGCCTTCCAAAGAGGGCGGGGCTAAAAGGCAGGGTGTCCCTCCGGACAGCCAAGCGAAGGGTGACAGCGCGTTTACCAGGGAATGGTGTTTGCTAAGGCTTTGCCTGGTTCCCATAACCCCTGCACAGCCAGTAGACTACCGAAAGGGGGAGGTTTGTATAGACAGAAGCGAAGGAATGGGTTCTGAGTACTTACCCTGTAGCCAGATCCCTCCATAGTTGCCACAGAGGCCCCACTGCCCCAGCTTCCTTCTTTTCCGGGTCAGTGTGGTGTCACATCCGGAAAGGACACTCCCCCTCAAGTCCAGATGGTGGTAGCGCCCTTACCATTCTAAAGCAGGAGTGGGTGAGACCACTTTTCAGAATGGGGTAGTTGAACTTGAACTGCAAGGGTTCGAGTCACAAGGCATAGACGTTGAAGGTGGAGCTGTCAGAGGGTGCGCAGGCGCAGCGTCTCCGCTCTCGCCACGCAGTAAACAAGTGGGAGGGTCCAAGAGCTCCGCCTCCCCTAGCTCGAGTTCGCCCCAAAACGTCCACTTATTTTTCCATGCTGTATACTGGCATCGAAGTCAAAGAGGTGCCATTTTGCTCAAGGGCACGGCCCTAATAGGTCGGCCGAGGCCATGTTAATGCGGGGCAGTCTCATCTCTCCGCGGGGCCCGAAAGCGAGGTGTTGGAAAAGAGGAACAGATAAAGGTGAGAGGAGATGTACACAAGACGTTCGGAGGGGCTCGGGATTACGGGATGCAGCCGTAAATGCCCCCGGAAACGAAGCTGTCCCAGACGAATTCCTGAGTCACCGTGGAAAGTGGGCTGAGCCGCCATTTTGAAGCTGGGCAAACCGAAGCAAGAAATGCTGCCATATTGGATATTTGCCAGTCTTGTGCTGCTGGGGGGTCGGTTGGTGGGAGGGAGTGTCCATACACATTGGGAGAAAATGAAGCCAGACTGGATGCCATGTCGCTGACGGGCTCTGATTTCCTCCATTTTTTGTGTCTGCGGAAAAACTTGATTACGGGTGAGGGATGTCAGGTCACTTGCCTGAGTTTATTACAATCCTGTGTGAGGATCTGCCGTCAGCCATATTTCTTGGGGGCAAATCGAAGTGGCCTAGGCTTGCGCGGAAACCTTTCTTTCACCATCTCATTTATGGGCACTCTGCTGTTACTATTGCCCCCATTGGTCTAGATGAAGCATCTATTGTTGCCATTTTGGTCTCAGGAGACCCGAATAAGGGAGGAGGAGTGTGCGGAGTGGAGGAGGGGCAACCACGCGGAAGTGACGCAGCGCCGCCATGCCTTTTGAGGGCGGCGACGGCGCCGGGCCGGCCATGCTGGCTACGGGCACGTGAGTGGAGGCGGCGTTGTGAACCGCGGTATGGGGAGGATTTGGCGTTCCGGAGGCAGAGGGGGCGCTGGGAGGGCTATCGGTTCACGGAAGGGGTACGGCCTGCATCAATCAGCGTGCAGAGATCGTCCAGCGACCTTTGGCTGAATGCTGGAAGAGAGTCTCCCATGGGAACCGTCATGTCTGACCTCAGGAAAATCCTAGACAACCTTATTTCCCGGTGTCCCTACCCACAGGATCCTCACCTTGACTCGTGGGCCATGCCACGGGACCTAGGTGTCGCTGGGGGGGGGGTTTCGCGGCGCCCCTCACCCGTCCAAAGGCGGGACTTCCGGTCCTGGCCCCACCTGGGCGGGATTTCCTGTTTTTTCTTGTAGAAGTGGGTCCTCCCTGGACCCCGGGCGTGGTGGGAATGGGTCTGAGCGGCGCAGCTGGTCCCCGACGTTCACCCTGCCCCGGCTCCAGCGTGCATGCTCGCGTTCCTCACCCCTCCGGGCGAGGGTCGCTTCCAGCTTGACAGGTGGGGGGCTTCGCTAGCATCCCTTAGGCTTTGGGGGCTTGCCCTTTTCTCACCGCTTCCTGGAGTCAGTTTCCTCACTCCCCCTCCCCTCTTCCTCACCTTTCTTCCCTCCACATCCCATATGAAGGGGCTAGTCGCCTTGCCGCCCCCCCCCCGCCCTCCCGTAGGGGACATGCCCCACCCCCAATCTTAAACTCCACGGGGGTGAGGCTCCTGAGAGGCGACTGGACCCGCTCCCAGAGGAAGGGGCGGGAGGCTCCTAGCTCTTTGCTGCCCTGTTGGGGAGCAGTCCAGAGAGCCCTCAGGCCTTGGCAGAGAGGTTGTGTAAGTCCCTGGTCCTTTTTGCCCCTGCCTCTTGTCTGAGGTGCAGGGACCTTCACAACCTGCTTTGCCTCCGTTTTCACACTGGTCAGCTCTGTGGCCACCCCAAGTTCTAGTGCAAAGAGGTAGTTGGATCCTAATGTCCTCTTCTATTTTCTGCATGTACACATAGGGGGCCCAGGAAAGTGAGAGCCCAGGCCATGTCTGTCACTGTCAGGACCTGCCTGTGATTTTAGACCAGTCTGTACCTGCTCTGAGCCTGAGTTTCCTTCATCAGATGGAAAGAACTTGAGAGTGTATGAGACACTGGACACCTCCCAGTGCTGCAGGACCTGGGGATCAGACAGACAGCGGTTTTAGCCCCTCTTCTGCCTTGTCCAGCTGTGTGCTTTCTGGCTAGTTTCTTAAGCTCACTGAGCCTCATTTTCCCCATCTGGATAAGAAGATCATGAATCTTCCCACCTGAGGCAGGCAGGATGGTCGGCAGGATTAAGAACTCTCTAGATCTTGTCCTAGTCCTGGCCTCAGCCCTGCTATTTCTGGCTGTGTGACCCTGGACAAGGTACTGAATTTCCCTGAGCCTGAGTTTGCAAGTGTAAAGTGGGGTGATACTCTCCCTTCCCCTTAGGGTGGGGAGTGAGATGAAGTTGATTCCACCCTCGGGCCCTGCCTGGAATATGGAATGTGTTTCGTGGACCTCCCTCCCAGCAGAGTTGTGTACTCCCTGAACCCTGTTGTGGGTTATCAGCCCCCACCTTAGTGAGCTGAGAGGAGGTGAGGTGAGGACATCGAGTTCCTGTACCCATTTCTGTGGTCACAAATCAAAAAGGGCCTGAAAGTTGAATTCCGATTCCTTGCTTCCTTTCACCCTGCCTCTGGTGGACTTGAATCCCTCCAGTGACAGGGTACTTAATTATGTCTCCAAGGAAGCTCCTCAGCTCCCCAGCAGCTCTGGCTTACTGCTTTGGTTAACGGGGAAGAAGGAGGGAAGAATGGCCCAGGGTCACATAGCTGGCTGGAATCAGGGCAGGAAGCCAGTCCCCTGCCTCTGGCCTTCCCACCGATGTTGTCCAGAGCTGACTTGTCCTAGAGACAGATTCCTGCTTAGGGGAGCTCGCAGTCTGATAAGAGAGGCAGTCAGTGGTACAGCTGTCACTAGCTGAGGTGACTTGACCAGGATGGAGGGAGCCTAAGCATTGTGGGGGCTGAGGAGGATGTCGTCCACTTGGGAACCAAGGAAGACTTACAGACAAGGTGGCAAGACAGCATCTCATAGGAAGCGCAAAGCTTTCAGCGGGTGGATTTCTAGGCAGAGAGCAGCTCACATGGCTTTTTTTCCCCCCTTTATTCAATCCTTTCCTGAGGGGATTGGCTGTAACAGGAGGTTGCTCTGATGCAGGAGCCCCAAGGAGGGGAATTGGCTTAATCAGGGGTGAGGGAAGTTTCATTCACACAGGATGAGTGACTGGTTGGCCTTGAATGGAGGTTCAGTCTTCCAGGTGTGGGGACCACCTTGTCCTGGGAATTCCGCAAGTGGTAGGGTCAGCTCTTGGTGGAGATGACCCTCTGGGCCTCATGTTATGTGACTGGAGGCTGGGGTGATGGTGCAGCTTGTTCAACAGAAATGCAGTGCCAGCCTGCCAGTTTCCTAGAAGCCACTGGAAAAAGAAAACAGATGAAATTTATTTCTGC
The DNA here is from genome assembly GCF_045843805.1 of Urocitellus parryii. NCBI lineage: Eukaryota > Metazoa > Chordata > Mammalia > Rodentia > Sciuridae > Urocitellus > Urocitellus parryii. The sequence continues at coordinate 6,885,505 of NC_135545.1, forward strand.
CATCTGTTTTATTTGGCCAGTATGTGTAACTGCCATCCTTTCAACATGGGGTCCAGAGTGAGTGACGGCTACCGAGCAGTTTTGCCTTCTGCTTCTTCATACTGTCTTCAAAACCCGGCATGGCTGTGACGCTCATAGCACCTCTCTGCTTGTAGCTGCCACATTCCAAGGACTCCTGACTCGCATGTGGGACAGGGCAGAGCCAAAAGGAGACCTGGGGCTGGGAAAGGACAGTGCAGATATTTGGGGCAGGAGGGAGGTGGGTGTGAGTGAGGGGTGGTGTGAGGGGCCCGGGGAAGTAGCAGGTTTGCAGAAAGCACCAAGCTTAGCGGGGCAAAGTGGATGTGAGGGACATGAGTGGCATCCAGGGGGCAGGTGGACGAGGCTGGGTGGGAACAGTATGGGCACCTGAGCCTCATCCCCCTTTGTCCTGCTTTGGCCCACAGGGCGCTGATGGCGTCAGGGCGGCCGGAGGAGCTGTGGGAGGCTGTGGTGGGGGCCGCCGAGCGCTTCCGGGCCCGGACAGGCACAGAGCTGGTGCTGCTGACGGCTGCGCCACCACCACGCCCGGGGCCCTGTGCCTATGCAGCCCATGGCCGTGGGGCCCTGGCTGAGGCTGCCCGGCGCTGCCTCCATGACATTGCCCAAGCTCATAGGGCAGCTGCTGCTGCCCGGCCCCCCGGGCCCCCACCAGAACCACAGCCGCCCAGCCCTGCCCCAAGCCCACCCCAGGCTGCCCTGGCCAGGGAGGATGAGGAGGACGAGGAGGATGAACCAACGGAGACAGAGACCTCCGGGGAGCGGCTGGGTGGCAGCGATAACGGAGGTAAGAAGGTGCCAGGCAGGGGCTGGGGATCTGGTCCTGGCTAGCTGCCTGCTGTGACTCTCCGGGGGGGGCCGAGGCCCTTGGGACTGTGTCTCGTGAAACGTCACCCAGCAGCCACCCCAGTCAGGGGGCAGCCAGCTTGCAGGGGTTCCTCCCAGAGGCTGCACTCGACACTGAGGTTCTGAGGAGTGAGAGAGAGTGCAGGGGAATCAATTAATAGGAATTACTGTCTGTTGTCACCAATGCCTGGCCTCGGCCTCCTCCCATTGCTGGACAACACCTGCCAAGAAGGAAGGTACAGACAGTAGCCAGGTGTGCGTAGTTGAAATCCTGGTGATGTCACTTACTTGCTGTGGGATCTCCAGCCAGCGACACAATCGTTCAGAGCCTCTCCTTTTGTCAAGCAGGTGTCACAATGTGGCATTTTCTGTAAGCCTATGTTCTGAGTCACATTGATTGTCCAAAACAGATCTTAGAGGCTCCTTGTTAGCCAGGGTATTTTTTGCATCTGAGGGTGTGACAGGTTGACAGATGAATTCTCCTCATGACCGGACAGATAACGAGCACCGTGTATTTGAGGCTGAGAGACTAATAATTGCAGGAGCCCCCAGAAAGCAGTGACAGTGGCTGGAGTTGGGGCACTTGTAGCAGGATAGCAACCTGACTGGCCAGGGCCTCTTGACACCATCCTCAGGGCTCTTTGTGATGGATGAGGATGCAACCCTCCAGGACTTGCCCCCCTTCTGCGAGTCAGACCCTGAGAGCACAGATGGTGAGTGTCCCCCGCTATCCCCACACCCAAGAACCAGGAATGCTAACGGGGACAGAGGCTGAAGTACCCCTTTCTCACAGATGGCAGCCTGAGTGAGGAGACCCCAGCTGGCCCCCCAGCCTACTCCATGCCCCCAGCCTCGGCGCTGCCCACACAGCAGTATGCCCGGTCTCTGCCAGTGTCGGTGCCTGTCTGGGCCTTCAAGGAGAAGAGGACAGAGGCCCGGTCATCAGATGAGGAGAACGGGCCGGTGAGGGGCAGGTGGGGCTGGGGAGGAGGGAGGCTAGACAGGCTCAGAGCCACCTGCTGCACGAAGCCCTCAGATCTGCTGCCTTCTCACCTGTGAGCTCACTGAAGCCCACTCAGCCGTGAGAGGCAGGTTTCCAGCCACAGGCCTGCAGCTGTAGCCATGCTGTTCGGTTCGGAAGGCCTCCTCTGCGCTCCTGGGGTAGCTCCAGCTACCAAACACTGGAACTCCTTGAAGCCATGAGGAAACTGAGGCACTGAGAGGACGCATGGCCTCCCAGAGGTCTGAGACTGGAACCCAGCTTCCTTTAGAAGAGCAGTGGGCTGCAAGGGAGAAGGCCTGGCATTGTCCCCCTCAAGACTCAGTGTCCATTTACTTAGAGATGAGTGATCTGACGCTGGGCAGAAAAATGGGCGTGGGGGGTCTGTCGCCCATTTTTCTGCCCCCAGGTTGTAGAAGGGCCCAGTGAGGCATCAGGTACAGCGCTGCTGTCCATGTTGGCAGCTTATGGTCACACATTTAACCGATTGAACCTTCAAGGCCTCCTAGTACTGGACCCTGGGCTGTCTGTCCTCCTCATGGGCTCCTGACCAACTAGTGCCTATGGCCTCTCCCAGCCTACTGGAGGGCTTTGATGGTGGATATGAGGGTCCTTTCTATGCAGACCACCTGATAGTTCACCTTCCTTGCTCCATCTCTGAGATGGCTATCCAATTTCAGCCCTCCCGGGGCCCTGTTATACCCATCTTTCAGAAGGGGAGACTGAGGCCTAGGAAGGCAAAATCTCTTTATGTACAGCTAACTAGTCCCCAGCAGAGGTCTGATTGGAATGTGACTGGATCTTTAGCCCAAATGGTGCCTGAGACCCCTCCCTGCGGTGGGACAGGCAGCTGTGGTGGCACACAGGTCAAGATGGGGAGGGGGAGAGGCCAACAAAGCTGCCAGAGGAGGTGTGAGTTGGGTAGAAGAATGGAGCAAGAGAGCATGGCTGGCGGTGGGCATCGCAGGGCCCAAGCGGGAGGGTCGGGACCAGCTGGGAGCGGGCCTGTCGCCCAGGGTGCAGGGGCTGAGTGCTGGAGCTCTGGGTGTGTGCCGCGGGCCCTGAGGGTGCTGACCCACCCCGCCCTCTCTGCAGCCCTCCTCGCCGGACCTCGACCGCATCGCGGCGAGCATGCGCGCTTTGGTTCTGCGGGAGGCTGAGGACACCCAGGTCTTCGGGGATTTGCCACGACCTCGGCTCAACACCAGCGACTTCCAAAAGCTGAAGCGGAAATACTGAGGCCCACAAAGCTTCCCGGGCCGCGTCCGCCCCGCCCACACTACACCCCCGCCGCGCCCCCAGGGCTGGCCAATCCCAGCCGGAGCCGGGACAGTCCCCACGAATCGGCGGTCCCGGGACTGGCCCGCCCTGCACTTCCCGCCGCCCTTCCAGCCCTCGATCTCCCGCCCAGGAGTGCGATCCGGCCACTCTTCGCGTGGGGTCTGTCGCCCATTTTTCTGCCCAGCGTCAGACTCTGATTGCTTCGGCCGCCGTCGGGCCAGGCCGGTCCCAAACCTCCCGGGGTCAGCTCGGCCTCAGCGAAGGTCCCTGAAGGAGCACTGCCAAGCCCAGGAGTGGGTGGTGGCCCTGACTCGAGCCTGGTGACTGGGCAGCTCTGTGATTGGCTGGAGTCTCCCGAGGCCCGCCCGCCCGCCCTTCCAGAATTGTCCCACCTCACTGGCTCCGCGGGGACAGCGGCCAAGCCTCCGGCGCCCACAACTGCCCAGAACTGCGGCTTCCAGTTTATGGCTTTACACTACTGGGCTGGGGTCTTTTTTTGCCCCTAGTCCTGACAGTTGTGACCCTGGCCACCTCAGGGATGGCCCAGTCCCGTGTCTGCGTCTGACACCCCACCTCATTGATTCCATCCCACAAAAACCTGCCAATCCAAGCCCGTCCCTGCGTCCAGGACGGAACCAGCTCCCGCTCCTCTTCCCCCACCCCCACAGGTGCCTTAAAGGGCCCTCGTCCACCAGAGGTGGAGGGCAGGGGGCTCACTCTCCGGCCCTGGTGTGGGGGAGAGAGTGGGGGGGTCGGAAGTTGGGAGGGGCGCTCTGAGATTAAAGAGTTTTACCTCTATGAGTGTGTGTGAGGTGTGTTAGGTGTTCTACATTTTTCCGAAGACGGAGAGCAGCAGTTAATTGACTCTCGGTGCAAAGCTGAATGTTGGAATTTTTTGAGAGAGTAAGAGAATTTTCTTTAGTTTTCGGGGAGCACAACTTTTTTTTTAAATGTGGTGCTGAGGATCGAACCCGGGCCGCACGCAAGTCAGGCGAGCGCGCTACCGCTTGAGCCACATCCCCAGCCCCTTGTCTCGGTTTTAATTTAAATTCACTGGGTCGTGGAGACCACTTCAGTCCTATGTGACTATGGAACTCCAACCTTAAGCGGAATGAGTGATGGAATCGTAATGGCCCTTAATTAATAGGTCTCTGGAGAGCATGCTAAGGTTCCCAAACAAATCCAGGAATCTTCAGGCGGGCGTTTCCCACAAGAATGCTGGGGGCGATTAGACAGCAGGTGGAACCTGGTTCGAAGTCAGGACTAGGTTCAGCCGGCTCGCTGGAGCACACGTCGTAACCCCAGCGACTCAGGAGGTTAGCAAGCTCAAGGCCAACCTGAGCAATTCAGCGAGACTCTGCCTCAAAATAAAAAAGGGCTGGGGGGAAGGTGGCTCGGTGGCAGACCACCTCTGGATTCAATCCCCAATACCAGAAGCAAAAAAAAAAAAAAAAAAATAGGGAAAGGTAAAAAATGGAATCTTCATCCCCTATCGTCAGACTACCACCTGAGAAGTGTTAACAATGGAAAAAGACAAAACAGCCTTACTGTCGCTCACTTACATACATCAACTCTTTATCTTCCTATTAACCCACAACTGGGAACGAGTATCTCCACTTCATAGATGCGGATTTAACTGCAGCATCGGGGGTAAAACAAAAGTAGGATAGATGACTAGGGGGCCTGAATTTCTTTTACTGACGATGGTCGTCAAGTCGGAAAGCTTCCTCCTGTTGCAATTTTCTCCAGCAAAGAAGATTAAAATAAGAGGATAACGTGTAAAGAGAAAAAAAGTCTATGGATGGAGGATCCACTCCGCCTAACGGCATGAGGCTCGCGACGCCGCAAGAGGGAAGAAGGGCAGAGCGGCAGAAGGACCCTAAGCACTGGAGGGGGCGGGGCTAGGACAGTCATTTCCGTTCGCCGGAAGCTGAAAGCCGCCCTCTGGGTAGCGGGCAGAACCTCTCGCAGAGTCTTCCTGGTCGGAGCGGCGAGCACGGGTGAGAGTTGGGGATGTACGCGCGACGTTCTTGGCCTTTGCCGGGAGAGGTGGGAACTTCACTCACCGGGGATTGGGGCCGGCCTTGTCGCCTGAGAAGCGACAGCGAGGGGGTGGGATTTCCGGGGCCGGTAACCGAGGGAGGGGAACCTTGGTGCCGGAAGGTGGAGGCGGGGCTTCCTGTAGTTCACGAGGACGACCTGTCGCTCAGACCCCAGAATCTACTTTCCCCTAGGCCGGCAGCAGGATGGCTGAGGAGGAGGTCCAGGGCCGCCTGTGGCTGGAGAGCGCCGCTGGGGGAGCCCCTCCCATCTTCCTGCCTTCTAACCGGCAGGCTCTGGTCCTGGGCAGGGGTCCCCTCACTCGTGTTACGGACCGGAAGTGCTCCAGAAACCAAGGTGGGGACGGGCTTGAGCGGGAAGGGGTGTGGCCTGCTCTAGAGGCGGGAACGAGATCCTAAAGAATGATGCACCCAGGGACGCTCGGCTACTAGGCACAGTTGCGTGGTGCGTCCAGCCCAGGAGTCGATTGGTGCCTTCTGGGGAGCGCAGAAGGAGAGGCTGTACCTGACCTTGGGGGAGAGGGTGTGGAGCCAACCCCGGGAGAATTGTCAGTGGGCACCGGAGGCTGCTGTCGGGCCATTTGAAGGTTTAAAACTGGCCGCCACCTTTGTGAAGAGAGGTGATCCTACAGAGAAAAGTAAAAGCCGGGTGGACGTGGATGGTAACAGGGCAAGCCCAGGGCCTGCGTCAAGCCTCGCTTATTATTATTTATATGAAAGTATCTGCCCTGTTCGTAGGCAAGGACCATGCCACACGCAGTCCTAGGGACTCAGTGGGAGCCAATCCCATTGAGAAATAAACTGTCTCCTACTCCCTCCGGAATGGATGCTGTAGCTCCATTCTGTGGCCTGAAACTGGCCACCGCTCCCCAGTATGAGGGTGCCCTTCACACAAGGATGCGATCCTGACCCCACCCCCTCATCCCCTAGTGGAGCTGGTTGCAGACCCTGAGACCCGGACAGTGGCTGTGAAACAGGTACCAGTGCTTCAGCAAGGGGCAGCAGTGTCTGGGGGTAGGGTCTGGAGGGGAGTTGCAAACTGGCAGGGGATAGACCCAGTAGAAAACTGGCCAGAAGAAGGGGGTGTGCTGGTGAAAAAGAGTTGTGGGTTTTATTTGGGTATCCATCTGTCCCCTTTCAACTGGGCAAGACTGGAAGCCTGTAAGGGTCTGATTGGTAGGTGGACTAAATCACCCTGTGGTATTGGGTGGGGGGGAGGTTTTCACAGTGGGTGGAGCTGGTCCCAGCCCCTCCCTCTTTCTCTGCAGCTGGGCGTTAACCCTTCAACTGCTGGAACCCAGGAGTTGAAACCAGGGTTGGAGGGCTCTCTGGGGGTGGGGGACACACTATATTTGGTCAATGGCCTCCACCCACTGACCCTGCGCTGGGAAGAGACCCATACATCAGGATCCCAGCCAGATACTCCGCCTGGCACCTCTCCAGTAGCTTCAGATGAAGAGCAGGAGGAGGATGCTAAGCAGCAGAAAAAGCGCTTAAGGATGTCATCCCCTGGCTGGGAGAGCTTGGAGAAGCTGCTAGTGTTCACAGCACCTGGGGTGAAGCCTCGGGGCAAGGTGAGGCTGCTGGAGGTTCTGCCTTAGGCTGGGCATTCAGTCTGAACTTCAAATGTGATCCTAGGCAAGGCTGTCAGCCTCTTAGCCTTGGGGGAAATGTGTGTTGGTCTCTGCTGCCCCTTGGTAGCCACCCAGGAATCAGTAGGATGACCAGGAACAGGTCAGCAGGGGCTCTTCAGACTGCACTTAGATGTAGTCAAGGCCATGCTGAGTCTACATCTCACCTCTGAAATGATGACTTCCCAAAAAGTATGTGGCCTTGGTCCCTGACAGGCAGTGGGCACCCAAAAAAAGCTTTGCTCTGGTTTTATTTCCCCTGTAGTTATTAATCTCCAAGGTGTAAAAGCTCAGGGGAGGAGATTAGGTAAGAAACTAATCCTCATTTTAATACTAGAAATGCAGAGGTGGGGTGGACACAGGAGTGACAGGACAGTAGGATTTCAGGTGCTGCGTACAGAGGTATCTGTGCCTCATCCCTGTTGGGTCATATCTACAGAAAACCATCTCCCTGCATCGAAGTGTTATTGTGACTCATCCTGTGAGTGAAGAAACAGGTATCTCAATGCTGCCCCTCCTCTGTTCTTGGTGACACCAGGTAGCTGCCTTTGATTTGGATGGGACCCTCATCACCACCCGCTCTGGGAAGGTGTTTCCCACTGGCCCCAGTGACTGGAGGTGAGGAGGGGCAAGGGAAGGGAGTGAGTGGAGCTGGTTGACCCCTCCAGGCCCCAGGTCACTTGTCCACTTCCCACCCACTCCAGGGTCTTGTACCTAGAGATTCCACGCAAGCTGAAGGAGTTGGAAGCAGAAGGCTACAAGGTCTGTGCCTATGTGAGCAAGCGCGACAGGGTCTCTGATGAGGAGGCCCTGGTGACATTGTCTACTCCCTAGCTGGTGATCTTCACCAACCAGATGGGCATTGGACGAGGGAAACTGCCAGCAGAGGAGTTCAAGGCCAAGGTGGAGGCTGTGGTAGAGAAGCTGGGGGTTCCCTTTCAGGTATGACTAGAATGGAGGCTAGGGCCAGGGTAGGGTAACAAAGACCCTTGGGTGGGAGACAAACCCAGAGAGAGTCCCTGGGATGTATGGGACAGAGGCCTCTGCTGGGGTCAAGCCATGAGCAGTTGTCATGAGCTATATATCCCAGAGCATGAGCAGCTCTTTGGGGCTTGGAAGAGCTGAGGATGGTGTGTGACCCCTGCCCCACTTCAGGTGCTGGTGGCTACCCATGCAGGCCTGTATCGGAAGCCGGTGACTGGCATGTGGGACCATCTGCAGGAGCAGGTGAGCTGTACCTCTTCCCCTTGCTCCAGCCCCTGTTTCTTGGGGCTTGTTCCTTTCTCTCCTCCCTTAGTCCTTGTCGTGTGGTTTAGCTGTCAGTTCCTAGGTGCTGGTATATGAGGCCAGTACTATTAAGCTGAAGTCAGAGGTTGCATCAGGAGCAGAAACAGGAGGGTAAGTTTGAGTCAGCCTGGGCAACTTAGGGAGACCCTGTCTCAAACTATAAAATAAGCCGGGCACGGTGTCGCATGCATGAAATCCCAGCGGCTCAGGAGGCTGAGGCTGAGTTCAAAGGCAGCTGATCAAACTCACTGATCATGAGTTCAAAGCCGGCCTCAGCAAAGGTGAAGCATTAAGTAACTCAGTGAGACCCTGTCTCTAAAAAAAATACAAAATAGGGCTGGGGATGTGGCTCAGCTGTAGAGCACCTGCCTAGCATGTCTTGAGTCACTGGGTTCCATCCCTAGTACCACCAAAAAAAAAAAAAAAATCAGTGGTTGAGATTGTTCATTCATTCAACCAATGGTTTGTTCTGAGCTGAAAATCCTGGTAAATAATAGTGGCATGCCCGCTCTAGCAGTACTCGCAGACCGCTGATGGCAGCCAGCTATAAATGCACACATGAGTATAAAATAGGAAGTAGGGTGTGATTTTCCTACGGTAGCCAGGGGGACCTCTCTAAGAAGGTGACATTTGAGTAAAAGTCTAAGGGAGGTGAGGGAAGAAGCCACATGGATATCTGCAGAAGTGGTCCTGGCCAGAGTGACAGCTGGTGTGAAGGCCCCAAGCCTTGTGTGTTCACCAGTGTGGATGTCCACCTGGTGGACCCAGGTGAGTGAGAGGGTGGGGCCTCGCCTTGGGGCCATGGGAGCAGAGTAGGAACACATGTGGGGTCTAAGCGGGGATGGGAGCCTGGAAGCCTATCTGCTCTGGCCTGAGTCTGGGCAGTGAAGCGTGAGAAGGGCTGTGATGGTGAGGATTTGAGAGGTTTGAGATCTGGCCTGATGCAGGGCACAGACCAAGAGGAGCTGCCCCAGGGAGCCCTTTACTGTGGAGGGACAGTTGTTAGGAGCGGGTTCTGTTTGTCTCTCCAGGCCAACGAGGGCGTGCCCATCTCTGTGGGGGACAGCATCTTCGTGGGAGGTAAGGGCTTGGGGCTGCTGCGGGTGGGCCGAGACCCTTCTCACCAAACCTGCTGGCAGTGAAGGGTATCCTCGTGCGTTCTAGATGCAGCAGGCCGCCCAGCCAACTGGGCCCCTGGCCGTAAGAAGAAAGACTTTTCCTGCGCTGACCGATTGGTGAGCCGGTGACCGATTGGGGATCGGTCACCTGGGGATCAGTCACCAATGGTGAGCCCCGCACCCCGCCCTCAACCTCTGCCTCACCTCTGCCTTTGCCCCAGTTTGCACTCAACCTTGGCCTGTCCTTCGCCACCCCGGAGGAGTTCTTCCTTAAGCAGCCCGCAGCAGCCTTTGTCCTCCCAGCATTTGACCCGGTGAGGCCCGAGGGGTGGAAGGCAGGGAACAAGCAGGGGAATGAGGGTCTCAACTTCTTGTTCCACCCCTCTAGAGGACTGTCTCCTGTTCAGGGCCTCTCTGCCTCCCAGAGTCCAGCTCCCTCCTGAGCTCTGACCCAGAGGTGGTTGTCGCCGTGGGATTCCCTGGGGGTGAGATATCCTGATCCCCATCTCTGGGTGCTGTTAGTGTCCTTCTGGATCCTGGGTATCCACTGATAGTGATCTTGTGCCTCTCAGCTGGGAAGTCCACCTTCCTCAAGAAACATCTCGTGTCAGCTGGGTACGTCCATGTGAACAGGGTAAGAGGCTGCCCCGCACCATCCCACTGGTTCATTCCCTGGCTGCCCCAACCGGGCCTTCAGGGCTGCTGCCCAGCACCCCTGCCTCCCTCCTGCAGTTCTGATTTGTTGCCCTGCCCCCACCAGGACCCCCCCCTTTCATCTTCTGTTCCCTGTTGGGCAATTCCTGCTTGTGACCTGCTCTCCTCTGTCCCCAGGATACGCTAGGCTCCTGGCAGCGCTGTGTGAGCACCTGTGAGGCAGCTCTGAAGCAGAGGAAACGCGTGGTGATCGACAACACAAATCCAGACATCCCCACCAGGGCCAGGTATTTGGCCCCCATGGGAGGTCTCTAGTAGGGCTGGCAAGGGCCTGGTGACAGCGCTTTTCCTGGCCTCAACAGGTATGTCCAGTGTGCCAGGGATGCAGGTGTTCCCTGCCGTTGTTTCCTCTTCACTGCCACATTGGAGCAGGCTCGCCACAACAACCGGGTGAGCCCCTGCCCTCCCGCTCCCTCTTGCCCTGCCCCTCCCTCCCCCTGATGTCCTCACTCTGAACCCTCCCCTAACAGTTCCGGGAGATGACTGGCTCCTCTCACACACCAGTGTCAGATGTCGTCATATTCGGCTACAGGTAACTCTAGTTAGTAGGCTGTGGGCTGGTAGGGCCTGGCCTCTCCTTACCACCCTTTCTGCTACCAGGAAACAGTTCGAAGCTCCTACGGTGGTGGAAGGCTTCTCTGCAATCCTGGAGATCCCATTCCAGCTGCAGCTAGAGCCGCAACTAGAGCGACTCTACCGGCAGTTCTCTGAGGGCTGAGTTGCCCAGCCCCATGCTCCCCTCCCTGACCTGGCAATAAATACTATTTTTCTCCAAGCTTGGCCAGCATTTTGCTGGGAGGAAGGGTGGTCATCTTGGAGGTGCGTCACCAGGCCTGGGCCAACACCCCCCCACACACGCACGCACACATGCACACTTTTCTACATTTTCAGGTTAACAGAAAAGGAGGGACCTGGACTGGCTCAGGCTGGTCCTCTGCACATCTCATGTTCTACACCAAACCACTCCACCCACCTTGGGCTGTGGAAAGATGTCACTAGGAGGTTGTCATGAGCAGGTCGAACAAGAGACTGAGATGAGACATGGGAATGTAAGACACTGAATGGGCCCCTCTAAGCTAGCCAGAGCTTGGCTCAAGATGACCCATGAGGGGCACAGTGATTGCAAGCTTGCCTAATCATGTGTGAGGCCCTGCATTCAACTCCCAGTACTGCATGAGGACAAAATATCCAGGGTTCAGGTTCTATTGCATTGGACTTGAATGCAGGGGATGTGGGTCTTGGACCTGCCTATGGATCCCCCTCCAGCTACAGGAGGCAAAAACGCCCCTGACCTATGCTTTCTTCCAGGTAAGTCCAGGGGAAAGAAACCATGAGCACTACCTGCAAGGCCCTGGCACCAGGTACTGGAAACAGAACCAACACACAGCTTCATGCTTCTGACACAAAGGCCCCAGGAGGTGAGGCCACCAAACACCCTTACCCGCTTAATTACAGCTGGGGAAGATCCCAAGTCAGGTAACTTGGGGGCTCCACACTGAGCCCCACTTTACTTCCCACACTGGGTAACGAGGATCTCAAAGAGCAACTCCTGATCAGTAGTCACAGCTTTTCCCTTGTAACCTGCTAAGTACACATACTTCCTAGCGAACACCATCAACAGCTCAAATGCTGAGCCAGCCCTGGGGACATAAAAACACTCAGGTGAGGACTGCTGCTAGGACAGGGGTCAGTCTCCCGCCTTGTTGTCTGACCCTGCCACAGCATCACATGGAGCAGGAGAGCTGCCCAGCACTCGGGCAGTGAGCTGAGCTGACAAGTAGATTTTTAAAAGACTTTATTGGGGAAATGCAAAGGGATGGGGACTGTCCTTCGAGACCTCAGGACGCTGTCCTCTGTGTTGCTGGGCAGTTGTAGTCCCAGGGGCCCCAGCACAGAAGCATCTGACCTGGGAGGCAGGGGATATAGTGGAAAGAGCTGGACACAGCACCTCAGCAGCCCCAGGCCTTGAAGCTGCTGCCCCAGATTCAATTCCCTGCTAGAGTGGGGCTAGTATTCCCAGGTGGCCACAGAACACTGGGGACCACAATGTTTTTTTCTCTCTGGTCTTCCCCAGGCCAGGGACACCCTGCTTCTTCCTAACACCCCAGGCAAGTCTGAGGAGATCCATCTGCACTGAACAGGGTCAGCACTCACCAGTCTCTGCAGGGGCCTCATCTGTGACTCCTGGAGGGCCTGGTCTTGGGGAGGGGCACTACCCCCCCATCTGCAGAGGAAGTCAGGGGGAGAGTCAGCGGTAGGGAGGGTGGGAATGGAAGGCAGGTATTGGGGATGGCCTCACCCCTCGCTGCTGCTGCTCCTGCTCCAGATTCCGCTGAAGGACCTGCTGCTGGTTGGCTATGACACGCCGGATACCATTGACAAAGTTGCTCTGGTCGTGGGGGATGAGGCCAATGAAGATCTTCTTCTCCGAGGAGTACAGGAGCATGAGCACGCGGATCTCACATGAGGCTTTATAGGAAAAGTGCACGCAGCCAGCCTGGCAGGGTAGGGGACGTGTCAGAGGTGGTTGTTCCTCACACTCTTCCCGCATACTACCTCCCTTAGCCCCAAGGTGGTGCCACTGAGTACACTGCCAGCCCACTGCTGCCCACTGCCCTGCCTTACCGCCCCATCTGGAGGACAAGGAGACCAAGGCCAGGAGCAACCAGTGGACCAGAACCCACAGGCTTCTGCGGAATGACCCAGCAGTTTGTGCAAAACATGTGCTGCTGAAGCCCAAGAGGTTGCCGCACATGAGGCCTCCAAAGAGCCCATCAGGACAGACAAGTGGCACTAAGCACAGTGCCTCCACCTCATGCGAACCCCACCTCCTGCTGGGGGACATGAAGCAAAGCTGCCGCAGATGGCGCCAAAGCCCCCACCGTGATCAGGTGTCTCAGGCAGGCCTAGGACACTGACATGGCTGTCCCTGATGGAGCTCACTGGGTTCTACCCAGAAAGTCACCCCTCCCACTTTATAGAAATAAAACCAAGGTGGGGGGGGACTCATAAGTTCCACCAAAACCAGAAAGAACTGGGCAGCCTCAGGCCTGGGCACTGCCTCAGGGGACTGTGGTGTAAGGGTCCCAGAGGAAATTGTGCCTGTGCCCACCAGAGCCATTGGAAGGGAGAGGCCTAGGAGAAAATGGGGCCTTAACAGATTTCCCAGATGAAGGATTTCAGGGCTATCATTCATTACAGACTAATGGAGAGGTAAATAACAATGGTTCTTGTAGACTGATGTCATCCAGGCACAGCAAGTACCCAGAAGGAGACATCCTTGGCTGAGAGTTCAGAATCACAGAAGGCTACCTTTCCTCACCTCTGATGGGGAAATAGGTCCAGAGAAAGGGAAAGACTCAGCCAAAACCCCACAGACGAGACAATCCCAAGTGCATGGGACCTGGGCTGGAAGCAGACCGACCTCCTGTCTGGGAGGTGCCCTCCAGCAAGGGACATAAGCTCAGAGCTGGGGAGGGGAAGGGTGAGGAAGACCACAGGTGGGACCTAGGATACTGACTAGGTGCTTTAGTGATGCGCAGTGACACCAGGTCCTGAGACTAAACTAGGACGTGGCATTAGAAGGGTAGGTCTGGAACCCATACCAGTTGCCTGTCTACAACAGAATCAGGAGAGCTGAGAGAATGAGGATATCTGTCTGGAGCAGCACAGGTGCCTGTGCAGGACACATTCCCACTCTTGGGCACAGCCATTCTGGCTGGCTCTGTGGAAAGTTACACTGATCCACTCCGTTTGTCTCTAAACCCAAGAGCAGCCGCCGCCTCCTACCCCAGCTGGACTTCCCCTGAGGCTCCAAGCAACATATTGCTCAGTGGCCTCTGCCTGTGCAAGCCCCACTCACAAAGCCGTTGTCCATGATCCGGCACAGGCTCTTCAGCGTCTCCATGTCCTTGGTGAAGTGGAACTGCACCAGGCGGGAGTTCCGAAACAGTGGCACCAAAGTGGTCTGTGGGGAAACCAAGGGACTGACTCCATGGTCCCCTCCCTCGGGTCACCCACTACCCACACCAGTCAATGACAATCTGTTAATGCTGTACCAACCTGCGCTTCAGCTCAGAAAAATGTCACCTCTGCAAATGCTGGGAACCTGAAAGTCCTGCCCTCCTCCTACTCCTTACTCACCTCTGCCCCTCATTTCCTCTCATGGCAGCCTGCACCAAGTCTGGACCTCACTCAACTAAAGCCACAGCAGTCCACATCAACCCTGTCTCCACGCCCCTCCTCCACCTGCTGGACAGGCTGCACAGCCCAAGGCCTCTGCCACTGCTTCCCTCCACCTTTAGCTGGTCTCGCTGCTCCAGCTGACAACTTCAGAGCCACCTCCTCGGGGAAGCCCCCCACAGCCCTGATGTCACATCCACAACTTGCCATCCAACTCACCAGCAGCTGCTGTGGGATGAGCTGCATGTACAGCTTCCTCGGCCACTGCTCAGTCCTCCTGTGGGCACAAGGATGGAGTCAGGAGTACGTCTTGCTAGAAAGTAGCCTCTGCTCCCAAATCTAACACTCACAAGATCTCTCCTTGGTTCACGTAGACATGGGATGGCAACCACCTCTTGGACCGACTGTTGGGCTCAGGCCTAGGCTTTGGGGACAGAGAAAGAGAGGAGCCTCAGGGGTGGGACACTAGATGCCAGCAGCCGCTGAAGCCCAGAGGCAGTGAGATACATTGGGTCCAGGTCCCCAGCCTGCCAGGACTCACCTCCTGCCACTCCATAACACCACTCCATGCCAGGAATTTGTTGTTGACAATTTGGACAGGGCCTGAATGGACTCCACCAGGTCCCACCACCTGTGGGGGAAAAAGGCAGGGTGGGCCATGCACCAGGAGAGGCTCTGCTATAGAGGAGGCTCCCTGGACCACTGTCATAGGGCTCCTGAGCCTTCCTCCTGCCCTGGCCTGTCAGCTCCAGCCCTGTCTATCCTCCCACCTCCGTCTCCGCCTTGATCACAGCCCCAGGGAAACCTCAGGTGGCTTTGCCCCTTGACTGCTGAATACCTCCTTGTGACTCCCAAGGGTCCAGAGACGAGTCTCATCCCCTCACCTGGTGTATGAAGCCCACAGAGCCTATAATTTGTTGTAAAACCTGGTACACTTCTCAGAAATGGTAGCACTATCAGTAATTGACAGGCATGAACCAGGACACACGTCACCCTCCAGAGCCTTTTAGCCTCACACCACCTTCCCTGAGATAAGTATGCCAGACCTAAGTTGCCTCCCTGTTCCCGAGGCTCTTCTGCTGCCAGCACCCACCATCCATTGTCCCTCCAGCCCAAGCCTGACAAGCCATTTGTCCCACTGAACCTCGATGGAAATGAGCCACTGACTCCTTGGAGCTCCCTAACGCTCCTTGCTCCAGCTATCATACCATGCTCTGCCCACGTCCACCAGCTAGGGGCCAGGCTGCACTGGACTGGCACACCTGACCTGTTTGCGCGTAGTGATGACCTGCCGTATGGCATTGACGAAGCCACTCTGGTCATAGGGGATGAGGCCCATGAAGATCTTCTTCTTGGACGAGTACAGGAGCATGAGCACGCGTACCTCGCAGGGGGAGATGTGGGGGAAAAGCATGCAGCCCGCCTGGGGGAGAGGCCAGCAGGTCAGGAACCCCGGACACTGCTGAGGAGCCACTCGCCCTCCACACTACCCGGAGACCGAGAGGAGCACAAGTCGTCAGAGTCCAGGCCGTGGTCTTCCTGCAGGGCTTGCAGTTACAGTGTACCTTTCTAAGAACATGTGCTGTGTCTCAGCATCTCCCCTACCCTGCAGTGACTCAGGCTGGGGTGGCATCTTGGACCCACACTGTGGTGTGAAGATCCTGAGAGGCTCCACCTCTGCAGAAACTAGATTTGCTGCCTAAACCTGAATGGCTTCCAGGAAGGGCTTGGGCCCACCTGATGACAGCAACTGG
This sequence comes from Urocitellus parryii, assembly GCF_045843805.1. Lineage (NCBI taxonomy): Eukaryota > Metazoa > Chordata > Mammalia > Rodentia > Sciuridae > Urocitellus > Urocitellus parryii. The sequence goes on from NC_135545.1 coordinate 6,901,417, forward strand.
CCTGTGGTTAAGAACACACACATCAGGCCAGGCTGCTGGTACAAACCCAGACATGCTACCTCCTTGCTGTGTGCTAAGGCAAGCCACCTCTTGTTTTGCAACCTCAGTTTCCCCATTGTAACACAGTTAATGACAGTGCAGTACACACTCTAAGTACTACATGAATGCTCATTATGTGAGCTTCTAGTGCCTTGTCGATGGCAATTAGGAGGACAAGAGTTTGACAAGACATCCCACATGTGTTGGGAGAAAGGAAATCCATGCCAACCTCACTGGCCTACCTCCTAGAACACCTGGCTCTTTGCTACCTGCCCAACTTCTTTTATTTTGGGGGAGGTGGGGGCTTAGGGGCTTCCACCCAGGGCTTTGCACATGCTAAGTACACACTACTTTTTTATTTGGGGATAGAGTCTCACTAAGTCACTGAGGCTGGCCTCACTTGCAACCTCCCTGTCTCACTGGGGTTATAGGTTTGCCCCACCACAACCAGCAACCTAACCTCCTGATCCTGGGCTCAATGAGTGACCACCTGCTAAGGGACCATCCCAGGTCACATTACAGGTTATGCACTTCATTTCCCTGAAGACTGGGTCTTGGGGACCAACACATCCTCCCTCAGCAAGAACTAAGTGAAGGGGACCTGCTGGCTAGGAGATCTCACACCAGTCACAAGTCCTGATGTGTCTAGGTCCTGAGGGAAAGGGGAACAACCTAGACATAGGGGTCTTGCCACACATGGCATTTTTGGAGAAGGTGGTACAGAATGGGAGGGAGCCAACTATTCAAAAGGGAACAGGGACTGGGGGATGAGCCCAGAACTAATCCTCTGGGTATCATGAATAGATGACGCTCACCTGCCCCCAGAGCCCACCTTCCACAGCTAGACAACTTGCAAGGGGCCAGAAGCCATTGCCAAAACCAAGACCAAAGAGGGGACATTCTGGCCCACAACTCCAATGGGCTTACTTCGTGACCTGCCTTATGTCCAAACCGCAAGTCCTTTGGCAGTCTCACCAGCTCACATTTACTGAGCACTCAAGTCACTGTACACAAACATTCTATCCTCTCAGAGACCCCATGAAATAAGGGCTCCTGGTAGTAGTTACGTCGCACACTTTTTTTTTTTTTTTTGGCAGTGCTAAAGATTGCACTCAGGGCCTTGCGCATGCTAGGCGAGCATTATACCACTGAGCCACATCCCCAGCCCTGGCCTGGTAGCCCCATTTTAGAGAAGAGGAGACTAAGCCCCACACACACTGTGCTAGTTTGCTCCTTTTCCCCAAACACACCCATTTACCAGCATCTTCTGGGTCCCAACATGGCTAGCCTAGGTCCCTCCACTCACTCCCACCCCAATGGCAAGCTCTCAGGGCCTGAGACAGACTCAAGTGGGGGAGTTACTGTTCTCTTGGTCCTACTAAGAATTCCTCAAGAGACTGAAAACAGCAGCCAGACAGGAAGGTACATGCCTGTACTCTCATCAACTCAGGAGGCTGAGGCAGGAGGATCCAAGTGCAAGACCAGCCTCAGCAACTTAGTGAGACCCTTAGCAATTTAGTGAGAGCCTGTGTCAAAACTGGGAATGCATGGGGCCAAGGTTTTGGCTCAGTGGTAGAGAGCTTGCCTACCATGCATGAGGCACTGGGTTCAATCGTGGCACCACATAAAAATAAAAACAAATAATATAAAGGTACTGTCTCCATCTGCAACTAAAAAAACGTTTAAAAAAAAAAAAAGACTGGGGATGTACCTCAGTGGTAAAGCACTGCAGGATTCAATCCCCAATACCACAAAAAAAGAGAGACCAACACACATGCAGGGGAACAACTACCCCAGGCCCCTCCCTGCCTTGGGCTATGGGTAGAGATCTGCCCGATTCACCACATGCCACATCTGCCCACCCTGCTGCCCAACTCACAAAGCCGTTGCCCATGATGCGGCAAAGCCCCTTGAGGGAGTCGCAGTCTCTGTTGGTGAAGTGGAACTGTGCCAGCTGGGAGTTGCGAAACAGGGGGCCCAATGTAGTCTGGAGGCAACGAGGGTACAACTGGGTCACCACAAGGATATGGAGTATGGCGGGGGGTAGATTGGGTGGGCTGGGGGGAGTCTCACCAGCAGCTGCTGCGGGATCAGCTGCATGATCAACTTCTGTGGCCACTGGTCAGTCTCCCTGCAGGAAGGAGCAGGTCAGGGAGCGCCTTCTGGCCATGAGCCCACCCCGTCCCCTGTCCAGGCACTCACAGGTTCTCGCCCTGGTTCACGTAGGCCTGGCAGGGCAGGGCCCGTTTCAACTTTGCGGTAGAGTCAGAGTAGGGTCTGCGTTTCTGTGGGAGCAAGGAGAATGGGGGTCATAGGACACAGCCTAGAAGCCCAGGCTAGCCCCCACCCATGGGGACTGGTGGAAGCCTAGGCCAGTCCACAAAAACTCCAGTGAACCTGACAAAGACTTGCTCACCTCCTGCCATTCCAGGACGCCGCTCCAGGCCAGCAGCTTATTGCTGAGACGGTGTTCACTTACAGCCAGACCCCCAAGGGAGAGGCCAGGTGAGGAAGGCCCGATGGGACCCAGAGCCCCGAAGACCCGAGCACCTTCCTGTGGCAGAGGGGGGTGAAGAAACTCAGACCAGGAGACCTTTAAGGACAGGCTATGTACACACACTCCAGAAAAGACATCCCAATGTTCAAATTCCATGCTAGACACTCCCAGGGCCCCATCCAAGCCCCTTGCCCTAGTAGTCAACACCCGTCAAGGTTGATCCCATGTCCTCCCCCACCCACAGCCCACTGGTCACATGACACTGGTCTGAATAGGTCTTGTTCCCCCTTCAGTCTCTGCTCCAGCTGTGTTCTCAGTCTGGAATGTCATCCAGTCCCTTTAGGGGATATGCCACCACTCATCCTCTGCAGCCTGAACAATTTGTCAGACCTAACTCAAAAGCCAGCTGTCTGGAGGATTCCTATACCCAGCAGGGCCTGCTGCCCCACATATATAACCAGCCCTGTCCTGTACAGTGGCTGGTCTTGTCCCTCCAATACTCAGAATACTTCTTGGACTACCCATCATCCTAAAGAGAAAGTCCAAACTCCCTTGCCAGCTTGTGCCAACCTTTCCAGGCACAGGGTGGCCTTTCTTGCTGACCCCAGGGAGGCAGTACCAAGAAATAAACGGAGGAACAGGCTATTCAGGAAAAAGGGGAAGGCATTCGGAAGAGGGTATGACAAATCCTGGAGGAGTCACACCAGAATGCTTGCAAAACACCAGAAAGCACCATACTACCAAACCAAAGCACAAGTTCTTCTGACAGGGCCCTCTCTAAACTGTCTTTTTAAAATCAAACACATCAAAGCAAACAAGAGAAAGCTTTAGAAAGAGGTTGGAAGCAGGAAATTTGTGAAAATCTCAGTAGTAGGTACAAGCAAAATTATAAGAGTTGTTACCTTTCTTCTTACCTAGTCACTAATGGATATTTTCCACATTCCTTATAAAACATATAGAGATCTTTTTATCCCAGAATAATGACAAGCAGGAAAATACTTATTTTATACAGGTCTTAAGCTGAATAAAAACATGAGCAAGCATACAGTCTACCTGGACAGGTGAGTCGGGGATTTGAGCAAACATACAAGATCAAGAAGAAAACCAGAGAGGGCCAGGGATATACATTGTTGTTGGGGGGGGAGAAAACTAGATAGAGAACGTTCCAGTGTAAGAAAGCGTTGATGTGTTCAAGGCCGGAGTGTGTCCGGGACAGAGAAAAGGTGATGAAAGCCCATGTTTGCAGGTACCCACCTGGGAGACTCAACACCTGAGCAAAGGTAGGAAAAACACAGTTGCAGGAGTCCTGGGAGATGAGGGTGTACTTATGATACATAAGACCCAGGAATTATGGAGTACTTACCTGAGCTACCTGAACTATAAACATGTTCTGTTAAGAGCCCAATGTATGATCCAAACGCAGTTAAGGTCTGCTTGTCTAGAAGAGTAGACTGAGCACTTAGAATCTGATATGTTTGGATCTGGAGTCACACACAGTGGGTAAACACCAGGATGTTTGCCTAAACCGTACCTACACCTGCAACTTCAGGATGAGCATATGGAAGCAGAAGGACACAGTTAGGGTCTAGACTGAAAGCAACCCCAAAGGAAATCTCATATCTAGGCAAGTGTGTGTAAAATTGTGCTGATTTGCTGTTTACTGCACAGGGTAGCTCTGTGGGGATTTGGAGGGAAGTTTAAAGTCTTCCAATGCATGTTTGAGGATTTAGGAAGCATATTTGAACAACTAGATGGGAATGCTTCAGGCAGCAGGAAAGCAGTGGAGTATGTTTCAGACCCGCAGGAGAGTGTTTGAGGCTTGAGTAAAGCTGCTTCAGCTCTGGGCAACCTCTGGGCAGAGTGTTTCTAAGTGAGCCTGAGTACAAGTGTAGAAGTCTCACATCTGGGCAAGTGTGTGCATGGTTTGCGTGTGAAACGCCGTGATGTGCACTTTTACGGCCCCTAAGCAAACATTTTTACGGTTTTTAAAAAGTCTGTGCATGTTTGGGGTCTGATGAAGCATGTGCACCCTAACATACCTCCAAAGTTGAATGTTTACCTTTAAGGCCTGAATTCATTGCAATCCATAAAGGCATCCCATATCTGGGCGTGGGTGTAGATTCTAGGTGCGCATGCCACAGGCATCATTCGGGCACAGGGGAGAACGCCCCCGACTGCAACAACTGGGTGCGCGTGTGCAAAACGCTACCCCCACCCCTACTGACCGCCGTCGCCCAGCCCCCTCACGCATTTTCAGATTTCCAGCCCGAAGAGGGACCAACTTTCCAATAGGAAAAACAACCGCGGGCGGCATCCGCCCGCCCCCCACCCCGCGTTTAAATTGGGCCGCGGAGTCAGCAGTAATTTGAGCCCGCCCCGCCCCCGTACCCCACCCCCACCGCAGCAGAAACGCGTAACAAAGGAGAGAGCCCGGCGTGTACCACAGGGGGGTCCACGGGGGCCACTGCCCCAGGCGGGACCAGCCTTCGGGCCACAGGGGAGAGCCCAAAGAGGAGGAAACCTCGGACAAAGGCGTGATCTCGGGGGAGGGGCCGGCGGGGGCGGGGTCGTGGAAGGCTCTGGAAAAAGGGCGGGGGGCTCACCATGGGAGGGGCCGAGCGGGCCCTGATCCTCGGTGGCTGCGGGCCTCGAGGGCTGGCTGGCCAGGAGCGCGAGCGGACCGCACGCACCACGAGAGGCCGCGGGGGGCGACCGCGACCCCCGAGGGGGCCCCCAACGCCAGAGCGATGCGGGGCGCGGCGCGGACGGACCATGGCGAACGAGGGCCGAGCGGGCTGACGGCTGCCACGGGCCACACGGGGGGCTGCGGGATCCACCGACTGAGGGGCGCGGGCGCGCGGCTTCAGGGGAGACGGGCTGAGCCGTACCAAGCGCGGGGGACGCGCTACCAGAGGGGTCGCCGCGGCCAAACCACTGCGGCAAGCGGGGGAGCTCGGCGCGTACCAACGGCGTCCGCGAGGGGGCGTGGTCGGGCCGTACCAAGAAGGGCTGGGGGAACCTTGGGAAGAGAAGGTGTGTGAGAAGAATGGCAATGGGAAGATACTTTGGGCCGCTCCAGCACGGGGGAGGAGCTCCGAGGTACGAGAAACGACTGGGGGCGCGTGGCGGAGCCAAAGACCGTACCAAAGTGGGAGGGGGGCTGAATGACACTAGGTGATACCAAGTCGGCTCCCTAATGGGAGTCGGGGAACCTCACCTACAGCCCCGGGGCCGCTACCAAGAAGCCCGAGGGCGAGGGTAGCACCACGCGTGAAGGGAGGACTTAAAGCTTGGAGGGGTGACGTGGCTAGGGGACCACAACTCCCAGCGAGCCCCATGGGGACTTGGGCGGGGCCATCGGCCCCTGGAAACCCCTCCAGTCACAGCTACGCGCCCAGGCTCCACCCCCTGCATCGCCTTCAAGCTTCTGGCTCTCCGCTATTCGTTGATTCACTCAACTAAAATTAAGTGCGTAGTCACTAGTCATTGTGTACGATTTCTTCCTTGAGTCTTTTTTCGTCTAGTGTGATAATATTCCAACCTTAGAGTGGTTATGAGAAGTGAATTTAATGAAGTGTCAGGATCAGTGCTTGGCACAATAACTCTCGTTACCTTTTAAGAAGAAAAAAATCCTATTATTAATACCTTGGCTGGTTCTATGCTGGGCGGTGAGTATACTGCGATGATCAGATCACACCAGGTCCCTCAATGAGCCTGTGATCCATTGGGGAAAACAAATATTACAAGTTGCAATGCTTGTTGACTAGAGCAAATGCACAGCTCAATGGGCTGAGGACCAGGGGGACAATTTAACAAGGGAAGTTAGGGAATTGTAACCTGCAATTCCCGATAAAATGGAAGAGTGTGCTAAATGGGGGTTCAAAGACACAAGTCTTTAAAGTGGATGAAAAAGAAGGGAGACAGGTACAGCTAGAGCAGAGTGAGGGTAAAGGAGAACTGGTACTTTTTTTATAAACAAATCATTCGTAAAATGCACATAATCACACTATAAGACTACAGAAGCTGGGTGCAGTGGCATGCACCTTTAATCTCAGCAGATTGGGAGGCTGAGTTAGGAATATCACAAGATCAAAGCCAGCTTCAGCAACAACTTAAGGCTTTAAGTAATTCAGGGAGACCCTGACTCTAAATAAAATATAAAAAAAGAGCTGGGGATGTGACTCAGTGGTTAAGCAACCCCTGGGTTCAATTCTGGATGCAAAAAAAAAAAAAAGACTACAGAAACAGCATGGTTCCACAGTTAGCTCTAAAGAGAGAAGACAGATGGTAGGGGAAATAAAGTGGCCTACACCGGTGAAATGCAGATTCTGTTTATTCTTCTCTTAGCAAATGTTATCTACTGAAGAATTACTTTTGGAAGGTTTAACTTTTAATATTTTTTTAAAGGATCCCTCTGGCTGTTGTTTTGAAAATAACAGTGAAAACAGAAGAACTGAGAGGCTGTAGCAATAATCTGGGCAAGAGGCATGGACAGGATGCATCAAGGGCAAGATGGCTGCAGTGGGGGTGGTCAGTTTCACAATTGATTTTCAAGCTGGAGCCCAAAGGATTTGTGCATTGAGAGAAGGTTGAGAACAAGGTTTTGGGTTGCACAGGAGTGCCACTAATTGAAGTGAAGAAGAGAATTAGTGCCACTAATTGAAGCTGAGGAGGGAAATATCACTTTTGTTTGAGATGTTGACTAAACAGTGTAGACAGGAAGGGTCTGGCTAGGGAAACCAATAGTCCTCAGTGTTTGAATGGATGAGGAACAAGTGTGTTATATATGGATTGAGACTGGTCACTCCAACCCTGGAGCCTTGGAGCAAATAACAAAGGAGATAGGAGTGGCTGGTGAATGGGGAGAACCCCTAGGCCAGGTCAGTTCTCTGCCCCACTAAGTGTCCTGCCTAAGAGCTTCACAGGAATGGCTTGAATCCAGAATATGAACTGGATTGTGGCAAAAGGTGAGTCAGTGCTCCTTGACAGCAAGTTAGATGTGAACAGATAACTCCATAGCAAGGAGGAGAGAAAATAGACAAGAACTTCTAAATCTTCTCTTCTCCCCATTCTCATCGGTCCAACTTTTGTCACTTTAACACTCACACCTCTCACCAAAACCTTCAGGGGCTTCCCAGTGTCTTTAGAATTAACTAACCCAAACTCCTGGCCATGTCCCCTGCTGCCCTCTAGATCATCTCTTGATCTCTTCTTCATCCTTCCTGTTCTCTAATTAACACTTCCTTTTCCTTCAGACCTCATCAGGACACATGTGGGGATGAATGCCCAGGACTATACACACATGGAGAGAGCTATACCAGGATATACTCCAGGGTGACCAAACTGGAAACTCATGTCAAAAGGTGAAATGAAAATGTAGGCTGAATTCTATTAGTAATACTGCAGTAAAGCTCTGTGAAATCATGTCACCTACCCAGTCCACCGATCTGAAATAAACTCTCGATTTCACCTGTAAAACCTGGGCACAGACTGTTGGGCCACTACTGTGACTGAACAGTTCTGCTTTCATCTGCTGGATTACCTACTTCCTGTGAGGTAGTTGTTCCCAAACCTGTTTATGCCAATTGTTCTTAAGTTAATAATTTAATCCACTATCAAATATTAATATGGGGCTGGAGTTGTGGCTCAATGGTAGAGTGCTTGCCTAGCATGTGTGAGGCACTGGGTTCAATTATCAGCACCACATATAAAATAACAGTCCATCAATGTTTAAAAATTTTTTTAAAAAATCAATGTAAGAGTTATCTGTATGCAAACGAGGTTACATTGGAAAGAATGAAGATGAGTTGCTAGAAAGAAAGAATGAAGATGAGTTGCTAGAAAGAAAAAATGCTGCCAAATTAAGTGCAAGCAAACCAACTGTAAGTGATTTAATAGATAAGCTCATAAAAACCTAGCAAGAATCCGCTTTCAGTTTGCTTTTTTTTTTTTTTTTAAAGAGAGAGTGAGAGAGAGAGAGAGAATTTTTAATATTTATTTTTTAGTTCTCGGCGGACACAACATCTTTGTTGGTATGTGGTGCTGAGGATCGAACCCGGGCCGCACGCATGCCAGGCGAGCGCGCTACCGCTGAGCCACATCTCCAGCCCTTCAGTTTGCTTCATAAGTGTGTTCAGGCTCTCAAGTCACTTAAAGACTTGATTAAAAGTGAGATCACTCATTGTGGTTTGTAAGCATAGTAAAATACAAATGCTGTATGCTAACTGGGAGACCAATACTGAAAGAAAAGGTCTTTGTTCTAAATGGAGCTGAATGTCTGTTCAAATGTCTTGATTAAAATAAAACATGTAAAGTGTTAAGATGGTAATTAGTGCTACTTGCCATGTATTTCTAGCTCTCTACTTGCCCAGAAATTGAACCACCATGGTTGAGCAGGACAATATATGAGCAGAAATGACATATGTACACCTGTAATCTGGGCTACCTGAGAGGCAGGAAGGTAGCAAATTCAAGGTCAGCCTGGGAAATTTATCGAGACCCTGTCTCAAAAGAAAAAAATTTTAGAAAGGGCTGAAGATGCAGCTCAGCAGTAGAGCACTTGCCTAGCCTGCATGAGGCCCTAGGTTCCATCCCCAGCTCAGTAAACAAACATCAAAACAAAAACAACCAAAAATCCCATCTTGATTCACGTGAACTCAGCCTGGCACCAAGCTGACACTTAGCGAAGCGTGAGAGAAAATCTACTCTTGCCATTTCCAGCCACTGCAGCTAGAAGGCGTTACTGCACAACACCAGGCCTGACCCGACATAGGCACGTCTTTACAAATGGTCCTCTTTTACCCAGCATCTGTTTAAAGTCAGCTGCCCGTCTGAGTTTCCTAAAAGGATGAACTGGGAGTACATAGAGGAAGAATGTTAATTATGACAGACAAAAGACATGAAGACACACGGACAAATAATACATTTTTATACTGAGAAATGGCAGTTGGAGGATCTCTGTCTTGGGTTACTTTTTCATTTGCAGTTACAAATGACGTATGATTAAAAAAAAAAAAGTCTGGCTGATATATGCTCCACAAGCTCTGTATATTCTACCTTTAATGTTCTCCTCAGAATTTGTAATTAGATGGGGAACAAGCAGTAACTGAAAAACTACCTGCTGGGTGGATGGTGACATAGCCCCCAGTCACAGAGCGCCCAAGGAAATCGCTGTGACCTCTAGGCCTCCCTAAATATATACCAGACTTAGAACACCTCCTCCACAGGGCTGGGCTGGTAGCTCGGTAGTCAGGTGCTTTGCCTACCTTATGGAGGCCAAGTTCAACCTCCATGACCACCAAAACCAAAATAACACCCCCCAGCCAGTGTACCCTTTGCCACCCAGCTTCTCATCCTGGTCATAAGGAACCCACCTGCCCCAGCTCCCCTAGAGTTTATTCAGGAATGACCTGAACAGACCTCACAGTGGGAGCATGATGTCACTGGCATCATTTCGGGTCCCAAGCAGTTAAGGGCAGGGTGCACTCCCCAGGGTCTTGCTCTATTGCTCTTGTTCCCAGTGTCGCTTGGAGTAGAGGGATGACTGGTTACTGGGTGAAGGCCTGGAGGGAGGAGCCTGACCCAGCTCAGTCAGGGGCACGGGAGGGGGAGAACTCTAATGCCATCTCTACCCATCCGGTGCCCTGCCTCCAGGCCTTTGCCTATACAGTCCTCTCGCTCAGGCTGCCCTTCCCTCCAACTGTACCTCTCAAAGAATGACCCATAATGGTGGACAGTTACAGTAAGTAACCAGGAAACTGAGTTCTCATTCAGTTTTCAAAAGGGTCCCTCAAGTTCACCTCAACAGACACAGACAGATCTTCACCTTACAGTTCAGATGAATGAACTGCAAATCTGTGACCTCTCTCCCTTCTTTTTTTTTTCCCCCAATACAGTCTCACTAAGCTGCTAAGGCTGGCTTTGAACCTGCAATCCTCCTGCCTCAGCCTCCAGAGCCACTGGGATTACAGGTGTGAGCCACAGTGCCAGGTTTACCTGCTGTTCTCTAGATGCATTCAGCCCCTCTGCTGTGCAGCAGTAAATACGTGTTATGATGAAATAGTGCTCTGCCTGCAACACCTCATTTTTTAAAAAGATTCTTGGAAAATCAAGCAGTTAATGATTCGTTTTTCTTTTTCTTTTCTTTTTTGGTTTTGGTTTGGTTTTCAGTATGATGGATGGCACCCAGAGACTCGCACATGCCAGGCAAGCTGCAACCTCAGCTCAGAGCTACATCCACAGCCCTTTTTTATACTGAGACAGGGTCTCACTAAGTTGCCAAGGTTGGCCTTTTAATTTATACTCCTCCTGCCTCAGCCTCTGAATACCACCCTCATTTGAATGGGGAAACCAAAGCTCAGGAGGCAAAAGGCTAAGCTCACAGACTGAGATGGGTATGGAGGAAGCAGGGCCAGGTGTTACCTGAACATCAGCAGAAGCTGCTGGTATTCACTTGGTGGGAAAAATATGGGCCACGAGCAGTGAACACCCTCACCTTTCATTCTGACCCACCTATGACTGTCAACACAGGGCTGGGACATCCCCACTTCTCACTGCAGCCTTTCACAGCTGCTGCTCAGCCACCCCAGCACACACCACTTCAGATGCTCCCGGGCTATAAGACCCAAACCCAAGGCGCCCACTTCTCACATCAAGGGCAAGAAGCGCTGAACCTGCCATGCACTGCCCATCCCCGTGGCTGCCAGGGTGGTCCACACCAGGTAAAGTGGTAAGAAACAGATTGGTACAGCTGTTGATGGGCAGCATGGAAATGCCTTATGGAAGGGGTGAGGTGTCAGTTCTGTCTCAGTTTAAAATAGGTACTGAGGGGACTGGGGCTGTGGCTTAGCGGTAGAGCGCTCGCCTAGCACATTCGAGGACATGGATTTGATCCTCAGCACCACATAAAAATAAAGAGAATAATGGTATTGTGTCCAACTGCAACTGAAAAATACATATTAAAATTAAAAAATAAAATACAATAGGTACTGAGGGCTGGGGATGTAGCTCAGTGGCAGAGTGCTTGCCTAGCAGGCGTGAGGCCTGAGTTCAATCCCCTGCACCACCAAAAGCAAAACAAAATAAGCACTCAAAGGGTGTGGTAGCAAATGCCTATAATCTCAGTGACTTGGGAGGCTGAGGCAGGAGGATTGCAAGTTCAAGGCCAGCCTCAGCAACTTGGCAAGGCCCTAAGCAACTTAGTAAGACCCTGTCTCAAAAAATAAAAAGGGCTGAGATGTGGCTCAGTGGTTAAGCACCCCTGGGTTCAATCCCTGTACTAAGAAAAAAGGGTTGTGGCTCAATGGTAGAGCACTCACCTAGCACACAGAGGCACTGGGTTCAAACCTCAGCATCACATAAAAATGAAATAAAACTTAGTGTCCCTATAACTTAAAAGTAAATATTTTTTTTAAAAAGGCACCAAAAAAGATCAGAAATATCCTCAATGGACAGCAATAGGGGGCTGATTGAGCCCAGTTCAAGACCAGCCTGGGTAACACAGTGAGGACCCATCTCAGAGAATGAGAAAGGGAGCAAGGGTGAATGAAAAAAAAATATGGCACATACACAGGAGAGACCTCTCTGCAGCCCTGAAGATGGATGAGGGCTTCTGTTCGGGTACAGACTCTCAGATATGTTAGAATTAAAAACAAACAACAACAACAAAAAAAAAAAAAAAAAAAAAAAACAGAAGCTGGAGAACAGAGTAGGCTGCCTCAGGGCAGGAACACCAAAAAAAAAAAAAAAAACGCATCTGCTTCTCTATTTGCTTCCTCCAGTTGTGTATCTCTCTGAAAGGACACATAAGGAATTGCTAAGTGATTTCTAGAAGGAGCTGGGTTCCTTTCTGGAACCAAAGTATGAATCATTTTGAAAACTATGCAAAAATAAATTCAATATTTGAAGGCTTATAAATAAAAATAAAATTGGCACATTCGATTTGAAATATTACTGTGAGGAATGTATTCCATAGGAATGCCTGCTCAAGTGAGCAAACACACACACACATACACACACACACATCCCTGCTCACACCCACACTCCTCCTTTGGAGCATTCTGGAGAATATGAGGAATTGCACAGCCACCTGGCTGTCACAAATGATGTGGCAAGCAGTCTGAAGGATGGCTGCCTCTGGGACCAACCCCCACCAAGATAACTGTGCTTTTGTATCATCCTCTCCGCTCGAGTGGGCCACATCTAGTAATTTATAATGAACAGAATATGGCAGAGGCAATGGGCTAGATTAAGGTACAAAAAGACTGCAGCTTCCACCACAGGCACCCTCTCTTGTGTCTAGAGAAACTGGTCACCACATACTGAGCTGCCCTAGAAGAGGCTTAATAATGGTAAGAAACCAGAGATCCCAACCCTCAGCAAGCATGGGACTGGACTCCTGGCCCACAGCAAGTGTGGGACAAGGAATGCCTGTTCTCCACCAAGGGCTTGTGGTGGGGTTTGTCATAAATCAACAGATAACCTACAAAAGTAGGTTGGTTGTAGACTTGCAATTCAGCCATGTAATGGACTATTAATGGCAATCACTTGAAAACAGGACACAGAGCCACAGGTAATGATGTGGACAGGTGACCATTACTTAAGTGGGCCAGGTTGGGGGTGGGGAGCTGAAGAAGAGCATATAGACGACACCACCTATGTAAAAAGATTAAGAAACTATCACATGTGAAATGGTGATACGCCTGTAATCCCAGCAACTCAGGAGGCTGAGGGAGGAGGATCACATGTTTTAGGCCAGCCTCAGCAACTGTCTCAAACTTAAAAAAAAAAAAAAAAAATTAAAGAGGTTGGGGATGTAGCTTGGTGGTAGAGCACCCCTGGGTTCAATCTCCTGTGTCACACACATACACAAAATTATGATGAAAAACAAATTATGATGAATATTTCCATAATTGCATGCATGTAAATTCAATTTCATATTAGTATGTCTCCTCTGGGGAGGAAAAAAGAACCCCTCCCTATGATGCTGGGAGGGAACCCAAGGCCTCCAGTATGCTAAGCACAGCTCTACCAGAGCTACAGCCCACGTCTTTGTTTTTGAGACAGTCTTTCTAAATTGCTGAGGCTGGCCTCATTGAGTATCCTCCTGCCTCAACCTCTGGAGTCCCTGGGAGTACATGTGTACACCACCATGCCTGGCTGTAACTCAGTTATGTTTTAAAAACCAAGACTGTGAAAACACGTACTAGTGACTTTTGTGTACCTCAAAACAAATACTCCTACCTGCTCTTCTTAGGTGTAATTTTTCCTCATAATTTTTCTTTGGGGATGGTGAGTGGGCAGTCATTCACCTGAGATAGACTTAAAAGGATTAATGAGCCAATGTTTTACCATTTTTACCTCAGACTGTTTTCTTTCTAATCATGCCCAGCCACTCTTGCCAGACCTACTCCTTTGGGAGTTTCATGAGTTCCCAGCCTTGCCTTCAGCCACAGGCACATGAACCCACAAGAAAACTGGTCAAATTGGTCAAAAATGAAATGTTTCCAATCAGTCACAAACTCTGTTCTAACCTTCACAGGCCCAACAGTGATTTCTTCTTTTTTTCAACGCTGGTGATCAAACCCAGGGTCAGGCACATGTTAGGCAAACGCTCTACCACTCTACCATCCCCAGGCTCTTTAAAATTTTCAAACAGCGTCTTGGTAAGTTGCCCACTTGGCCTCAAACTTGCCATTCTCCTGCCTCAGCCTCCCAAGTTGCTGGAGTCACAGGCCTGCCACTGCACCTGGCTGTTATACAGATTTCGGTGTGTTGCGGGTAGTGTGGCCCACGTTTTGCTTCTAAGAGTGATTCTGGCTAATGTTAACAATGGCTGCCACCACCTCTCCTGTCAGGGACTGGGGCAGGCCAGAAAATTTGTTTCTTGGGATAATTCTAGGAGATACTCACAATTTGATATATGGGAAAAGTGAGGCTCAGAGAGAGACAGGTCTGAGTTCATGGGTGCAGAAACTGGGGGTCAAGTCCAACTGTTCTATTTCTTCTATACTCACATAGCTTCAGTGGTTCCTTGTGTTCTGAGAACTGCTTCCCCCACAGACCTGTTGCCTCAGTGCTGGCCGGTTTTCAGGGGCTCACTGACACCTGCATGGTGACATGGGGAGAGGAGATCCACATCTGGATCCGCTCTGCAGGTGTTCTTCTGCCTTCAGGGCACAATCAGGCTACAATATCCCTGTGGCTCATCTGAGTGTTAAGGTCAGGAAGGCCTCACTGGCCAGAGATGGCCAAACTGGCAACCGGAAACATTTCTTTTTGACCAAGTTGTTTTGGATCTAATCCCAGGTTTCCCCGCAGGGATTCCACCTCTAAGAAGCAGCACAGGCTGCTTCCAACCCCTCCTCTTTTCCCCTTCCAGCAGATTCTGACACAACAGATCACTCCCTCCTCAGAAAACCGCTCGGCTTCCACAACACCACACTTGCCTGGTTCTCCTTCTGTCTTCTGGCTCCCTGCCCACCCTTACACGTGGGTCTTTCTCAGGGTTCTGCCCTTGTCCTGGGGTCTTCTTCTTCCAGAGGTCGCAAAATGGTGGCCCAATGGCCTCATGAGACCCACAAACAGATTTTGTTTGGTCCTCAGTGTTTTTGTTTTTAATTTGAAGGCCATTAGGCAGGGCAAGCACTCTCCAAGTTCGCCACAGTCCCCATCATTCCCTATTGTCTTACACCCGTCCACGTCACACATTTTCATCACCTGCCTGGTCCCTTAAGTCATCTGAGTTACTATACAGACTGCCTGGGAAGTCTCACCACCTTCATGTCTTAGAGTGTCTCCTACTCCATCTTTCTTATGCATCAGAATCACCTTGGGAGCTTGTATCAAATGTGGGTTCCCAGCCCCCTCAAGGCCCCAGATTCAATCCAGCTGCTCTGGAGCAGGGATTTGGGAAGCTCAAATGCCTCCAGGGCCAGGCGGGTCACAGAAATGAGTGAACTGTCAGGCATAAGAAAAGTCGATGGCCAGAAATATAATCAAATTGGATCTTTACTGAACTATGGTGAAGGCATGGAACAGAATACAAACACGTATGATACTGGAGTTTATATTTTAAATTCAAAATTGAAAAAATACAAATTGAAAAATAGAAATATTTAATTATTAAATTTTTTTTCTCTTTTGTTATTCTTTTGCTCCTTTGAGCTGAGGCTGGGGGGCTGACATCTTCCCTTCCACACCAAGTTGTCGGTGTCAGGCGAGGGTGATGGCACAGTGGGACAGCAGTTAGGAATTCAACCTTGAATCCTTCAACTGGAAGCGGTAGTTTTTTCAGGTTCATAACGGAAGCAGCTGGCTTTTCACACATGTGGGTACCCCAAATATGGACATTCGGGTCAACTTCTAGACAGTGGCAGAATCTCCCAATCTTCCAAAACAACTGCATCTAGGAACCAGTGCCCATCGCACTGCAGTTTAGAAACTACTACCCGATCCACACCCACCAACAAACGCAAACCAGACGGTGTGATTTCATTTTCACAAAGTGTGGATGCAGGAAGCCTCTGGGGACTTGATTTCTGACCCCACAATCTGGGGGGATGCAGTCCGGGCCACCACTTTCAAGAAACCAACTGTAGCAAAGGAAAAGGTGCCAAATTATTCTTTGCCAATGGCTTCCCCCTTTTTGCAGGACTGGGCCAGTACAATCATACATTCAAGGAGTGGTTTGTGAATGTTTCTACAGACACACATTCAGTGTTCAAAGGGTTGTAACCTTGACCAGAAGTCTCCAACTGACCTTATCAGGAGGTGTGGCTTTTGTATAACCTGAAATGAACCCAGGTGATGAACTTCAGCAGTTGGCGTGTTCTTCCACACCCAGGTTGTGGCGCTTCTGTGAAACACACCTGGTCAAGCCACCATCAACCCACCGGTGGCCAAACAGAGGCTCTAAGTGTCAAGGACCTCCGTGGTGGGCTCTACTGAGCTTCTCGGAACTATTCAATGCCTGGTGATTGAGGCAAGGACCTGACCTCTATGTCCTTGCCAAATGCTGCCACTTTGGATCAAGGCACCTGGACACATCGCCCAGTGACAGCTTTACTACAACTGTCTATAGTTGTGCTTAAGAATTCTGACCAGGACATACGAAACTCTTCAATTCTCTCTTTACACAAAAAGTAAGCCATCCCCCAGGGCTGGGCCTGCCTCGGCACCACATCACAGACTTCTTCGGTCACATCAAAATTCTCAACACCACAAATAAATAAAGCTAACTGGATGGTGATAGTTTATGAGCAGCGATAGGAAAAGGCCACAATTGATTCAACTCTTTCAGGCAACTGGACTTGTAAAGCCTTTTGATTTATCTTCAATTCACTGTGCGACAAAAATGCCCATTAGACTCGAGCAACAGTTGGCACAGCGGTGCTGCTGTCCTGGACACTAGCCTGCTCCTCTTTACCAACTCACGATCCGCTGCAGGTTTTAATGCCCAGGTCGTTCTTCTCATGTCATTTCAGAACTGCTCCTGGCAGCCGTCTGCTTCTATTCTTCACTCTCCAAAGCAAACCCTACTGACACTTGAGTCCCTTTTTCAGTTCGCTGAGGATTGCGTCCCGGGTCTGCTCCGTGTACTGGTCGAAGCTCTTACTGTGCCGGGACTCGTAATGGCGTTTCAGGTTGTACTCTTTCAACACAGACATGATTTTTTTGCATATTAAACACGTAGGCATGCTCTTCACTTCCACAAAGAAATAGTCTCGTTCCCATTTTTCTCGAAACACGCGGCCCTCTCCTTCTCTCTTTCGTTTTGCCGCTTTTGACAGAGACATGGGTACAAGAAAGATTTCACTTTTCTCTGAACACTACCACAGAACAACCACAGTGCCAGCCCAGTGACAAAGGCAGTGCCCTGCTGCCTCCTGGTGGGGGAGGAAGAGGGAGTGGTGGGGACTTTGGCGAACTGGAGAGCACACGCCCCACTGAAAGGGGCAGCTCCAGCCAGCTATTGCCGGGCAGAAGGGTGGGCCCCAGGGTGCCAGATCTTCCAACTTATCAAGAGGAGCCAAGACTGCAGATTGTTTGAGTATGTGTGTGTGTGAGAGAGAGAGAGAGAGTGTGTGTAAGAGAGAATTATTCCAATTTTTACAACTAACTCGTAAGAAAAAAAAAGTGCCACATTTGCTAACACAAAGAAGGCCAAACAAAACTCATCTGCAGAGTGGCCCAAGGGCCACCAGATTGCAACCTCTCTCCTGGGACAACCCGTGAACCTGCCTTGCTATGCAGCACTCCAAAGCTGGGTGGCTGTGGTCCAGGCGCGGACCACAATGAACAATTAGCTTCTGGAGTCTGACGATGGACAGCTTGCTCTGCACCAGGGAGACGGCCTGTGCCCCAGACCCTCCTGCATCCAGCTGCCCCCGACAGCTGACATTCTTCAAGACCCTCGCCTCACCAAGTCTCACTCAGCCCTGTTCCTTGTCAGGTCTTCCACTCAGGGATGGCCCCACTTTCTGCCTCATCCGTAACCACAGCAGGTTGGTCTCTGACTGGGGTCCAGGGCCTGCCCTCTCTTCCCATGCAATCTTACAGACTCCTTTTGTGTCAACCACCAAGCACACACTGTCCCTAAAGACATGTACTGAGCTTCCACCATGGCATCTGTCACTTTGACGTCCCTTGGACTACTGACACTCACCACCTGACATCACCCAGGCCTGGCCCTGAGAGCTGACCTTGCCCCTACCCCACCTTCTCAGTTTCAACCTTCCTGGCCTCCTGTCCTACCTCAACACGCTTCGTAGCCCAGAGGGATCTGACAACAGGACCGGCCCAGACTTGCCCCTGGCTCAGAGCCTCTCATGGCCTGGTGTCCCGAGACAAACCTCAAGCTGCCCAGTTTGGAATCTGAGACTCTCAAGTTCTGTCACGTGCCTAGTACTCTAGCTCCTCCCTCCCTCCCTCACACTCACAAACCAGAAGCATCCACTGTCCGGCTCTGCCCCTGCTTCCTCCTACCGCCATATGTGTCCCCTTCTGCTACTCTCATACCGAGGTCCCCCCTAGCCTTGCTAATTGCTGCTTCTCTTTCCAGACTCCACAGGGGCCTGGCTAGGTCAGATGTTCTCCTGAGTGTCTTCTACAACCTCCCCAAGAGCACGTGCTGCCAAGTGCTGCCTGCCTCCAAGTCTCCCCCAGAACCCAGCTGCACCAGACCGTCTCGGACTCACTGCCGAGACAAGACCGGGCATCATCCAGCCCAGGGCCCAGGAAGTCTGCTGAAGTGAGAACAAGGACAGAGATGTCTCCCCAGGTCTCTTCCTGCCCAGTCCTGGGGGACGTCAGTGACGGGAGCCGGGGTGTGTGTTAAAAGGAACTTTATTGGGTGATGGGGGTTCAGATGAGATCCATGAGGATGTCGTCCTCCATGACGCTGGGCTGCAGGCCCGGTTGGGGAACCGGGCCCCGGGGACCCCCGCTCAGCAGCATCTGACCTGGGGGGCAGTGGGGAAGGGACTGCATCTCCCAGTAGACCCTGGGCCGTGGAGGGCCCTGGGCCTGCTTCCTCCCTCCTCCTTTGGGAGCCCAAGGTACTAAAGTATCTAGGAAGTCCTGAGGGACCAATCAGAAGCACCTTCTGACCCCTTCTGGTTGCAAATACACTATTTCCCATAAGCCTTTGGGAGCCCGTCCCCTAAACTACTTCTCTGGCCCCAAGATCATGTTTTCCAGCACCCCCAGGACACTTGAGAGAAGAGCAGGGAAAGAGTTCTCCTCCCATTAGGGCCTTGGTCCCATTGGCTACACTTCCCAGTCGCCCTCAGAGCCCCCAAGGGCCACAGGGTATTGGCGTTCTTGCACAGGGGATGCTGGGACACTCGGTCCAGACCCCTGCCCTCCCCCGGAACCCCCTTACCTGGCAGTGGTGCCCGTGGGGGAAGCTGTGTGGGCCAGGACTGGGTGGGTGGTGGATGCAGAAGTGGTGGCCCCAGTTGGGGCTGCCCCAGGCTCTGATGCGGTGGGGGCAGCAGTGCAGGAGCCCCTGGTGGCTGGAGGTGATGGAGGGAGGCCTGGGGTGGGGGCACCCCTGTCTGGGGCTAGGGGAACACAGAGTGGCTCAGAGGCCCCGGGTGGAAAGCTGCCACCTCCCACCATCCTGCCTCTGCCTGAAAGGCTGCTCGGAGGAGTCTCAGTCTGCAGTCTGGGAGGTCTTTGTCCTGCTGGGAGCCCTCTTGGGTCTCAAACCCTGACCAAAGTCAAAGTTCCTCCTCCCAGAGGAAAGCCCCAAACCACTGGGGCCAGGATCTACAGACCCCGGCTATCCCCACCCCCAAATCTCACCGGTGGTGGGTTGAGGAGGAGGCTCCGTAGCTGAGGGTTGGCCCCAGGGTTCTGGGGTCGAAGAATGGGTCCAGGAGGGGGTGGGCCAGGGGCTGCTCCAGGAGGGCCTTGGGGAGCCCCTGGGGGCGCCTGGGTGGTACCCTGGGGCTGGGGTTGCCCTGTGGCCCCAGAGGCCCCGACAGTACCCTGAGGCTGGGGCTGAGGTGGGCGGAGCTGGAGCTGGTGGGAAAAGAGATGGGGGTGAGGGAGAAGAGCAAAGTCCCCAGACCCTGGGCCTGGGAACCAGTGGCATCCTGTGGGGCCATCCTAACCCACCCCTACCAGCCCTGTCCTCACCAGATTCTGTGAGGGCCTCGCCTGGTCCTCCAGAATGGGGCCCAGACCAGGGGGTGCCTGCTGTCCCCCCATCTGCACGGGGAGAAAGAGAGCAGATCAGTGACAGGGAAGGAGTGGTCCTGAACCAAGCTGGGGAAGATCTGAGCACACATGGAGGTGGGAACTTTCTCTTGGAGCACAGCAGTCTGACAGCAAGTCACACACTCCCAGGTCCCTGAGAGGACACCAGGCACGAGGGGTTTCGTGTGGACGTGGAAGATGTGGGAGGACCGCCAGGAAAGGTGAGCGTGTCCTGGAACTTGGGGGCCATGTCTTGGCAAAAGGACCACTGAGTTCTGGGGCCCGAGCAGAAAGGGGCAGGATGCTGGGTGAAGATGCTGCTCACCCCTCGCTGCTGCTCCAGCTTCTGCTGCTGGACCTGTTTGTGGTTAGTGATGACCTGCCGGATGCCGTTGACGAAGCCGCTCTGGTCATAGGGGATGAGGCCCATGAAGATCTTCTTCTTGGACGAGTACAGGAGCATGAGCACGCGCACCTCACAGGGGGCCGTGTGAGGGAAGTGCACGCAGCCCGCCTGCAGACAGAGGCTCTTCAGAACTGTTCGACCCTCGGGAGGCAGCACCCCATCCCTCCCCATTCTAGAAGGTGCTAGAAGTAGTGAGGTTTCTACCATACATCTGAGGAGGGGTCTGCTGTGGGGTGGCTCCAGGAGGACTTAAGGGGTGAACTGGGTACTCAAAGGGCAAAGCAAGACTGGGGTTCCTGTCAAGTGCTAAGAAGTCATGAAAGAAAGGACCCAGATACAAGATAGGATCCAGCACTCTGACCTTAACCCAGTCACCATGTATGTCTCATTTCCTTGGCCACAAAATGCCAGGGCTGCCTCCTCACAGGGCTTCTGGAAGGAGGCCCAGTGATGAGTGAAGGGCCCGAAGGCGTGTTATGGTAAAGGCAAACCCAAGAGAGCTCAGCGGGCGGTCATGCTGCGCTCTGCCTTGGTATCTGCCAGTGCAAAACAAGGCAAGTGACACTGACATGTCAGGGACATCTGGTACACATCAGGCTCCCTGCCCACCGCTCACCCCAGAGGAAGCACACAGCAAACACTCCTGTCCTCAGTGCTGGCAATCACACTGAGTGTTCCCAGCAGGGCTCTTAGGTTGGAACTGGCCTTAACAGCCTCAGCCTCCTCCTGAGGCAGGCCTGCTCATGCCTACCCAGTGGCCATGGGTCCCCCTTCCCCACAAAGCCCAGTGCTATTCAGGGAAACAATGTGCCCTTCCCCCACTCCTGCCTCCTCTGCAACTAGGGGTCTGGCCCCAGAGATGGAAAGGAGGCCTGCCAGAGGTTCTAGAACATTTTCTGGTTTCCTGAAGAATGGGAAGTACACAGTCGAGGCTCCTCCCCTTGCCTTCCTTCATCAAGTATACAGGATGCCTAGAAACGAGAACCAACCTGTGACCATGAGGGAGAGGCCAAGAGAACCACAGAAACCCTGGTCTTGGTGTCACAGAGCTGCAGAACTAACCCCCAAAGCTGCCCATTTCCAAGGTTCCTATTCTGTGACAAAAATGAACACTTGCTCTTGGAACACTCCCTCTCCAAACCCAGTTGCCACACTGTGAGGAAGACTAAGCCACACACTTGGGCCACGTGCAGATGTACTGACTGATGATTCCAGAGGACAGCCAGGAGCAGGTCAGTGGGCCAGTGTGAACACCCAGCCCAGTTCAGCTTCCAGATGATCAAGTCTCGGCTGCCATGGGATGGCAACCACATGAAGAACCCCCAAGCCTGACCCACAAAATCGTGAAAGGTAACATGTTCGTGAGCCAATGATTTATTTCTTGGGAAAACTATAGCTGAAAGTGTTCCTAGCTCTCACAAACATCATCTTCATGGTTTTTGTGTATGTGGTACTGTGGGATGATCCCAGTGGGTTTGTTTTTGTTTTTGAGATAGCTCTCAATAGCTGCCAAGGCTAGCCTCCAACTTGCAAACCTCTGCCTCAGCCTCCCAAGTTACTAGAACCATAGGCATACACCTCCACACTTGGAGCCTTGGTGGTTTCTGAGAGGCTTCCATGAGGTAGTCCATCTAAAGGCCTCGCTCCTAGGAAGTGACAGTGCATAGGAAGTCACTGGATTTGCTCCTATACAAAAAGGCCCTCCTCCGTGTTAGGACTTGTTGAAGTCCTAATCTTCTAGCACCTCTGAAGGTGACCCTATTTGGAAACAGGTTTTTTGCAGATGCAACCAGATGGGGTCATTAGGGTAGGCCCCAATCCAATATGGCTAATGTCCTGATAAGAAGACAGGCCGAGGGGGTGCAGTCAGTAATACAGTACTTGCCTAACATGTATGAGGCCTTGGGTTCAATCTCTGAAGAAAAAAAAAAAAAAAAAAAAAGGACACAGACACACTTCAAAGCCATGTGAAACATGAAGACAGGCCTGAGTTTGGACAGAATGATGCTGCCTGATGCCAGGGGTTCCCAGCTGGAGGAGCAGTAAGAGGGTTCCCTAGAACCTTCAGAGAGTACGGCCCTGCCTCCCGCTCATCTGCAGCTTCTGGTCTCCAAAACCACTAGACAATAAGTTGCTGTTCTAAGTCCCTCAATTTGGGACCATGTGTTACAGCAGCCAGAGGAAACAAACATAGCCAACGAGCCTCTCAGAATCAATGGCATCCTCCTAACTGATCCTGTCACACCATGGTCACACTGTCACTACGGGATTTATCTCAATCTATAATATAAATATGACAAAAGTGAAGAGTCTGGGAGAAAGGGGGAGCCCAAGCTCACTAAGCCCATCACCCTCAAACACGGCTGCAGGCTGGGGTACACCAGAGGTAGAGCAGCACTTGCCTACCATGTGCAAGATCTGCATTCCATCCCCAGCACCACAAAAAGAGAAGAGCTCCTAGGCCCAGCACCCTGAGGGTCCCTGTCAAAGGCCAGAAGCTGACCGGGGAGCCAGGGCTCAACGTCCCTGCTGAGGACTCACAAAGCCATTGCCCATAATGCGGTAGAGGCCTTTGAGGGACTCCAGGTCCTTGTTGGTGAAGTGGAACTGGACCATCCTCGAGTTCCGGAACAGAGGGCCCAGGGTGGTCTGGGGGACACAGAAGTCAGCGTGTGGGGAGTGAGGAGGGGGTAAGGAGGCAGGGAAGAGATGGGGAACAGGGTGGGTGCCAACCAACAGCTGGGCAGTCCCCTCCTCCACCACTCACCAGCAGTTGCTGGGGGATAAGCTGCATGATCAGCTTCTGGGGCCACTGCTCAGTCTTCCTGGGGGCAAGGCCAAAGAGGGGTCAGAAGGGTGCAAACCCCAGCTGCGCCCCACCCCCACCAACAGTCACCTACAGGTTCTCTCCATGATTCACATAGACCTGGCAGGGCAGTGACCGTGTCAGCTTGGTGTTGGCATCCACCGAGGCAGGCTTGGGTTTCTGCGGGGAGAAGGATGTCACAGTAAAAAGGGCCAGAGCCTCAGTTATTTCCCCCTTCTGTGCCACTCTGGTAGTTCCAAAGCTCAAGTTGTCCCTCAGTTTAGCCCCCACAAACCCTGCGCTCCTCCACCACCCATCCCATGCTCCTCTAACCTCTAAATTCCACAAATGTTAGGGCTCCTCCTCTGGCCCAAACCCCATCATCTATTTTCCTGCAACGTCACACTGCCTGGGGCATCTCTCTGGACCCCAGATCCTAGGCTTTCCTGGGTTCTCCACTTCAGTACAACTCTTAAACTCCCCCAGTTCTAAACTCTGAGCCACAAATCCCATGTTTCCTTGGGACCCTCCGCTGGCCACAGGTCCCCAGGCCTGACCCTCCATTCCACATGCACAATGGACCTGCAAGCCCACTTACCTCCTGCCACTCGAGAACCCCACTCCAGGCCAGGAGTTTATTAGAGACCGACTGTTGCCCACCGAGGGCTGGAGCCCCAAGCTGCGCTGGTGAAGGGCCACTTACTCCACCTGGGGCCACGGTGCCTGCCTGCAAAGGAAAACAGAGGCAAGGAGTGGGGCCAGACCATCTCCTGGGGGGAAAGGCAAGGTGAGTGGGACAAAGGTCTCTTCCTCTACACATGTCCAACAGCACATGGCCACTCATTCTCCAAGCCTGCAGCACACGAGGACTCTCTGGTTCCATGATGCCTGGCCTCCTCCGAACAGTTCTCACACACGTGAAACCTCTCGCCTCACAGCACATAGGACATGCTCCTTGAACCCCAGCAGCCCTAAGCTACAAGGCCATGTCCCTGGACACTATTCAGAAGGTAAATGGCTCCTCTCATCATCCTCACCCTATGCAGCCAAGAGAAATAGAGCGGCGAAGTAGGCACCTGGACACCTACCATGGATGGCGCCCCAGGCTGTGCCGGAGGGGCCAGGCCGGGGCCAGGAGCCACAGTGGAGACCAGGCTGGGCTGGGAAGCAGGAGGTGGCTTGGGAGCACCAGGGGGTCCTGGGGGTAGCGGAGGGGCCGGGGCCTGGCTGAAGGGGGGCCCCACTCCTGAAGCTGCTTGCTGAAGCGGATTGATGGGCGAGACTGTGGGAGAGATCAAGGGAGCAAGTGGAGAACAGAGGCGCAGAAAAGGGCCTGCCCACCCCCTGCCACCATCTTCACCCCACCACTCACAGCGCGGGCCCAGCCCAGCCTTCTGGTTCTTAGCAGCCTCCACTGCGTTCTGGGCAGCCACCTGAGCCGCACTCAGATTCCCAGGGACCTGGGAACAGAGGGGAAGGGGCTGGAGAGGACCACACACCCAGTCCTTGTGGGCCAACAGCCCCACAGAGCACACCACCCTAGCTACAGTGTCTCCTAGGAGCTCAGAACTCCCATCACCAGCCCCAACAACCTCACCCTCTCAATGTCCCAGGCTTGTCCCACCCCACACGCCCCACCATTCAATTAGGTCTATCCCACGAGGCCCTGGCTCCTGCAAAGCCCCAGGAGCAGGCCTGTCCTGGCGACATCCATACCTGGTACTGTGGTGGGACTGGGGGCAGGGACTGCTGGGGTGCAGCGGACAGTGTGGCACCCGAAGGGGCAGCAGGAGGCAGAGGGACCGGCTGCTTGGGCTGGAGGGGGCCTGGGGCTGAGCCACCCCCAACTGTGAGCAGGAAGCAGGATCAGGCCCCCAAGAGAAAAAGTTGTGGAGGTGAAAAGGGGGAAGAGAAATCCAAAATCCCAGTCAGAGTGAGCTGAGAAAAGCTCCCAAGCCCCCACCCTACCACCCTGGGCCTCACCAGGCAGCACCAGCCCCCGAACCAGCACCATGTGCCTCGGGTCCTGGCTCACGTCTGTCGGAGGCTGCAGAGGCTCCAGCAAGGCTGGGGGAGCCGCCTTCTCAAATAGGAGCCGCAGGGCAGGCAGCTTTCGAGGAGACACAATGGAGAAATGGATCCCGCGCTGCAGGAAGAGGGATGGGTCAAGACAGGGCCCCACCACAAGGCTGCAGGAGCCAGCGCCCATGGAACCACACCACGGTGACTAGATGACCTGGGCCCTAGAATTATTAATTCCCACAGGGCTATGAGACAGAAGGTGAGGAGATCTGGTATTAGTTGCCCCAGGGGACTCTGGGATATAATTCTTTCAACAAGCCTAAGTAAATAGCTGGCCAAAGAGTCCCCAACGGTCCTGTGAGCCCAGACCCCAGCCCTGCTCCCTCAGGCCAGAGGTCCTCACCTCCCCAATCTGCTGGACGAGGCTCTCAGTCGTGTACCCCGAGTATGTGGTGCTCTCAACAGCAGGCAGCAGATATGGGGGTGAGTTGCAGATAAGGAGACATACTCGGTGTGTCTGGCCACTACCAGGGACAAGACAAGACATGGAGCAGGCCACAACAGGGGCTCTGAGACGGGACCCAGACCTAGCACCAGCAAGGTTCATACACTCCACCCCAAGAAACCGAAAGTAATACTACCTTACAACTGATGACACTGTGGCTCTGGGAGGTTCAGGAACTGAGACACCCCAGAAAAGGCAGGCAGGAGGAACTCAGAGCTGAGGCCTCCTCTTGATAAGGGGACACATTTCCTCCCTCCCTCCTCCCCAGGGTGAGGCTAGAGGTGGAGTCATGGGACATGCTATGTACAAACAGATGAGGAGGGGCTAGCAGGGGTCAACAGGAGGACTCACATCTGCTCCCGCATCTTCTTGAAGTCATCAAACAGCTGCAGGGCTGTGCTGAGGCCTTCTGCGATGAGGCTACAGCTCTCTCCGCCCCCACCCATGAACCTGCAGGGTGCCAGGCAGTCAGCCCCAGGGTGCCCCCGACACCTGAAGCTGCTAGCATCCCAGCCCTGCACACAGGACTGTGCACCTTGGGACAATGGGACACAGTTCTCTGCTCCATCCCTGGTGCTGGTGGGGTCCCAGGCTGAGAAGAACAGGAGACACTTGACCTTTTAATTATGAGGCCTGGGAAGGAGACCTTCAGTATAGGAAATCATAAAGCACCCAGGTAACCATGCCTGGGCCTCTATGCTGTGTCCCAGTCCCAGTGTGACTAAACCCTATCCGTGTCCTGCCATCCCTCTCTAGGCCATGTGCCTCATCATTAAAGCAGCCCTGGCTTCACTTCTCCTTCCCAACCAAGTGAGGGGGGCTTCCTGTCCACCTAGTCTATGGGTTGAAATGTGTCTCCCCAATGACAGGCTGAGGTCCTAACCCACAGAGCCTCAGCACGTGACCTTATCGGAAACAGGGCTTTTTTGTTTATTTTTTTGTGCTGTGGTTGGAACTCGGTATCGGACATGTTGGGCCAGGGCTCTCCCACTGAGCTATATCCTCACCCTGGAGAAAGGGTGGTGTTGGAGGGAAGTGAAGATCGTCAGGGGACCCTAATCCAATATGACTAGTGTCTATGAAAAGGAAAAGGTTGGACAGACACACAGAGAGACGACGGGTAGACACAGGAGGAGGTGGTACGAAGACTGGGTGGCGCTGAAGCAAGGCAAGACATGCCTGGAAGCAGCAAGGACGGACCCTTGCCCTACAGATTTCAGAGGGAGCTTGGCCCTGCTGGCACCTTGATCTTGACTTCCATCTTTTACAGCCTCAGACAATTCTAACTCAGCAGCCTAGGAAACTCACACACACACTATAGAGTTCCATGCACCTAGACTGCCCCCATATTGGGGTGGCCCAGGGAAGCATCCCACCCAGCACAGCTACTGCAGCCACCATTCTTCAGGCTGACTTTGCCTCAGAGAACATGTGTGCAGACCAGAGGGCACCAGCCCCTGAACTGTGGTCTCGACATCCGTGTCTGCTCCCATGTTCCCCACAGGCAGGAACGGGGTGTCTGAATCTTCGCTTTTCCCCAGCCCTATCCACCACAGCCTGGCATGTGGAGACCTCTGGGAAATGTGTTAAATAAACGAATGGTTACCCAGCCAACAGGGCCTGCCAAGGCTGGATCAGTTGCGCGCCTTCAGCCAAGCACCTAGAGGCCTACATGCCCCGACCCGCCTAGCCCTGCCTTTCCACGTCCTCTGCCTGTGCAGCCTCCAGACCTCTCACACTCCGAGGTCCCCACTCCTGCTCCACCTGCACTAGCTCAGACTCTAGCCTCAACAGAACCCTAATTCATGTATTCTGTGACACTCCGCCCAGCATGCTCTCCTCCAGGAAGCTTGCCAGCTGCCATCTCAATCACATTACAAGTCACCTGACACTATGGCTGCCCTGCTTCCTTCCACAGCCACCCCCTGCCATACCTGGACTGTGCAGTCCTCAGTGAGGGAGTCCACGTCATATGAGCCATCTCTACAAAAATGCACCCCAGAGGATACAGGCTTTGAACAATCCCACCAGCGGCCTGCTGTTCCCCACCCACCTTCACAGGCTGATTTCTTTCCAGTCTCACTTGGCCTGGGAGCTCCGGACCTCAGGTCCTTTCTCCCCATCTCAGGACCCTTGGCCCCCACTGTTGCTCCTTCCCACCCACTCCCTGGCCTCCTCTTCCTCACCTGCAAGGCTGTTTTCCACAGGAATTTTAAGGCCACAGATAGGGGTGGACCTCACCCAAAGAACCAATCCTAGAGTTTGCTGTCTGGATTCCCGCCATGCAAGAAAGCAAACCATGGGGTCAGACGCAGTCACGCCTGTAATCCCAGAAGCTGGGAGGCTCAGGCAGGAGGATCACAAATTCAAGGCTAGCCTCAACAACTTAGCCAGTTCCTGTGTCAAAATAAAAAATAAAAACGGGCCTGGAGGGGCTGGGTTGTGGCTAAGCAGTAGATGCTTGCCTAGCACGTGCGAGACACTGGGTTCCATCTTTAGTACCACATGGGATTGTGGCTCAGCAGTAGAGAGCTCGCCTAGCATGTTCGAGGCCCTGGGTCGATGGTTCGATCCTCAGCACCACATAAAAATAAACAAAGATATTGTGTACAATTACAACTAAAAAATAAATATTTAAAATAAATAAATAAAAAGTATTATGTCCAACTACAACTAAAAAATATACATATTTTTTAAAAAAAGGGTTCTGGGGTTGTAGCTCAGTGGTAGAGTCTTGCATGCCTGAGGCACTGAATTCAATCCTCATCAACACAGACAGATTAGATATAGATAGACAGACATAGATTGATAGGGCTGGGTTGTGGCTCAGCGGTAGAGCACTCGCCTAGCACAGGTGCAGGGTTGATCCCCAGCACCACATAAAAATAAATAAACAAAATAAAGGTGTGTGCCTAACTACAACTAAAATAAATAAATAAAAATATTTTTTAAATAATCTTTTTTTAATATTTATTTTTTAGGTGTAGATGGACACAACACAATGCCTTTATTTTTATGTGGCACTGAGGATCGAACCCAAGTCCGTCCCCGTTCCCATCCGTCCGTGTCGTGTCTCCCCCCCCCCCCCCCGCCCCCCGTGCTAGGAGAGTGCTCTACTGCTGAGCCATAATCCCAGCCCAACTAAAAATATTCTTGAAAAAGGGCTGGGGTGGTGGCTCAGTGAAGGAGCACTTGCCTAGCATGTGTGAGGCACTAGGTTTGATTCTCAGCACCGCATATAAATAAATAAAGGTCCATTAACAACTAAAAAATATCTTTAAAAAATAAATAAAATGAACCCTAGTTTGGTGGTACATGCCTGTAATCCCAGCATCTCAGGAGGCTCAGACAGGAAGATCACAAGTTCAAAGCCAGCCTCAGCAAAAAGTGAGGCACTAAGCAACTCAAGGAGACCCTGCCTCTAATAAAATACAAAATTGGACTGGGGATGTGGCTCAGTGGTTGAGTGTCCCTGAGTTCAATCCCTGATACCTAAAAAAATTACTTAATTAATTAAAATAAATAAAAATTGTGGGATATAGCTTAGTGGTGAAGCATCACTGGGTTCAATTCACAGTACAAAAAAAAAAAAATCAAACAATAACTTTGGGGGAGCCTTTTTAGACTTGAGCCAAGTGCCTTGTCAGGGGCTGGGAGGAATGAGGAGCAATTTTCTCATGCATGTGTTATCTCCTTTTGGGTGATGAAAACATTTTGGATTGAGACAGAGGTGAGAGGTGCACAACATTGTAACAGTCCCAAATGCTGCCAAATCATACTCCTTTAGATTTTTGCTTTGTTTTGTTGAGATACTGGGGATTGAACCCACAGCACTTAACCACTGAGCCACATTCCCAGCCCTTTTTTCTTATATTTTAGAGACAGGATCTTGCTGAGTTTCTTGGGGTCTTGCTAAGTTGCTGAGGCTGGCTTTAAACTCACAAACCTCATGCCTCAGCCTCCCAGGTCGCTAGGATTACAGGCATGCGCTACCATGCCTGGCTAAAATCTGCTTTTGCTTTTTTTCCCAAGAGAATGAAAGAGGCAGAAGTGCCTTTTTTTTTTTTAAGTAGTTGTAGATGGACAGCATGCTTTATTTTATTTATTTATGTGGTGCTGAGGGTTGAACCCAGTGCCTCACACATGCTAGGCAAGTGCTCTGACACTGAACCACAACTCAGCCCCTAAAACCTGCTTTTTCTTAATGAACATTGAGAAGAAATTATGTTACCAGCTCCAAGAGACTGCCAAGCACAAGGAAAACTTGAAAATGGGGAGCAAAATTATGACCAGTTGTAAAATGTGACTTAAATACTGTCAAATTTATGATAAATCTTATTCCCATATAAATCCAAACAGAAAACAGAAAGAGGCTGAAGGTGTAACTTGGTGGTAGAGCCCAAGTTCAATACACAGCACCAAAAAAATAAAATCAAATAAAGGCACCTCTGGACATTGTGGCACTTGCCTAGAATCCCAGCAGCTCGGGAGGTTGATGCAGGAGAATTCTAAGTTTGAGGTCAGCCTCTGCAATTTAGCAAGAGCCTGTCTCAAGATGAAAAATAAAAAGGCTGGGAATATAGCTCAATGTTAGAGCCTCTCTGAATTCAACCTCCAATATCACAAAAAACAACAAAAAAACGAATACTAGCTCCACAAGAGCCAGAACCTGGCCTGTCTTGTGCCATGTGTGCCACAAACATTTGTTCAATTAATGAACAAATGAGCTGCCACAATCCTTCAGGGAGGATATTCAGGTGTACTTTCCTTCTACCTCTATTTTTTCTGACTCTAGGTCAGATTTATTTTTCCTAGGAGAGGGAAAAAACTGTCCTCTTATAAGAATGTTTTTTGGTTTTGTTTTTTTGGTGCTGAGGATTGAACCCAGGGCCTTGTGCATGCAAGAAAAGCACTCTACCAACTGAGCTATACCCCCAGCCCCCCACTTATAAAAATATAACATCAAAAAACAATTTTCCCGAAAAAAAAAAAAAAAAGAAAAAACAATTTTCCCGGTCTGGGGATGTGGCTCAAGCGGTAGCGCAATCGCCTGGCATGCGTGCGGCCCGGGTTCAATCCTCAGCACCACATACAAACAAAGATGTTGTGTCCGCCGAAAACTAAAAAAAATAAATAAATATTAAAAAAAAAAAAAAAACAATTTTCCCAAAGCAAGGACATTTGAAAACTTTCACTGTACCCCTATTCCTTCGGTATCAGACATGCTGGGAGAAGGTACGATTTCTCCAAGTTAGAACAAAACAGGCTGAATTTCTTGTGTTGCCTGTTCTGAACCCACCTGGAATGTCACAGAAAATGAATTCAGTTGATTAAATAGGAGCGATCAAAACAATGGCCATTGGAAACATTAAAAAATGGCTTAAGGGGCTGGGTTATGGCTCAGTGGTAGAGTGCTTGCCTTGCATGTGTGAGGCCCTGGGTTCAAACCTCAGCACCACATAAATGAATAAAATAAAGCTATTAAAAAAAAATGGCTTGGGGCTGGGGTTGTGGCTCAGCAGTAGAGTGTTCACCTCGCATATTGGAGACCCTGGGTTGGGCCTCAGCACCACATAAAAAGGTATTGTGTCCAACTACAACTAAAAAATAAAGATTTTTTTAAAAAATATTTTTTAAAAAATAAAAAATAATTACTTAAGCCAGTTGGGCATGATGGCACATGCCTGAAATCCAGCAATTCTAGAAGGCAGGAGGATTTGAATGTCTGAGGCCAGCCTCCATAAATTAGCAAGATGTGATCTCAAAATGAAAAATAAAAAGGGCTGACCAGGGCTGGGGATGTGGCTCAAGCGGTAGCTTGCTCACCTGGCATGTGTGCGGCCCGGGTTCAATCCTCAGCACCACATACAAAGATGTTGTGTCTGCTGAAAACTGAAAAATGTTAAATAAATTCTCTCTCTCTCTCTCTTAAAAAAAAAAAAAAAAAAAAAAAAAAAAGGGCTAACCAGGTGTGGTGGTGAACACCTGTAATCCCAGAGTCTTGAGAGGCTGAGGCAGAAGGATTGTGAGTTCAAAGCCAGTCTCAGCAAAAACGAGGCACTGAGCAATTCAGTGAGACCCTGTAATGAGTCCTACAAAGTAGGACTGCGGACATGGCTCAGTGGTCAAGTGCCCCTGAGTTGAAGCCCTGGTACTCCACACTCTCCCCCACCAAAAAAAAAGAAAGAAAGAAAAAGGGCTGGGGTTGTGGCTGTATGGTAGAGCACTTACCTTGCACATGTGAGGCCCTGCATTTGATCCTCAGCACCACATAAAAAGAATAATAAAAGTATTGTGTCCATCTACAACTAAAATTTTTTTAATTAAATTAAAAGGGGAGGGGCTGGGTATGGCCCTCAGGGGTAAAGAGTCCCTGGGTTCAATCCCCAGTAAGTATTTACAAAGATGATGATGGGGGCTGGGGATGTGGCTCAAGCGGTAGCGCGCTCGCCTGGCATGCGTGCGGCCCGGGTTCAATCCTCAGCACCACATACCAACAAAGATGTGTCCGCCAATAACTAATAAATAAATAAATATTTTTTTAAAAAAAAGATGATGGTGATGACAATGTCAATGATAATAATAATGGCTTAAAATGTTTACCAGCTGATTAGGGGCCCCTTTGGTAAGAACACATAGTTTTATTTGGTTCTAGGTACAGTGCATTCTGAACAAGCAGGGTGGACATGTGATTAAGGCATTCAGATAGCAGTTCCTGCTTATCTTGCCAATGCCCTTGGGGTTTTCTTTCTTCCTTATTTTGACACAAGATCTCAAAAGGTTGCCCAGGCTGGTCTTGAACTTGGGATCCTCCTGCCTTAGCATCACTGGGATCTCGGGTATGAGCCACCATGCCCAAACAGAATTTTCTAATAAGGAAGTCTGGCTGCTTTTCCTAATACTCCACACCTGTGGAAGGTTTGGTTTCTTGATGATTAACCTACCTGTAGCTTTTACTTATTCATTTACCCAGTGAAAGTCTGCTAGGTCTTTTGGGTGCCAGATGGAAGCAAACCACATGAGAAATACTCAGGGACACTCACAGTCCAGAAGCATGGGGCTGTACAGGGGAACACAGGAGGGCACAAGAGACTGCTTGCAAAAATCAAGGTAGGGGGTCGTTGTGGCTCAGTGGTAGAGCGCTTGCTTTGCATGCCTGAGGCACTGGGTTTGATCCTCAGCATCATATAAAAGTAAATGAATAAAATAAAGGTATTGTGAAAAAATTTTTTTTAAAAATCAAGGACAGTTTCTTAGGCAGGAAGACACTTAAGCTAGTCTGGAAGGCGATGTGGGAATTTCCTGGGGCCATGAGCATGCAGTGTGCTGTGGGCATTCACTCCTTGACTCAAAGTTTTCCTGAGGGCTCCTGTACTGGGAGCTCCAGGTCACAGGGACTCCAGATGCACCAGACCTGATCTTGGTCTCAAGGAGCCTGTGTATAGTATTATCAAGTCTTAACACAATCTAGCCCAGTGGTTCTCAACTGGGTTGGGTTTTGCCCCCAGGGGACATCTGATAATGCCTGGAAACATGTTGGTTGTCCCAACTTTGGAAGGGATGCTGCTGGCATCTAATGGGGAGGAGCTAGGGATGGTGTTCGACATCATACAAAGACTGGGAGGTAGCTCAGTGATAGAACACTTGCCTAGCATGCTCAAGGCCCTGGGTTCCATCCCCAGGACCACAATACAACAAAGGTGCAGCAAACCAGGCAAGTCTCAGCTACTCAGAGGTAGTAAGACACTTACTAGGTGCGGACCATGTAAAACAGTCATGAACTCATTTAACTGCCAAAACATCCCATGATGAGGTTGTGGTAGCCTGCCCCCAAGAGGGCTCCCAAAGATCCTGACTCCTCATATTCACAACCATGGCTGTCGCCCTCTCCATGAGAAACAGTACACACTTGTCAACCAAACAGAAACTGATGCCAGATGCAGTGGTGCAGGCCTGTAATCCCAGCTGAGGCTGAGGCAGGAGGATTATAAATTCAAAGCCAGTCTCAGTAATGGCGAGGCACTAAGCAGGGTGAGACCCTGTCTCTAAATCAAATACAAAATAAGAGTGGGGATGTGGCTCAGTGGTCGAGTGCCCCTGAGTTCAATCCTTGGTAATGACCACCCTCCCAAAAGCCAGCACCTGGCAGAAGTGATGATACATGCCTTGCAAGACTTATTAAGGGGTATGGCGTAGCTTCCTTTTTCATCTCCATACTGAATCACTCACTGTGAAGAAAGGCAGGTTCTCCAATAGGCAAGTCAAGCAGCCTCATGGAAAAGACTTATGGCTAACAGCCAGCAAGGAACTGATGTCTCTAGCCATAGAATGATGGCTGGTGGAAGCAGATCCTCCTGCATAGCCCAACACTGGGATGATTCCAACACCATGAAAGACCCCAGGCAAAACCTTGCAGCTAAGCACTGGTGAATTTCTCACAGACATGCTTAAGATAACAATATTTCTATTTTTTCCTTTACTTTTATCTTTTCATGCTGTACTGGGAATTAAAATTAAACTCAGGGGTGCTCTACTACTACTAAACTACAACCCTAGCTCTTTATTTTTATTCATTAAAATGGGAATTGACTGCGAATATTCTCGCTGTTCTGATTTTTGTAATAATCAGGGCAGGCTAAACATTCGCTATATTAAGACCATGCATGGTGTCCCCAGACCTAGTTCTTTCCCTGGGTCTGGTTTTATAAATGCTGGTGATAAACCCAATCTGATTTACAATATGATCATTTTGTATGACCATATTATGACGATGATCTTGATCCACCTTTTGAAAAATGATAGTACAGCTAGTGGGGTAACTTGCAAATAATCAATACTAAGTTGCAGACTTGTCTAAAAGAACATGTAAACAAAATACAGAAATTTTGTTACTACCAGTTGTCATTAAATGTAATGTAAAATTACTGTTTTTATTTTCTAGGTGATTCTGATATCATTAGAAGCATGCCAGAACAGACTGGTGAAAAGTAAAACGTGTAAAATTTTTCTTTAATAAAACTTGGCAGAGTGTGTTTTAAAAAAAAAAAAAAAAAAAAAAATGGGAATTGAAACCAGAGACGCTTAACCACTGAGTCACAACTTCACCCCTTTTTATTTTTTATTTTAAAACAGGGTCTCTCTCACTAAGTTGTTGAAATGTTGGCTTGGAACTTGTGATTCTCCTGCTTCAGCCTCCTGAGTCTCTGGGTCTGGAGGCATGTGCCACTGGCAACGGGGGTGACCATTTTGCAGGAATAGATAATTAATAGAAAAGAACTAATGCAAGTATTAACATCCCCACATGCAAAATGAGCACGTAGGATCCAGGGACTCTTGTTGTGTAGGGGAGTATATCTATGATGTGACCCCCAGCTATCTGACTCCAGAGTTCACAATATGAACTATCAAAGCACAGTACAATCTCTCTAATGTACCCATCAGAAGGACAGGAGGGGACAGGGAAAGGGTTTAAGGCAGGGAATCACATATGGATTGCTTGGCAGCTGTGGTGATCAACAACACATCCCTGAATGGTAAGTTTTCTCTGTGCCTAAACCAGATGACTACACTGCTGAGTTCTTCCAAGGCCCAGCCTTCTTCCCACAGCCCAAGAGTCCAGGCCCTGGACAAGAGATTTATGGACTAAAACACATCAACCTTCCAAAACACCATTTTCATAGTGCCTCACAGGACCCTAACCCACCACAGTAGGGGGAAAAGCTCACTTAATGCCATCCAGCCAGGTGACAAACTCATAGGCGCTGCTGGTGGGAGCGTGACATTGCACATAAGACTCTGGGGCGCAGTCCACAGTGTTGAAAACCACGAGGCTGTACTGGGTCCCTCCATACTAGGCGGGAAAGGCAGAGAAAAGTTTAATCAGGGAACCCAATTCCTTTTCCCTCAGAAAAAAATAAGGATCTCAGCTTCCTTCTCTTCCCTCAGACCAGGGAGTCCTGGATCCCAAGCCTCCCTCCACAGACCCAAGAATCCTGACCCCAACCCTCCTTCCTTAGACCCAGGGACCCAAACCTCAAGCCTGCTCCCTCAGACCCAGGATCCAGACCTTGCCCTCCTTCCTCAAGATCAGGGATCAGACTCCTGCCCTCCTCCCTCAGACCTGAGAGTCCTGATTCCCAGCCCTCCTCCCTCAGATCCAGGGGTCCAGGACCAGCCTCCTCCCTCACATCCAGGGGTCCAGGCCCAGCCTCCTCCCTCAGACCCAGGGTCCAGCCCCAGCCTCCTCCTTCACATCCAGGGGTCCAGGCCCAGCCTCCTCCCTCAGACCCAGGGTCCAGACCCAGCCTCCTCCCTCAGACCCAGGGTCCAGGCCCAGCCTCCTCCCTCAGACCCAGGGTCCAGGCCCAGCCTCCTCCCTCACATCCAGGGGTCCAGGCCCAGCCTCCTCCCTCAGACCCAGGGTCCAGGCCCAGCCTCCTCCCTCAGACCCAGGGTCCAGGCCCAGCCTCCTCCCTCAGACCCAGGGTCCAGGCCCAGCCTCCTCCCTCCCACCCGGGGTCCAGGCCCAGCCTCCTCCCTCAGACCCAGGGGTCCAGGCCCAGCCTCCTCCCTCAGACCCAGGGTCCAGGCCCAGCCTCCTCCCTCAGACCCAGGGTCCAGGCCCAGCCTCCTCCCTCAGACCCAGGGTCCAGGTCCCAGCTCCTCCCTCCTCCCTCCTCCTCCTCCTCCTCCTCCTCCTCCTCCTCCTCCTCCTCCTCCCAAGACTCACGTCTCCCCCGAAGTCCGTCTCGGCCGGAGGACCACCATTAAAATACCTGCGAGGACCGGAGGGTAAAGGTGGGGTCAGGCAAGAGGCTGTGGAAAACAAGTCGGAGAGCGGGCTGAGTCCCGAAACCGCACTCACTCGATAGCCGGGAGCAGGTAATGCTTACGAAGCCCTTCGAAGTAGGGCCCTAGGTTGGCTGTGCCCTCGATCACAAACACCACGTCGGCCACCAGGCCCCCGGCGCGGGCCGGGCCCTCCGACCCGGGCACCATACCCCGACCAGCCGCCGCCACGGTCGCCGCAGCCGCCCCGGGATGAGCGGAAGTGGCCCGGGCTGCGCGCGCACCTTCCCCGGACCGCAGGTGGCCGCCAATGAAGCTCCGGCGGCCATGTTCGTGCGGGGCACCCAGCGCGTGTTGGTTTTATCTCCTTCCTTGTCTACACCCACAGCGTGAGAGACTCATACAGGACAGAGTGAGCCACTGAGAGGGCTCAGGGGAAGACTGAATTATTGTCAGCACTATCCAGAGCTAAAGAAATTAAAAGCGGCACAGCCGGCCGCCATCTTTGAGCGGGGCGCCTCTTTTGACTCTGGTCTCCAGCGATGCAGGAGACCTGGTTGCTAAGCAACGCGTACGCTGCTTCTGTTTTCTAACCTAGGGATTAAGTTTCTGTTCTTTCTGGCTAGGGGAGAGTGGGGGAAGGACTCGTAAAGGGCCCAATCACGTCGTCCGAGATGAGTTACTAGGCAACATTTTAAGGTTGAGGTCAACTTGGAAGAGAGTGCAGCTGTTTTCTCTTGAAAAGAAACTGAACTCCTACCCAGTGGAGGTTGCTAGGCAACTCCATAGTTGTTTTCTGGAAGAGAAGCCAGGAACTGGCCCAGAACATAAATACACTCCATGTGGAATATTAATGTATTGTTATGAAACTATAATACTATCAGAAGGAAAAAGAAATACATTGTATATAATCCTTAAAACTGGAATAATCTTCATTATAGCAAAGGCATAAAAGGTTAATAAAATTTGCCCGTTAGAGACTCCAAAAACCAAGTTGAAAATTCATACAGTAAACTGGAAAAGTTTTGTAACATACGGACGGACAGAAATTTACTCTGCAAACAAATCTTACTCATTAACAATTTAGAAAAATAGAATCAAAACATTTTAAAAATAAAAGATTCTCAGGGGGGCTTCACATACTAATGTTTCCAGCAAAAAAAAAAAAAAATTATAAAGTAAGTGATAGATATTTCAGTTAGGCTGCTCTGATCATTACACATTGTATACATTGAAATGGCACGCTGTGGCCCATAAATATATACAATTGTGTCAAAATTTTTAAATGAGGGCTGGGGTTGTAACTCAGTGGTAGAGGCTTGCCTTGCACGTGTGAGGCCCTTGCACTTGATTCCCAACACCACAAAAATTGATAATAATATAAAATCATAGCCCGGTGTGGTGATCCATGCCTGCAATTCCAGCAACTAGGAAGTCTGAGGCAAAAGGATCTCAAATTCAAAGCCAGCCTTAGTAATTTAGGGAGACCCTGTCACAAAACAAAAATGAAAATGTGTGAGTTGTAACTCACCACGCTCAATTCAAAATAATTTGCTCCGCAGCTGGGGCTGTAGCTCAGCGGTAGAGTGCTTACCTCGCACATGAGAGGCACTGAGTTCGACCCTCAGATGACATAAAAAATAAAATTAGCAGGTCTTGGTGGCATATGATGTAATTCCAGCGGCTGGGAAGGCTAAGGCAAAAGGATCATGAGTTACAAGCCATCAGCAAAAGTGAGGCACTAAGCAACTCAGTGAGACCCTGTCTCTAAATAAATGCAAAAAAATAGGGCTGGAGATTGGGGCTGGGGATGTGTCTCAAGTGGTAGCGGCTCGCCTGGCATGCTGCGGCCCGGGTTCGATCCTCAGCACCACATATAAACAAAGATGTTGTGTCCGCTGAAAACTAAAAAAATAAATATTAAAAAACTTTCTTTCTCTCTTTAAAAAAAAAAAAATAGGGCTGAGGATATCACTCCATGGCCGAGTGCCCTGAGTTCAATCCCCCATACCCAAAATCAAAGTAAATTAAATTAATAAACAAAGACATTGTGTGTCCGTCCATCAACAACTACAAAATATTTTTTTAAATAATTTGCTCCAGGGGCTGGGACTGTAGCTCAGCAGTAGAGCACTTGCCTTGCATGTGTAAGGTACTGGGTTCCATCCTCTGCACCACATAAAAATAAATAAATAAAGATATTGTACCAACTACAACTAAAAAAATTTTTAAATATAATAATTGCTCCAATACAGTTCAGCACTATATTTTAAGGCAAAAGTGTGCATTCCCTTCAAACACAGCAGCACTGAAACCACTGGAGTTTTGAGGTGAGACTAGATTCCCAACTTCACTAATTTCCTCTGGGTTCTTGTCTAAGAAATTTTGAAGAATAAAAGCCACAATCATGGAAGGGAAGAGTAAACAGAGCAGGATTTATTTAATTAGAAGAGACAGAATGCCTGCCAAGCTGGTGCAGGAGGGCACTGGATAGCAGAAAAACCCATTTTGGTGTGCCAGCTTAGGAATTGGCATAGGATTCTGGGTAGGGCATGGTGCAAATGTATGTAAAGTAGGAACTGAAAAGGTATTCAGGCTATTGCCTTCCGGTAACTTCCATCCAGTTTCACCCCCAGTTTCAGTTTTCCAGGGCTTTTGAAACAGGCCTGGTTGGTGCTGGTGAATATGTCTACAGGCTAGCCTCCGCATGGGAGGCTTGTGTTTGAATAAGACTGACCACTGATATATATATATAAATTTTTAGTTGTAGTTGGACACAATACCTTTATTTTTATTTATTTATTTTTATGTGGTGCTGAGGATTGAACTCAGGGCCTCACACATGTTAGGCAATCGCTCTTCCACTGAGCCACAACCCCAGCCCACCATCGATGTCCTTATTCAGCATCAAAGTATTTTGATATCAAAGCCGTATCACCACTTCTCCCATTTATTTTATCCATAATTCCTTTTGTCTTTCGTTTTCTTTGCAGAAACCTTTTAAAGAAAATTCCTAAAATCATGTAATTTTACCTCCACATGGTTGTCAGGCGTCTTTCAGAATTCAAGGACACTTTCTTATGTAACCACTGTGCCACTATCACCCATTAAGTTGGCAAAACCAGACCCAGTTGTAAAATTAAATTACAAGGGGCTAGGGATATGGCTCAAGCGGTAGCGCGCTCGCCTGGCATGCGTGGGGTCCGGGTTCGATCCTCAGCACCACATACCAACAAAGATGTTGTGTCCGCCAAAAACTAAAAAATTCTCTTTCTCTCTCTTTAAACAGTCTTAAAAAAAAAAATAAATTACAAGAACTTTATCTTGAGAAACCTAATTAACCTAATTAACTTTGGGTCCCCCCACCTTTTGGATTGTAAATAACTATCTCTAGGAGTCTTCCTACTCCTTTTTGAAATGTAAGCAGCCCTGTCTTGTGGCTCTGGAGAGATTTAGCAGGTGCCTGTGAAAAAAAAAAAGTGAGTTTCTCTTACTGCTTTTTGTTTTGTAAACAGGCTTCCCAATAGAAACCCCCAGGGAAGGCCTTCTGTCATGCAGACTAGAAATTATAGGGCACCAAATAGCGGTTAAGTATTGTTTGGAAAGTGGTGCGGATTTAGTTTGTTTTCCTCTGGGCCCACCAACATAAAATAAAGTTTGGAGTTCTTCTCTCCAAGTGCTGCTTCTCAACCAGTCTGTTGCCCGCAGCACTGTAACAAAAATATTTCTTAGTATCATCTAAGGCTAAGTCCATAATCAAATGTTCCCAACTATCTCTTTTTTTTTAAGAGAGAGAGAGAGAGAGAGAGAATTTCAATA
The DNA here is from genome assembly GCF_045843805.1 of Urocitellus parryii. Lineage (NCBI taxonomy): Eukaryota > Metazoa > Chordata > Mammalia > Rodentia > Sciuridae > Urocitellus > Urocitellus parryii. The sequence goes on from NC_135545.1 coordinate 6,942,002, forward strand.
TTTATTTTTCAGTTTTCGGCGGACACAACATCTTTGTTGGTATGTGGTGCTGAGGATCGAACCCGGGCCTCACGGGCCTCACGCATGCCAGGCAGCCCGCTACCGCGTGAGCCACATCCCCAGCCCCCCAACTATCTCAAAATATCTTTGTTAGAACAAAGAGACCCACTGAATGCAAACTTCACAGATCATTTCAGCTTTTATTCAGGAAGGGGACTACACCTATGGGAATGGACCCACTTTCCTGGTGGAAAATGAGCCACTGAACAAAGGAAGGGACTGGACTTAAGTAGGTTTTCCTGAGAGGCGGTCATATCGGTTTTCTTGGTCACGCAGGAATTTGGGGTTTGTCCTACCAATCTTGAAAGATCAGTTTGAGCTGAGCGTTTAGGAATTTGAGCTCTTGGGTCAGGGGTTTGTGTTCAGCATCTGGAGAGGACTGGCTCCGAGGAAGGTCAATGCCCTTCAGAGGCTATCACTTGAGGTGTGATGAGACACCTCCTTCCTGCCTGCAGCTAGCACCAGGAAAGCATTTGTTCACAGTGTTCTTTTTCACTTTCTTTTCTCAGGCCACATTATCTTGGGGATTTTTCATTTTCTATATCTATTAGTCTTTTTATAATTGTTCTACTTGAATTAGTATCCAATTTTTTTGAGAATTTTTTAATATTTATTTTTTAGTTTTTTTTGGCGGACACAACATCTTTGTTTATACGTGGTGCTGAGGATCGAACCTGGAACCCACACATGCCAGGCGAGCACGCTACCACTTGAGCCACATCCCCAGCCCCTAGTATCCAAATTAACCAAAAATAAGATAAAATTAAAATTAAAATAATCAGGACTATTAATAAGAGACCACAGAAACCAAAGTCAATGGAGCTAGACACGCCCCCCCCCCCAAGTAATACAATAGGAATGGACCTGACCTGCTCCCCCTCCCCCACACACACACACCAAGTTTTCTCCCTTAACACAACCTGCTTTTCTGGGAATTAAACCCAGGGAAACTTTGCCACTGAGCTACTTTCCCAGCCCTCACCAAATTGCTGAAGCTGGCCTTGAATTTGTGATCCTCCTGCCTCAGCCTCCAGGCTCTGGGTGAGCTAATTGCTTATAATGCTAAGGGCTGCAAAAAAAGATTCCAAAGTGCTGGAAATCTTAGGTTCACATTGTGCAAAAGTGGCAGGGAAAATTGTCTTAATTATCTTGTGCCACGTAGCAGATTACTCCCAAGCTCAATGTGCAATACAATAACATTGTTTCAAGGTTTCTGTAGACCAGATGTCCAGCCATGGCTTATCTGGGTCCTGTGCTTCAGGGGTTCTTCCAGGCTGTAGCTGAAATGGTGGCCAGGGTTGCAATCAAACAGAACAAACCACATTCACTCACACAGTTGTTGGCAGAATTCAGTTCACAGGCTATTGGCCAGAGGCCAACCTTGATCTGAGTCTTGACTAAGCTGGTCACAACCCAGCAGCTTGCTGCATAACAGCAAAGGAGAGTGCATTCAAGCCAGACAGAAGGCGACTTTATAACCCACTCTCAAAAGCGACCTCCCATCACTTTTACCATATCCCATTTGTGAAAAATAGATTACATTTATTAAAAATCTGTTCACAAACAAGAAAAGAGGAGAGGGAGTGAATACCAGAGGGTGGACATCACTGCGATCCATTTTAGAAGCAGCTTACTGAAGACACAATCGCAAAACTCAGCCAACAGCAAGAAAATATCAAGAAGTCAGATGCAGGGACCCACCCATACAGTCCCAATTATTGAACGTCTCAAGTGTGAAATTCCATCTCAAAACAAAACAAAAGCCAGGCTAGGTGGTGCAGGCCTGTAATCCCAGAGGCTCAGGAAACTGAGGCATGAGGATCACAAGTTCAAAGCCAGCTTCTGCAATTTAGTAAGGCACTACGCAACTCAGTGAGACCCTGTCTCTAAATAAAATACAAAATAAGGCTGGAGATGTGGTTCAGTGGTTGAGTGCGCCTGAGTTCAATCCCCCCTTACCAAATCAAACAAACAAACAAAACAAAAAAATACATATTGGGCTGGGGATGCAGCTCAATGGTAGGGTGCTTGCCTTGCACATATGTGGCCCTAGATTCAATGTCCAGTATAGAAAAAATAATACACATACAAACACACACACACACACACACACACACACACACACATCTGTATTACTAAAAATGTAAAATTAGGAAGTGAAAAATAGCTTTAAAATTTTAAAAACAGGTCGGGCATGGTGGTGCACACTTGTAATTCCAGCAACTCAGAAGGCTGAGGCAGGAGGATTGCAAGTTTGAGGCCAGCCTTGGCAACTTTGTGAGACCCTGTCTCAAAATTAAAAATAATGGCTTGGACTATAACTCAGTCCCACTGGGCTCTATCCTTAGTGCCACATAAAAATAAATAAATAAAATAAAAGTAATTTTAAATATTAAAAAAAAATAAAAAGGAAACAAAATTGGGCCTATGGGGCTGGGGATGTGGCTCAAGTGGTAGCGCGCTCGCCTGGCATGCGTGCGGCCCGGGTTCGATTCTCAGCACCACATACCAACAAAGATGTTGTGTCCGCCGAGAACTAAAAAATAAATATTAAAAATTCTCTCTCTCTCTCTCTCTCTCTCTCTCTCTCTCTCTCTCTCTCTCCCTCCTCTCTCACTCTCTCTTTAAAAAAAAAAAATTGGGCCTATGGAAAGAAACATTTTATTTATTTATTTATAGCTGTAGTTGGTAGTTGGACACAATACATTTATTTATTTATTTATTTGTTTGTTTATTTATTTATTTATTTATATTTATGTGGTGCTGAGGGTCGAACCCAGGGATTCTCATGTGCTAGGCAAGCACTCTACCCCTGAGCCACAGCCCCAGCCTGGAAGGAAACATTTTATTTAGCAAACTATTTCTTGTAGAAGTTTGTTGCAATTTAATGTGCAGGATAAAGATCTTAACTTTTTATTCCTTAATAAAAATCAAATCCAGAATGAAAACAAAATATTTGTAAAGAAACAAATGTTGCTTATTGGTGCTTTCCTGTAATCCCAGTCACTCCGGAGATGGAGGCAGGAGGTTCACCAGTTCAAGGCCAGTGTCAGCAATTTTGCAAGACCCTCAGCAATTTAGTGAGACCCTATCTCAAAATAAAAAATAAAAAGAGCTGGGGATGTAGCTCAGTGTAGATTATCCCTGAGTTCAATTGCCAATACCATAAAAAGAAAAGAAACAAATTATTTAAAATTTATTGTATGTTTTCAATATGCTTGCATAAATAAAGGCAACTATTACCACAAAGAAAGAAACAAACTGGTGCTGGGGATATAACTCAGTTGTTAGAGTGCTTGCTTCGCATGCAGAAGGCCCTAGGTTCTAATCCCCAACACCACCAAAAAAAAAAAAAAAAAGAGAGAAGAATAAACTGCTAAGTCAATGGAGATTTAACATATCACTTTAAACACACACAGGAAAGAATCTACTATGTGTCAATAGAGGATTGTTCAAATCAATTTTTTACATCCATAAAATTGATTTTAAGACAAAAAACATGAAGCATACATAATTTTTGAAGAGAAAAGACATGAAAATGTTGGTATAATGATCACATTTGTGGAAACATGTATGCATTCTGTACATTTTTTGTTGTTTATTTTAGAGAAAGAATTTGGGAAGTAGCATTTTCTTATTTTACATTGTACACTGTCATATATAAATGTGTTATGAAAGTAATGTAATTTTGATGATTCGGGAGAATAAAGAATTCCCTTTTTCTATTAACAAAAACAACTATCTCCTTCGGTGGTTACTAGGCAACGCTTCCCGGACCAAACCACTTTCAAAAGTGTGTGGGGGTTTTTTTCGATATTGCCCGAAGGAGGGTGCTGGGACTTGGACAAGCAGCCATCTTTGAGCCGGGCTCGGCTGTTTTTCCTTTCACAATGGAAATTAGAGTGCATGGTGGTTACTAGGCAACAGCTTGCCCGGTCGCCATCTTTAAGTGGGGCACAATGTTTATCACCACGAAATGGAAATCCAGACGGAATGTGGTTGCTAGGCAACACCCTACCACCGTCGCCATCTTTGATCGGGGCAAGTTTTGTTTTAATTAGAATATAAGTTATTAGAGCCCGTAGGATAGTTGCTAGGCAACACTTTGGCACTATCACCATCTTCACGAAATCCACTTCATTCTTCTCGTTACATAAGTGAACAACCGCGTCAGGAAGAAAGTACAAAACTTTGCCATACAATTAGCCGTCATCTTTGTTGGGGGTAATGTGACTTCCGGCTGAGGCGGAAGAGGAGCTGAGTTGGATGGAAGGCGGGAATTCAGTCGTCTACTCATTAGCTTCCCATCTCGCCCTCTGGCGGCTCCGGACGGCAGGCCGACTTAGTGTGATTACCACCAAGCTCCCAGACCAGCACTGGGGGCCCCAGGGGGTGATCGCGCGCCACGCCGCCGGGGGGTGGGTCCAAATGGGAGAGGAGGGGACCGGCGGCTCCGTGCATCTGCTGTGCCTCGCGGCCTCCAGCGGGGTCCCCCTGTTCTGCAGGAGCAGCCGCGGCGGCGCCCCCTCCCGTCAGCAGGTGGGATTTAAATAGAAGGGGGTGAGGGTGTGTTAGACTCCAAATCTTCAAGGGAGAGGGTTTGGGGAAACTTCCGGTCTGAGTTCAGATATCCAAGGGGGACAATAAGCCTGGCTCCTGGAAGAGGGGCTACCGGGAGATATGGAAAGGGAGGGGCTCGGGAGCACAGACACTTGGGTATCTAGGAGGAGTCTTGGGGTGCTCTTGTCTAATGCCTCCAACTCTCCCCCAGCTCCCGTTCTCTGTCATTGGCTCCCTCAATGGAGTTCATATGTTCGGGCAGAATTTGGAGGTACAGCTGAGCTCTGCAAGGACCAAGGACACAACCGTGGTGTGGAAAAGCTTCCATGACAGGTCTTAGGAGGGAGCTTGGGGTGGGTACGGGCCTGGGTGATGACAGCCCATGTTGAAGAAGACCCCAGAGGCCTTGCGGCTGTTCCTCTGGCTGTGGGTCCTTGACAATCTAGTTACTCGTGGATACCTGACTGGCTGAGGGAGGATGTAACTAATATTCTAGGATCAAGGATCAGACTCTACCTATTGTCCTGTTTCCCAAGCCTGGACTCATTTTTCCTTCTCATCTTCGGTTCCCACAGCATCACCCTCATTGTTCTGTCATCTGAGGAGGGCACCTCGGAGCTGAAGCTGGAGAGACTACTCCAGATGGTATTCGGGGCCATGGTGAGAATCCCCAGTTCTCTTCTAAACCCAGAGCTTTGAGCTCTTAGCATCCTTCTCCCTCAGACCTCGAAGTCCAAGCTCCCAACTTCCTCCTTCCCCAGAACCCAGGAATTCTGGTCGTTAGTACCAGTTGTCTCTCAGACTGGGGAGTTCAGGTACTGACTCCTCTAGTAGGACTGTTGTCAAGGATTTCCTGCTCTCCTATGTGGTTCTTCTAGGTTCTTTTTGTGGGACTTGAAGAACTGACCAACATCCGCAACGTAGAGAGGCTGAAGAAGGAGTTGAGGGTGAGGCTATAGGACAGGATGGGAAGCTAAGTTGCCTATGTCCTGCCATTTGGGGACTACACTCCAGCAGCCTCTGGAGCAGCAAGACCCCATCGTTTTGGGGGCAACTTGGTTATCTGACCTTGGAGCTAGGCCCAGCATTGCCAGTTTTCTCTGGAGGAAGTAGCAGATCTGGGACCCACTTGGGTCCAGTTTCTCCCTTCTCCCTCTGCCAGGCCAGTTATCACCTCATCGACAGCTTCTTGGGGGACTCAGAACTCATCGGAGACCTGACCCAGTGTGTAGACTGCGTGATTCCTCCAGAGGGGCCTATCCTGCAGGTATTGGCAAGGCATGGAAACTCCTAAATCTGTCCCTGTGGCTCTGGTTCAGTTTCATCCTCTTTCCCTGGACCATTGTCCAAACTCCTATATTTCTGACCCTCAGTCCAGCCCCTGCTTGGCTCCGGAAGAATCTTTATGCACTGAAAATCAGCTCTGCCCCTTCCCTGCCCACAGCTCCTCCATGGCTTCCACTTGGGACAAGCTGCCAGCCCTTCAGCCTGGTTTTTAGGGCTTGTAGAATCTGGTACCTGCCAAGCTGTTACAAAATCCACAAACTATCTTTCCACCTGTCTCTCCAGCCCCACAAAATCCAACATCTTTCCAGCTTCCCAACCTTGGAACATGTTCTTCCTTCACTTGGTGAATTTCTATCTACCTTTCCCCAAATACTGCTTTTGTTCATTTACCTGGTGTGGCCACCTTCTAGCAGTGTGACTTTCCTCTGGTGACTTGACCTCTCTGAGCTTCAATAGTTCATTGATTGTGTCTACTTGGCCCATAATAGGAATCATCAGATGTTAGCTACTGCTGTTAAAAGCATCAGCTTCAGCATGCACAGGTCAGGCTGGTCAGTTTAAACAAGCCTCACAGTGTGAGTTGTGGATTGTGACTGCACAAGAAAGGTGAAGGAACTCAGAGAGGGTGAGACATAAGCTTGGCCACTCAGCAGTCTCTGAACAGTTATGTGGGCCTCCTTCCCCTCCTTGCACGTCGGGGGGTCACTGCTGCCCCTGCTCTTGACTCCTGACTTCCCGTCTGCCTCCCTTCCCAGGAAGCTCTCTCTGGGTTCGCTGAAGCCATGGGAATAGGCTTTGTCAGTCTGATGGTGTCAGGCCGGGTGGTGTCAGCGACAGAGGGATGGTGGCGGCTGGGGACACCGGAGGCCGTGCTGCTCCCCTGGTTGGTGGGATCCCTGCCACCACAGGCCGCTCGGGACTACCCAGTGTACCTGCCCCACGGGAGTCCCACGGTGAGTAGGCAGGACAGCAGGATCTGTGCCCTGGGGCAAGTGCGCCAGGGGTGGCCCCTAGAGCCCTCACCCTATCACCTGCTTCAGGTCCCGCATCGGCTCCTGACCCTCACGTTGCTACCGGGTTTGGAGCTGTGTCTGCTCTGCGGTCCGCGCCCGCCCCTCAGCCAGTTGGATCCTCAGGTGAATCAGGAGGCCGTTGAGGCTCCCCACCTGGTGACACTCTCTACCTGAGCCCCCTCCAGCGGCTTCTTCCCTCCGGGCCCGCCCTCTTCCCAGTGCTCACCAATCATTTTCGCCCTAGCTTTCCCACGCCCCCTTTCCCGGTCCCTGCCTCGCCCCTCAGGGTCGTCCTGCGCTCCTTTCCTCTTCTGTCGCCCCCCACCTGACCACGCCCCCGCCTGACCACGCCCCCTGCAGCTTCTGGAGCGCTGGTGGCAGCCAGTGTTGGACCCGCTGCGGGCCTGCCTGCCGCTGGGCCCCCGAGGGCTGCCCGACGGCTTCCCCCTGCACAAGGACATCCTCGGGTAGGGCTTGGCGGGGAGTGGGGTGGCGGTCCTCATTCCCTCTCTTCTGGCCCTGACATCTCCTTTCCCCCAGACTGCTGCTCCTCCACCTGGAACTGAAACGTTGCCTCTTTACCGTGGAGCCTTTGCGGGATAAAGGTGACCGAGGGAGGACGAGGGCTGATGGGGAGGGCGGGGGGCCCGGGAGGGGCCCCCCATCACCGGCTCTTCAACCCCTCAGGACCTTCTCCAGAACAGCGCAGGCGCCTCCTCCGCCATTTCTACGCCTTAGTCACGAGCACACACTTCCCGCCAGGTGAGAGGCGATGCTAGGGGACACTGGAGAGACGGAGGAAAACCCAGCCCTGCTGGCCGCGGTTCCCCTGGAGCAGAGCATTGACACAGGCAGAAGGGAGGGTGTGGAGCCTCCCTGGCTTCAGACTTTCTTGGCTAATCCTACTAGTTGATGATAATGACCACAAGGCCTTTTCTCTAGTCAGTATTTTTAAATGTAAGGACCCACTCTAGGTGAGGGTCACCTGTTCTGTCATTGTTCCCATGTTGAAGGGCAGGAGGTTGAAGCTCAGCTGGGAAGGGGCCAAGCCATGATTCAGACCCTAGTGGTCAGGCTCCCCTATCCACAGGCTGCGGACACTGCACACTACAGCTAAAAGCACAGCTTTGCCCAGTGTGGGGAGTGGGGCTTCTGCAGACTCGGGTTAGAAAGAAAAGGTCGTCATAGAATCCATGAGGCCCCAGAGAAGGAAGGGACCAGATGACAGTGTAGCCCTGAAGACCCAATTAACTTAGCACATCTGTGCAGGGTCATCTGAGGCTAGACCCCTTCTGAGCTCTACAGCGCCATCTCCCCCGTCAGCTGCTCCATGAAGCTCCAGCCTGGGTGTCACAACCTACTGTCTAGCTGTGGTATCACCTGCACGTTGCTATTTGTGTTACCAAGAGGACTGCCTAGTGCCACACACAGGATTCCTGGGAAAACAAGGACCAAGACTGGGCGGGAAGAGTGTGAGCAGAGGGAGGAAGCCACTGGCCCTCTTCAGGTTAAGGACAGCCAGCTGAGCTGGAAGGCCTGCTCTGGAAGGAGGCCCCAAAGCCTGCGCCGGGGAGTCCACGCAGACTCCAAACCTGGGCCTAGGGTGGGGAGTGGCTTTCAAGGTTAGCACCCTTGCTGAGTCCCACTGGTCGCCTCAGTTCTCCCTGTCCTTCCCCAGAGCCACTGGACAAGGTGGAGGATGATGTCAGCCGGGCCCAGCTGCCTCGAGCCTGCTACCTTGTGTTGGGTCCCGAGGAGCCAGGCACGGGCTTGCGACTGATAGCTCTGCAGCTGGGGCTGCGGCTGCTGCTGCTGCTGCTGGCTCCTCAGAGCCCCACCCATGGGCTGCGAAGCCTGGCCACCCACACACTGCACACCCTCAGCCCGCTCCTTTGAACCACCCAGGACGGACAGCCAGCAAAGACGGACAGCCAGCAAAGACGCAGGGCTGTTAGCGTCTCTCTGTTTATTCGCTCACAATAATACACAGCCCCTGGACGGGGAGGGGTTGGAGGGGCAACGGTGGGGAGGGGTGGGAGGGGAGGAGGCGCCCACTTCCCTGGCCCCTCTCCCCTCTGTGCTTGGGGGGGAAGGGAGGGAGGGGCTCCCCCTTGCCCCCCCAGAATGTAAACAGCAGCAGATGAACAAAAATAAAAATACAAAAGGCCGGAGGAAGGTCCCAGGCATCCCCCTACCCCTGGGGTCTTCCCTGTCGCCAGTGGAGGTCCCCTCACTGCCCCACCCACCACAGCTGCCTCAGTTCTAGGGCTGCCTGGTGATGGCCACATCCCCCGGGCGGGGTCCAGGGCTCAAAACTGCTGGGCCAGCAGCTCACACAGGTGGCGGGAGACAGGCTCCTTGCTGGTGCGCAGGGTCAGCCGATACATCTGGATGGGGACATTGGGGAAGGACTCAGAGGAAACAGAAGCCAGAGGGGAGAGAGCCCAGGAGAGGGTGACACAGGGAAGATGAGAAATGAGGGAAGGATAAAGGAACAAGAAAGGTGGGGAAGACATGGAGAGGCAGAAATCGGGTAAGGAAGAGCAGAGTGTGGAGGAAGATGGAGGAAGCAGGAACACAGGCCGGGTCAAAGAGGGGGATGGGATTAAAACAGCAAGGCTAAGGAGACTGGGGTACAGGATGCACCCAGACTGAGGGTACAGGTCAGCCTAGGAGTCAGCCCCCCTCAGCAAAACGCACCTGAGCCTGCGCATTGGGCTCCAGCCGCAGCAGACAGCCCACCTGCAGGGCTTTCGTCTGGATGATTCCAGCTCCCACAAAGTTCTCAGGGTTGGGGTCCACATTGTCCAGGAGAGCTGAGCCAAACCCCAGAAGCTGTGTGGGGGAGTGGCTGTCAGTGCCAGAGCTCTGCAAGCTCCCAACAACATCCCTGTCTCCCAAATCCTTGTTTAAGGGAACTGATCCCCGTACAGGTGGCAGAACAGGCTCAAGGAAGTCAAGCAGTCACTTTGCGGCAAACGCGTGCCCCCTCCTCACCTTGGCCTTGGTAACTTCCGCATCCATGGGGTGGTTGGCTTTGAAGATTTTCTGAGCCTCCTGCAGCGGGCTGGGAGGCGGGGGAGGCAGAGTCAGGGACCTGGCACCCCCCCAACGCGCCCCCAGCTAAGGCCAGCCGCTCTGCCCCTGCTGCTCACAGGCTCAGCTGCTTCCAGCGCTGGAAGAAGTCCTGGGCCGCCATCTCCGTGGGCTGGAAGAACTTGTTGATGGTCACCGGGAGCTTTAGGGTGAGGGACTGCGGGGCGCCACCATACCTGGCAGAAGAGGAAGGGCTCCGTCAGGCCCGGCACACTCACCCTGGAAGCCCTGCCTTCCTGGGAGCGCTGTGCCAGTGCCGAGCAACTCACCGGAAGCGAACCGACAGCAGGGGTGGCGTCAGGAAGTCCCGCAGACACTCGATGTTGAGCACTTGCTGCACCTGCGCTCCGCCGTCCACCTGCGCGGCCACGCGCTTGGTCTGCACAGCCAGCTGTGTCCCCCAAAGGTCAAGGAAGCCAGGGGTACTGGTGGGATGCCCTAAGGGGATCTTGGCCACAACCCTGGATTTCTGGCCTTTGAGGAGCCCCGAAGGCAAGAACCAGCTCCTAGGCAGAAGCCTTGGAGCCACCTAGCTGCCTCTCTGGACTGGAGGCCTTTATTGTGGCTCTATTACTGGCTGGGACGTGGGGACCCGCGCTGACTCCCTGCTCTCACCAGTTGGTGACTGTGGGCAAACTACTTAATCTCTCTTGTCCTCATCTGCAAGATGGACATGTGTACAATGTCCTCAGGAGTCACTGAGAAAATTTTTCTCAAGTATTTGTCTGTTACACACAGATGGTGGCCATTAGTGTGGTCACTGTGTCATTCACACCTGCCATCATGTCATCTACCCACCTACAAGGCCGGGTCACAGCACTCCCACCCTAACCCATATGCTGCACAGAGCTGCCCCCAGATTAATGAAGCACAAAACTGAAAAGGTGGGCTGGGGATGTGGCTCAAGCGGTAGCGCGCTCGCCTGGCATGCGTGCGGCCCTGGTTCGATCCCCAGCACCACATACAGACAAAGATGCTGTGTCCGCCGAGAACTAAAAAATAAATATTAAAAATTCTCTCTCTCTCCTCTCTCACTCTCTCTTAAAAAAAAAAAAAAACTGAAAACGTGCTCTGAGTTTAGGGGTCTAGCCCCTCTAATTTCACAGAAGGGGGAGAAGACTGGCACCGCCAGACACGCTTCCAGAGTGTTTCAACTGCTCTGATCTTCCAGAGCAGCCCTATGAGAAGGAAGAGGAAGACCTATGCCTTCAGATGGGTTAGGAAGGCTAGGAGAGGCAAAGTGACTCGGCCCAAGTTCCACAGAGAAGTCCCTGCGGGGGGACCTAGAGCCAGCTGTGGCTCCAAGTGCTGGAGGCACTGGCAGTGCAGGCATGAAGCCTGACACAGGACCACATCAGGGCATGGGAGGCCTCATAGGGACAAAATAAGGACGAGGGCAGCTGCAATTCTGAAAGTCATGTCTCCTGCACATCATTCATTATCATCTGTCCCTGGGGGAAGAGATCCAGAAGCCCAACTTACAGATGATGACACCAAATCTCAAGAGATGTAACCACATGCCCAAGGTCTCACAGTACTAGGGCTAAACAAGTCTGGACGTCGGTCTCTCGGTTTCCTAGTGGGCCAGGCCTGACAGGATATGAGTCTGGAGGTCTCCCGGGTGGACAACGGTGGGCGAGAAGTTTTGGAACTGCACTGAGGTCTTGTTGCCATAGAAGAGATACATGCGGCCTGGGGTGGGTGGGGAAGCGGGGCTCCATCTGAGTTCTGACCTCATCCCTGGCACCAGCCAAGTTCTCCCACCAACCCTTTCCCTATAGGGCAGTGGAACATACCCAGGTTCTGCCGGAACTCAGACTTGACTCCAATCTGCAGTAGCTGGTTCTCAAACAGGACCCCGTTATTCTTGCACACAAACCTGGACGGGATGGTGGGGAGTTTAGGATGGCAGGGTGCCTGGCCTGGACTCCCCACTTGTCCCTGTCACCCTTGCCCACCTCTCCTGGGACTCACTTATTCAGCAGTTCATCAGCTTCGGGGATGGGAGGGCCGATGTCCTCAGGACCTGGGCTGGGGATGGGGAAAGGAGTGAGACATGAAGGAAATTGGGGGGCTGGAGGAAGAGGGTACAAGACACAAGCCCGAGAAGGTCAGAACCCCAGAATTCACATGCCCAGCCTCTCCAAAGAACCTCAGAGAACTCTAGAATCAGACCAGCAGCTGCCACCAATGCAAATGGGACCCTGGCAAATGCCTGCGCCCCACCAGGGGGCCTCAAGTTTCACTTTCCTCCAATCCCTGCCTCCGCTGATCATCAGAAACCCCTTGACCAGAGTGCCCAGTCCCCAACCCACCCTGGGACCACCAGAGTCTGCCCCCACCCGGAGTCCACCCCTTACTCAGCAGCTGGAGCTGGGTCGGCCAGCAAAGCCATGGGGCTCTCAGGGGCAGGCGGCTCCAGCTCGCTGGGCCATCCAATCCCAGAGCAGACAGAGAAGACAGGTGCGGCAGGCAGCCAATCCCAGAGAGGCAGCAAAAGGGTCAAGAGAGAGAGAAAGGGAGAGGGAAGGAGAAAAGGAAGAGCAGACTAAGAAATGGTGATGGGAAAGAGAACACAGGGTGGCCAGAGGGAGGCAGCATGGGGCTGGCAAAGGCATCAGGGACAGAGGAGTGTGGGGAGGGGCTGAGCAGAAACGGGGCAGAAGCCGAGGGGCCAGCCCTGGGAGGGGAGAGGGGAGACAGGCAGCAGTACCTGAGGAAGGCCTGCTCAGGGGTGGGCCCCAGGCTGGGCTGGGCAGTCGGGCCATCAGAGAAGACGTCCACCAGGAGGTTCCCAGCACCTGCAGGAGCTGGGGGTGCCGCTGGGGGAGGGGCTGCCCGCAGCCCCAGGAGGTCGGCAGAGGGCGAAGGCGTGGACTGTAAGAGGTGGGGGTGAAGCTGAGCCCAGGCGGCCACTGCAGGACCCAGCCCCAGCCAAGCATGTGGGCCTCTCTGTGGGGCTCACCACGGTACTGGGCGTGGGCTCCACACCCCCATTGATGTCATTGCTGCTGGCGTCCCTTCGGCCATCATCCAGAGCGCTGCCGGCCCCTGGCCCCTTCTTGCGCTTCAGCTTGGCCAGGATGGAGGACTCGCGCTCAGGGAAGGGTGGCATCTCCTCCAGCACTGTGGCCTGCGGGGGGGATGGGCGGGTCAGGCAGGGGCCCTCAGTCCTAAGAAGAGGGAGGACCCGTGGAGGTGGGCAGACGCTGACCAGGACGTCCGTGCTGGCCACCGAACTGAGGGTGAGGTACTCCACGGCGCGCTGCTGCAGCTCCACGTCGGCGTTGCGCAGCTGGGAGCCGGCTCTCAGCACGCCCTGGATGGTGGCCTTGGTCTCGGGGAAGAGGTTGATGAACTTGATGTAGGTGGACAGCAGCAGGGCTCGTGTGGCCACGCTGCACAGGTGGAACTTGGAGTGGAGCAGGGAGAACTGCACTGGGGGGCTGAGCAAGGGGCTGGGTCAGCAGCAGCTGGGCACCACCACCCTGCACAAACCCCTCAGGAGCTGCCTCCCCCGGGAGCCCTCTCCAGGACCACGGGCTGGCCCAAGGGGCAGACACTCCCCAGGCCAGCGGTCACTGCATCATCCTGTCCCAGACTCCTGGGACTTGGGTTCTCTCTTACCGGGTCAGGCGGTTGGAGTGAAAGGCCAAGGGAATTCCTGGCGACCCATCATTATCAGCCCTGAGACTCCTAGAGGTTCCCCAAGCTCTGGACCCCTCAGAAGCTCAGGTGTTCACCCCCCAGCCTGAGGCTCCCTCACCTGGAGCGGGGGTCTCCAGCAATTAGGTTCCCAAACTCCCCGAGGATGTAGCCACCAACCTTCACCATATTCTCATGACAGGCTGGGGCCTGGAGGGCCTGGGGGGAGGAGGCCAAGATAAGAAGGAGAGGGTCAGTGGCTTTGTGCACTGCATGCACCAGGCACAGGACTAGGCCCCGCGTGCTGTTAACAGGTGGAACCTTTGTAACACAGGTGGGACTACAGATAGGGCGACAGGCACAGAAAGGTTAAGGACTGGCCCATGCTTACACAGGGAGGAAAATGGGGCAGCACTGGGCCTCCTTCCCTGGGCACAGGAAATGGAAACTACCAAGACCCATGGATGGAACACTACATGCTGGGCAGCCACAACCATGCCCTGTGGACTCTCTATCAGGCTCAAGAAGCCACAGGTCCTGTGCCTTGGGTAGTCCAGAGGGGCAAAGGCACGGAGCTGGGGGCACAGTGCAGGGGCAGCAGCAGGATGTTGGCCTGGGTCCCACAGCCCAGCTGTCCTTGTTCAGCATCTGTCCTGACATGGGGGTCGCAGTGAAGGATGCTGACCTCAAAAACAGTCTTGGCGGCGTAGCCCTGGACGTCGTCACGATTGGTGACAATCTGCAGCACACGGTACCACACCTCCTCACTCACATAGTCACCAGCAATGCGGATGAGGTTGAGGATGGTGTCCACGTACCAGCTGTAGTCCACCGCATACTTCTCAGCCAGGATGGCCACCTTCAGTACCTGCCACAGGAAGGGAGCAGGAGAGGCTTTTGGTTGACCAGGCGGGAGCAGCTTGGACTCACCTGGGTCTTGGCTCACCACTGTCCTCATCTGGAGACCCAGGAGTCTAGGTCCCGGGCCTTCTCTCTGACCCAGAAGTCCAGGCTCCAGTCCACTTCAGACTCACAATCTCTTCGCGGATGGCGTAGTCAGCCGTCTCCAGGTACCGCAGCATCTCTGACACAATCTGCTTGGCGTTGCTCCGGTCACACATGGCATACAGGAGGTCGGCTGCCCGCTGCCGAACACTGACATCCCGCTCCGTCTGAGGGAAGACAGCAGGGTCAGGCTGGGTTCTAAGCTCCCTTGGGGCACAGCGCTGGCCACTCAAGGGCCACTGAGGTGGGTCAAGGGCCCAGGGCAGGCTTTGCAAGGCCAAACCTTGAGAGCATTGATGACCGTGTCGATGTGGGTCTTGACAGCCTCGTGGGAGAACTCGGAGCTGGCCAGTGTGCACATGCTCTCCAGGGCCAGGTAGCGCAGGTTGGTCTCTCGATGCTGCAGGAACTGGCCCAGCTGGTTGCAGGCCCGCACCAGGAGGTTGGGCTCGCTGGCATCGCAGGCAGAGCATGAGGGAGGATTGGCAGGGGAGGAACGGAGATGGGACGTGAGGCAGAAGTCGTGGATTCTAGGCCTCACTGCTCCCCCAGGATCCAGGTCTTAACTTCTGCCCACCCCTACATCCTGGTCCTGACCTTCCTAGGGACCCTGATGAGTCCAAATAAAGGCCAACAGCAATTCTGCCTCCTAGGCAGAGCCCCAGCATAAATTCTGTGGGGTAACATTTGATACCTCCATCCTTGTCTTACCAGGTTCCAGCCCTCCTCCCTTAGGCCCAGGGGTCCAGGCCCAGCCTCCCCCCTCAGACCCAGAGTCCAGGCCCAGCCTCCTCCCTCGGACCCAGGGTCCAGGCCTCCAGTCTCAGCAGCCCGGTGGACACCTGTCATAGTGGATGATGAGGCTGATGGTCTCAAAGAGGATGGCATTCTTGGCATTGGAGTGCTGCACCTTCTTGGACTTGGGAGGCTCCTGGGCCTTGTTGAGCACGGTCTCTAGACATTCCACCAGCCGTCCCTTCACAGCCGCATCCTCTGGGAAACAGGGGACACACCACACAAAGCTGGTCCTCCTAGTGAGGCAGCAGCCCTGCCATTGCTCTCCTCTTCAGGGGAAGAGCTCAGGCTGTTCTGAGCCTGGGGATCCCTGCAGCTCCAGGCCAGGGCCTTTGCTTCCTCAACACTTCTCAAGTCTCCAGCCCAGCAGGGGAAGGGACAGAAGGCACCCCTGGGACAGAGA
The DNA here is from genome assembly GCF_045843805.1 of Urocitellus parryii. Classification (NCBI taxonomy): domain Eukaryota; kingdom Metazoa; phylum Chordata; class Mammalia; order Rodentia; family Sciuridae; genus Urocitellus; species Urocitellus parryii. The sequence goes on from NC_135545.1 coordinate 6,957,866, forward strand.
ATCCATCTCTAGACTTGAGATCAAGCTCTCAGCCCCTCTGCCATGACTCCACTGGGCAAGAGGCTCCACCCCTGCGAGCCTTACTTTTCCCTTGTGCAGCCCGGTGCTCATTAGAATTCTCCCGGGACTAAGAAAGCACTCCCAACCCTAGAGCTTCCCAAGGATCATCTGCGTGCCCAGCAGAAAGCACTGGCCCTCAGCCGCTGGCCTAGAAGACCATGGTGTGCATGCCCAGGCTGTGCTCCTCTCCGGGGGCTAGGAGTTCAACAGTGGGAAAGTGCCCCAGTGCCCCAGAGCTCCCCCTCTGCTGAGACTGAGGGATGCCAGCCAGAAGCCCACAGGAACTCCAGTCACTGATATATCCTGACATGTGATGTGCTCTCAAGTGCACAGAATCACTGTCCGGTGTTCTAGCAAAAACATCAGCCCCAAATCTATTGGGAAATTTACAGAACAGCTAAAAGTCACCCAAAGGCCAATTGGCCAAATGTAAAATGTGGGACACAGAGGGACACAATTGTCCTGGTTTCTCCCAAAAGGGGTCTGTGTGGCAGTGGGGATTAAGAGTAAAAGAAAAGTGGTAGCCAGGCACAACGAGCGGCACAGGCCTGTAATCCCAGCAGCTGGGGAGGCCGAGACAGGAGGATTGCAAGTTCAAAGCCAGCCTCAGCAAAGGCAAGGCATTAAGCAACTCAGTGAGCCTGTCTCTAAATATTAAAGTCCAAAATAGGGCTGGAGATGTGGCTCAGTGATTGAGTGCCCCTGAATAAAATCCCCAGTATCAAAACAAACAAACAAACAAAAAACCCACCCAGGGTCTCACAAATGCTAGGCAAGTAAGTACAGGGAAGTATTCTATCACTGCGCAACATTCTCCAGCCCATTTTACTTCTTTCTTTCTTTCTGTATTTATTTATTTTTGTGATGCTGGAAATTGAACCCAGGGCCTTGAACTCTCAAGGCAAGCACTTTACCAATTGAGCTATATCCCCCTCCTTCCCTCCCTCCCTCCCTCCCTCCCTCCCTCCTTCCTTCCTTCCTTCCTCCTTCCTTCCTTTCTCTCTCTCTCTCTCTCTCTCTCTCTCTCTCTTTCTTTCTTTCCTTATTTTTTTGGTACTGGGAGTTGAACTCAGGGGCACTCAATCACTGAGCCACATCCCCAGCCCTTTTTTGTATTTTATTTAGAGACAGGGCCTCACTGAGTTGCTTAGTGCCTTCCTTTCTGCTAAGGCTAGCTTTAAACTCATGATCCTCCTGCCTCAGCCTCCTGAGTGGCTGAGATTACAGATGTGTGCCACCGCTCCCAGGTACTTCTTTATTTTGAGACAGGTTCTTGCTAAGTTGCTAAGGCCAGCCTCAAACTGGCAATCCTCCTGCCTGAGCCTCCCCAGTAGCCAGGATTGTAGGCATGCGCCACAGACCTGGCTTTTGCAAATCTATTTTCACAGTCGTTTGGCAAGTGTGTGTCTTAGAGCAAAGAGGGGTACAAACAGAGCAGTGCTCTAATGGCCACTGAATCTGGATGGCTGTGCTTGGTGTTTGTGACACTGTTCTCCGAAGCTATCTTTAAGTTCAAAAAGTTTTCATAATAGTAAGGACAAAAGTTAATGTTATGCAATAAATTAGGCAACTCTTTCAGGTAAAAAGTGGGAAATAATACTCAAATTCAACCTTAGGCCTTGATAAGATTCTGCTTTACATCAACTCTGAAAGACATTATGGGGAAAATTAAGTAAACAGTAGAGAATCAGCCTGACGTGTGACAACAGACTTGTAGCTGTGACTGAAAATGCCCACATAGTTTTAACAAATATGTAACAAAACATTTAAAGATAAAACTGTTATTTATTTATGCTTTTTTTTTGGTACTGGGGATTGAACTCAGGGGCACTCGACCACTGAGCCACATCCCCAGCCTATTTTGTATTTTAATATTTAGAGACAGGCTCACTGAGTTGCTTAGTGCCTCGCCTTTGCTGAGGCTGGCTTTGAACTCACCATCCTCCTGTCTCAGCCTCCCAAGCCACTGGGATCACAGGTGTGTACCACCACACCTGGCTATTTCTACTTTTTTTTTAATATTTATTTTTTAGTTGTAGTTGGATACAATACCTTTACTTAATTTATTTATTTTTATGTGCTGCTGAGGGTTGAACCCTGGGCCTCACATGTGCTAGGTGAGTGCTCTACCGCTGAGCCCAACCCCAGCCCCCTATTTCTACTTTTAAGTATTTCAGAAAAATAATTTTTTTCCAGTGCTGGGGATGAAACCTGGGGCCTCAAACATGCTTGGCAAGAGCTCTCTCCCCATTCAGAACAAAACAGAACAGAACCAGATGTAGAGACACAGCAAAATATGAAGTCTGTGTAATGGGATTTTTTCTCTTGGGAAACTTTTCATAACACATTGGAAATAAACTGCAGGTAGCCCAGTGCCACCTGGTGGAAGAGTTGGCACCGGATGGGATTCCTCCAGCCCCATGTAGGGGCAGGGCCACGTGTGCAATTCCTGGAACACAGAGAAGGCAGGAGACCCCAGACAATATTTATCACTGGCCTCACTGCTGGGAAGGGCCTTTGGTGTCACCTGCATCATATGTTCAGTTAGTGACTAACACACACATACACAGGGACGCACATGGACACAGGTGTGCATGTACACAGGTATTCACACACACATGTAGACAGACGTGTGCACACACAATACAGATGCTGATGTGCTCACACCCAGTCATGCACACGCAGGCACGGGCAGATACACACGGGTGCCTCGTGCACACCTGGCCGTGGAGACTGCACACAGCAGCCCTGGCCTGCAGCAGGTGCTGGGCACCAGCTGACTCAAGGGAACTTGTTCTGTGACACCGCCTGTGTGCAAGCACCTCAGCACAGGGTCCCCCCACACTGCCTCTCGAGGCCACGTGGCTGAGGCACTGAAAGCTTGGAGGAGCCTGGCCAGGGGTCCAGGGAGGGGTCAGACTCTGCCTGGGATGGCCACGTATTACCACCAGGCCTCAGTCTCCCTGTTTATATAACATGGACTCTTCTCCCAGACAAGTATTCCTCACAGCTCTACTGGGGAGGTGTGGAGGAGCCCTGCCCAGCACCTGGCTCACTGCCAGGAGTTCCATACAGGACAGCTGTCATGGCTGTGGGCAGTGGGAGAAGGTCCCCCCTACCAGAGGTGAAAACCTCAACAGACCAGCCAGGAACTGTCCTCTGACCCAGTTGTGCGACCCTGGGCCAGGAGCCCTCTAACCCTTGGTCTCCTCCCGTGTAGAACAGGCCTGCTAACAGCCCCTGGCCGCGGCGCTGTAGGGAGCCCAGCCAGGGCAGGAAGCACTGGGGTCTGAGCCGCCCCTCACCCCTGCAGCAGCACAAGAGCTAGAGGTGTCCACCCAGCTCAAGAGAAAGCCCGGGCAGCATTCCAAGCCATGGACAGCAGGCCGCAGTGTTACCTGGAGGAGGGTAGCACTGCAGCAGCCGCAGGAGCTTCACGGACAGCCAGGGCGCGGGCACAAAGTAGTAGGTGTAGTCCTGGAGGTCGGTGGAGGCTGAAGAGACGATCTGCAGGGAGGAGGCCAGGGGTGGGCACAGGCCGGGGTGGGGGTTAGTGATGGGGCTGTCAGCACCGTGCTCTGGGGCAAGTGCCGCCCTCCAGGGGATGCTGAAGGAGCAAAGGTTCTACTGAGTCCCTTGAGCACATGCTAAGACAGTGGGACAGGGACCGCCCAGGCTGTCTGATTTTTCCAAGCAATGCTGGCTCCAGGGGGACAGAAGTCTCTGCTGGTTTCCTTCTGTGACAGTCCCCAGGCTCAGGCATCTCACTCTTGACTCTGAGACTCCCCTGCCCAGAACTCCTCTACTAGTGCCCGTGCCACCTGGCACTACTCAGGGACCATAACTGGGTCCCACACTTCCCTGGGTTCCTGGGCTTGACACAGGGGCAGGATGGAGGAGGCTGGAGGAAGGGCGCAGGGAATGGGTGAAACATCAGACCCTGTGACTTTTTCCTCATGGCGAACTCCTACTCGACCCTGAAAACCCTGTCTCCGGGAAGCACTCTCACAGTGCTCTGAGCCACCCCTATGACAGCATGTGCCCCATCCCGTCTCTGACTTGTGTCTCTCACAGGGGCCTGGCACAGATGTGTGGTGAATGAATGAAAGAAACAGGAGCAGAACGAATGAGTGGTCTGCATCCTTTGCTCAAAAATCCAGCCTTGCTGGGCCTGGTGGCGCATCCCTGTAATCCCAGTGGCTCAGGAGGCTGAGGTAGGAGGATCACAAGTTCTAGACAAGCCTCAGCAACTTAGAGAGGCCTTAAGCAACTCAGTGAGACCCTTTCTCAAAAAATATAAAAAAAGGCTGGGGATGTGGCTGAGGGGTTATGTACCCCTGGTTCAATCCCCATAAAAAAAAAGGGGGGGGGCGTTTGTAGCTCAGTGGTAGAGCGCTCACCTCACATGTGCAAGGCCCTGGGTTCGATCCTCAGCACTACATAAAAACAAACAAATAAAATAAGGGTATTGTGTCCAACTACAACTAAAAAATAAAAATAAATATTAAAAAAAAAAAAATCCAGGCCTCCGCCTATGGGCACAGGGAATAGTTTTTTTAGGAATCACTCATATACTTCAAGCATCAATTCAGAACTACCTCCCCCGGGAAGCCCTCCTGGGCTCCTCAGCAGGTTACGTGCCTCCACCGGGCACCTCCAATACCCTGAGCTCCCTCCATGATGATACAGAGCACCCCTTATGCACAGTCTGACTGAGTCACCTCCCCTGCCACACGCCCTTCTCCCAGCAGGACAGGGAGCTCTTCGAGGTCTGACAGTCTGACTCATACATGTCCCTGATGTCACGCCACAAAGAACCAGGCACATAGGAGGCCTTGGGGTCCTTCAAGGACAGAAGCAAAGGTGGTGAGAGGGACAGGAGAGGCACAAGGGAAAAGCAGCATAGTCAGCAGAGGCAGAAGAGGAGGCAAGGAGCGGAGGAGGGGGGGTAGGGGCAGGGGAGGGGAGGCGGGGGGCATCAGGTGGGCGGCTCTCGCTTGGCAGGCCCCATTCTGGGTGCTTCGTCTACAGCAGCTGTGCTAGGAGGCAGCACTGCTATTCCCACTGAACCTATGGGGCAACCAGGCCCAGAGAGGCAACCACTTTGCCCAGCACCACAGAGCCAAGAAGTGGCCACACTGGTCTGAACCCAGATCAGGGCCTAAAACTGTGACCACAGACAGGGCTGGGCTGCCTCTCAGGGAGGAAGGGAACCAGAGGGCTGTCGGAGGCCCCGGACCCCTCTGCAGCCAGCACGGAGCCCACACCTACCCGGCTCAGGCGAGACACCGCCAGGGAGACACAGGTCTTGAAGTCGTCAGGGTTCTTCTTGCAGAGGCAGGTGATGAGGCTGACAGCGGCTGTGACCACGCCCTGTGGACGGGGAGGGGGCCGGTTGGGATCTGGGGAGGGTCCCCCCAGGCTGGGGCCCTGCGGAGGACCTAAGGGCAGAGGCTCCACAGCAGGGAGGGAGGGTGTGACAGGAGGATGTGAGGCAGTGGGGTCTGCACACGTCATTATGTGGGGTTTTCTACAGGGGGATAAGGAGGCTATGGGGCCTCAGGAACCGCGGCCCACACAGACCTCAGTGTCCGGGTGCCCCTGGGAAGGTCCCCGACATCTCTGTGAGGAGCCTGGAGGGCTGGAGACCAGGGAGGGGCTGGGAGCCCTGGGGTGGTGAGGAGTGGGGTCTCTGCAGGTAGGGCTTGCTGGGGGTCTCTGGGAGTCGGAAACAGGCTGACATTTCCTGAGGGGTTGGGTCAGGGATGGGTGTTGGGTGACAGGGTCATAGGACATGATCCCTGGGTAGCCAGGGGATGTTGGGATGGAGGTGAGAGGGTTTCTGGACAGGTGGGTGGGTAGTGCATACTAGGGACACCAGATCAGGGTCTCCAGTCCCTGGGTGATATCAGGGAAGAGGAGGGGGCTCAGGCATCCAGGTGGGCTGGGGCTTCAGGGCAGCTGGGAGGGGCCGGGTCTTGGGGCAGTAGCCAGGGCCTCACCATGTGCTGGTCATTGAGCAAGTGTACCACACGGGCCGTCCACTCGCCCATGGGCACCAGGTCAGGCGAGGCCTTGTAGAGCCGCAGCAGACACAGGGCCGCACTCTGCTTCACGCTGTCCATGCTGTCCCTGTGGGGACACAGCACAGGGCAGGTGGGGGAGCGGTCAGTGCAACCTGGCTCCCCACATTCCTCCTCTCCTGCTCCTCCCCTGAGGCTGCCGATGGCCAGCAAGGGATGCAGGAAGTCAGGCGGACAGGGATCCAACCTGCGCTGCCCTAACAGGGACTCAGTTTCTCCATCTGCAAAGTGGCTGCTCCTCAGTAACCTCCTAGGTCCCTGCCAGGACTAAGCAAAGTGCCCAGCCTGGCGCTGCGCCTTCTTCCATCCACCACACCTCCAAAGCACCTCCCAAGACACAGGCACTGCTGCAGGCCCGGTGGACAGTGGGGCCACCTCAGTGCACGTCTGTCCTCCTAAGACTTCCCTCCAGCGGGTGGCCCACTGCACCTGGACACAGAAGAGGTGGGCGGCATTCGGGGTGTGCACAGCACAGAGGCAAGTGGGAGCACGAGGCACAGGGATGATTTTGGAGGAGCCTCTCTGCTCCGACAACAGAGGTACAGAAAACCAAGTCAGGGAGGAAAGACAGAAAAACATCTGCAGTGCACCGGGGCGCGGCTGTGCTCCCAGCAGCTCAGGAGGCTGAGCGGGGAGGACCACAGTGCTGGGCCAGCCTGAGCAACTTATCGAAATAAGAGGCTAAAAGGGCCGGGGGGGGGGCATAGCTCAGTGGGAGATTGCCCCTGGTTCAGTCCCACGAGGGTGGGCGGAGGGCTGTGTGGGGGGAGAAGCAGGAAGGGCCAGAGGCTGCAGCCCAGTGAGCGATGGAGGGAGCGCTAAAGACCCCAGACAGGTGACGAGGGAGCTGCTGGGGGTGGTGAGCGAGAAGCAGTGGGATCCCAGCCTGACAGCAGCCAGTCACCGCATGGCCCTTCCGACATGGGGGGCGCTACCCTGTGCGGAAGAACTTGTTATTTCATCTTCTCGATAAACTAAGAAATAAGTACTATTATCGAGCGTGGATCCCCAGATCTGCCATTTGCTCAAAGGTCCCTCTGGCTGCCATGTGGAGAAGAGGACGTGGGAGGCGAGAGCAGAAGCAGGGAGGCCGGAGGAGGGCGCACACCCATCTGGAGGGGAAGGTGCTCAGACCAGCAGGCAGGGATGCAGAGGGCATGGCGGCCCGCTGGGGATCTGCTTCTGACCCAAGGGACGTATGTGGTAAGTGGTGACACCGTGACATGAGTGTGGGGGGGCCTGGGCAGGAGGAGGGCTCTGAGTGGGAACCCAAGTTCAATTCTAGAAGGGTACTGACCCCTGGGAGGACGCTGAGTGGATAGGTGGCACTGGAATCCAGAGAGGCCAGGGAGGGCCCAAGCTGTGTGACATCCATAAGTCCATTTCTCTCTCTGAGCCTCCATATTATCCTCTGAAATGTGGGACCCTGTTCCCCACCTATCAATTACTGTATTAAGCGGAATAATGGTCTCCAAAGGTGCCAACTCCTAATCCCAGAACGTGTGAACAAGCTCCCTTACATTCAGAAGGGTCTCAGGAGCAGGGATGTGGCTCAAAGTGGCAGAGCACATGCCTAGCATGCATGAGGCCCTGGTTCAATCCCCAGCACTGAATAAAACAAACTAACGGCTGAGTGCGGTGGCACACTCCTATAATACCAGCAGCTTAGGAGGTGAGGCAGGATGACCACAAGTTCAAAGCCAGCCTCAGAAACAGCAAGGCTCTAAGCACCTTAGTGAGACCCTGTCTTAAAAGAACAAGGGCCGGGGATGTGGCTCAGGGTAATGCACCCTGGGGTTCAAGGTCAAGTATCAATAAATGAATAAATGGATGGATGGGTGGGTGAATAACAGGGGACATGGAAGATGTGACTAAGAACCCCGAGACAGGGAGGGGATCCTGGATTCTGCCCTTAGAAGAGGGAAAGATGAGGGTCCGAGTCAGAGAGAGACCAGGCGTGAGGGTGGAAGCAGAGGCCACAGGAGGAGAGGCCGCCGCTGGCTCTTTCTATGACTCTGGGGATGAAGCCAGGCCTGGCACGTGCCAGGCGAGCACTGGGCTACTCCCCCGCCTGCTGAAGTTGGCTTTAAAGATGGAGGAAGGGGCCAGGAGCCGGGGAATGAGGCGGCCTCTGGAAGCTGGAAAAGGCAGGCAAATGGCTTCTCCCCTGGAGCCTCTGGAAGGATCAGCCCTGCCCTCAGGTTGCTTTCAGCTCCGGGAGGCTGGGACTTCGGACTTGACTCTAGAACTGAGAGAGAATCAGCTCGGTTTAAGCCACCACCTCGGGGGCTGACTCTGTGTTGGACTATTACCCAGTCCTGAGCAAGACTAAGAAAATGGTGCTGTTCCAGAAGGTTCTCCAAGGCTCTGAGGTCAGACACACCTGCTGGACATTCTGGCTGTGGTGTGTGATCCCGGGGAAAACCACGGACCCTATGATGGGCAAGCTGGTTTCCTCCGCAGGGAAAGAGGACTCCCAGAAGGACTGAGGGTGAAGAGGGCTGGAGTCTAGGAAGCTGGTATGGCCGAGCACAGGGGAGGTGCTTGGGCCTCTGGGGCCTTCAGTAAAGGGTTTCTCCCCAGAAAGGACCCAATAGGTGGCAGAGGCACGCGGCAGAGTCCTAGGAGGGGAGACTGACCCGAGCCAAAGGCTGGGACCCAGCTGCTTCCCCAGATGTGCAGGAGAAACATGCACAGCACAGCAGCGCCCTCCAGGCCCCACGTCTGCAAGGCAGGGAGACGGGCCTCAAGCCTACAGCTAAGGGTGGCCACAGGACTGGCACTCTGAGGAGCTGGGCCACCTCTGGTAAGGGACCACCACCCTGGAGCATTGGGTTAAAACCAGAAGCCAGCTGAAGGTGGGCCCCAGACACCGCGGTCAGTGGTCAGTGTGCTTCCCACCAGCGGCCGGCTCCACCCCAGCGCTTGCTCTGGGGACTCTGCTCCAAGGGCCTCCCTATGTTAACCGCAGCCTCCAAGGAGGCAGTCCTGCATTTACAGGTCAGGAAGTAAATGCAGTTGAAAGCAAATAAAGGAGTAAGAGCTACTCATCAATGCTGTGCTGTTTCGGTCAAGTTTCCACCCAGGGAGGCAGAGCAAATCCCAGGGCAGAAACCCCTGAATTCATGGGCACAGGGAAGGAGGGTGGAGAAGCAAGGGATTCTGTGAGGGACGGAAGGGAGAATGTGGCTCACTGATTTCCCTTTTCAAAAAGGTGTTGATACCAAATACCAGCAATTCCCCTCTTAGGCACTGACCCTGGAGAAGGGAGACAAAGGGACACAGACCAAAGGGGACACAGAGGAGCACATCATGTATAGAAGCCAAAAGGTGCCACCTTTCTGATGCACAGATAAGATACTCTCTTGCTGTGGAGTATTACTTGGCCTGAAAAAGGAACAGATGTTGGCATAAGTGCCACCTGGGTGAAGCACATGATGCCGAGAGGATGAAGCCAGGCAGAGGCACCCTGGTCTGGGACAGGCAAAGCCACGGAGGCAAAAAGACAGGGGCTGAAGGGGTGGGAGGATGGGGTGACTGTCAACAGGAAGGGGGTCTCTTGGTAGAGGTGAGGAATTGATGGTTGTGAAGGATGGACAACATCTTAATTATACATGCTAAGATAGGGAATTGTGTCTCAACTTTTTAAAAAGTTTACCCTTAAAAAAAGTTCCTTCAGGGGCTGGGGTTGTAGCTCTGTGGTTGAGCACTTGCCTCGCAGCACTGGGTTCGATCCTCAGCACCACATAAAAAAATGAGTAAATTGGAGCTGGGGTTGTGGCTCAGTGGTAGAGCACTTGCCTGTGTGAGGCACAGGGTTCAATTCCCAGCACCGCATGTAAATAAGTAAAATAAAGGTCCACTGACAACTTAAAAAATATTTTTAAAAAAATGAATAAATAACATAAAAATATTGTGTCTAACTATCTCTCTCTCTCTCTCTCTTATATATATATATATATATATATATATATATATATATATATATTTCAATGTCCTTCAGTACACGCCTGTAATCCCAGTGGCTTAGGAGGTGGAGGCAGGAGGATTGCAAGTTCAAAGCCAGCCTCAGCAAAAGCGAGGCACTGAGAAACAGGGAGAACCTGTCTCTAAGTAAAACACAAAATAGGGCTGGGGATGTGGCTCAGTGATCAAGTGCCCCTGGTACCCACCCCCCCCAAAAAGAAGTTCCTTCACACCCCAGGTGCTGCAAGGCCAAGCTTCTAGTGCCCAGAGGTCAGTGGAGAGCCAGGTTACCCCACCCTGGCCCCTGACCCTGGCAGGACACTGCCCCTTGCTCACACTGGCCTCTGCCCTTCTCAGGTAGCAGGTGACCTGCTGACTGCCTGTCCTTACCTTATAGAAACTATTAGTAGCAGCTGCCACCACCAACCACTCCTTCCTCCACCAAAGCTCCTAGTGTCCTGTGTCACCGCCTGTGCTTCCTCTTTGTCTCCACCCCACAGCTCAGCCTTCAGGTCACTTCTATTTCCTGTCACATCCCCTGCTCCCAGGGACTTCATCCAGGCTGTGACTTTAATTACCATCTATTCCTAGGTTGCCCAGTGCAGTAGCCCCCAGTCACGTGTCACCTCTGAGCACTTAAACTGAGGCTAGTTCAAAAGGAGACGTGATGCATGTGTACACTACATGCCAGGTTCCAAAGACCCAGCGACAAAACAGGATGTCCAGAAAATGGCTCATGAATAATTTTTTATGTTGATTCAGTGTCAAAATGACATTGTGGAAGGATGAGGTTAAACTGAAGTGTTAAACAGCAGGGCAGGGGTAAGCACATTGGTGGCTGCCACTCACTCTCCCACTCTGGCCCTGACTCCTCAGGCTCCAGCAGCCCATGGACATCTCTGTGCAGATGCCCAACCCAACACTGGTGCTCCCAGCTCAAGGCTCCTCCTCTCCAGGGCCAGGCTCTTCCCCAGTCTCCGTCATCCCAATGCCAGTCTGCTGTCACCCACCTACCAGTTCACCTCCCTCCTCTCCTGTCACTGTTCCAGAGCACACCTGTCTCTAACCGCCACACTGCTACAGGGCTGATCCACCCGCCCCAGCTCCAACACAGCCTCGGTGCCTGGCTGTCTCCTGCTTCCCCCACCCACCCGCTGGACTTCCGTCTATGATTTCCTGTGCTACTGGAATTTGGGGATCAGCATCTTTCACTGATTCTGAAATAGTCTTGGCCATTATCTCCTCAAACAGTGCCTCTGCCACACTCTCCCCTCCTCATTCCAGAATTCCAAATGGCAGTATGTTAACCTCTGTCTTCTAGAACTCTCTTTATGGTGCTGGGGATTGATCCCAAGGGAGCTTTCCACTGAACTACATCCCTAGTCTTTTTTTTTTAATTTTTAATTTTTTATTTTGAGACAGGGGCTAAGGGTTTCACAAGTTGCTGAGGCTGGCCTTGAACTTGCAATCCTCCGCGTCAGCCTCCCCAGTTGCTGGAATGACAGGTGAGTATCACTGTCTGTTTTCTATGACTCTTATCTTTACTAAAAAATAAATACTATAACTCTCTCTCTCTCTCTCAAAAAAAAATTTAAAAAAAACTTTATTCTATTTATTTATTTAAATTTTACGTGGTGCTGAGGATGGAACCCAGTGCCTCACATGTGCGAGGCAAGCGCTCTGCCACTGAGCCACAACCCCAGCCCCTCTTTTTTATTTTTTTTTAATATTTATTTTTTATTTTTATTTTTTTAAAATCTTAATATTTATTTTTAGTTCTTGGCGGACACATCCTCTTTGTTTGTATGTGGTGCTGAGGATCGAACCCGGGCCGCACACATGCCAGGCGAGCGCGCTACCGCTTGAGCCACATCCCAGCCCCAATATTTATTTTTTAGTTGTAGTTGGAAACAACACCTTTATTTCACTTATTTATTTATTTTTTATGTGGTGCTGAGATCGAACTCAGGGTCTCTCACACACTCTCCGCTGAGCCACAACCCCAGCCCCTCTTTTTATTTTTAACAGTGCTGGGGATCAAACACAGATCAAGCACATGCTAGGCAAGCACTCAACCACTTTACCACTGAGCTATAGCCTCAGCCCAACCTCTCTCTCCCTCTCTTTGTGTGTGTGTACTAGTAATCGAACCTAGGGGCACTGTACCACTGAGCTACAGCCAGCCTTTTTAATTTTGAGACAGGGTCTTGCTAAATGCTGAGACTGCCTCAAACTGATGAGCAATTAGTGGCTTATGCTGGAACTGACCTCCTCACACCTCAACACCAAATGAAGCTGGCCCCAGAGTCACTAGCCATTGGTACCTCGCGAGATACATGAAGATCTCCCCGTCTCCTGCCACCATGTGACACAACTACTGCCATGGTCTGGGGACACATCTATCAAAGACAGAAAAAAAAAAAAAAGGCATCCTCCTGCCTCAGCCTCCCAAGTCACTGGGATTATAGGCATGCAGCACTACCTAGCTCCAATTTCTTTCTTTCTTTTTTTATTTTTGGGGTGCTGGGGATTGAACCCAGGGCCTTGTGCATGCAAGGCAAGCACTCTACCTCAGCTCCAATTTCTTTTTAAAAAAATCTCTATTTTGAATTGTAATGGATTCTGCTGTCATATGTAAATAAAAAAAACACATACAACCAGAGATATGAAAAATTGTGCTTTATATGTATAATAAGAATTGTAATGCATCCTGCTGTCATAAATAAAATAAATAAAAAATTCAATCAATCAATCAACCAATCAATCAATCAATCTCCGTTTCAGCGACATGCAATGGCACACAACTGTAATCCCAGCAACTTGGGGAGCTCCTGAGGCAAGAGGATCACAAGTTCAAGGTTAGCCTCAGCAAATTGGCAAAACCCTCAGCTACTGAGAAAGACTTTATCTCAAAATAAAAGTAAAAAGAACTGGGAATATAGCTCAGTGGTAAAGTGCCTCTGCTGGATTCAATCCCCAGTATGTATGTAAGCACATATGTGTATAAAAAGTAAAAATAAATCTCCATCTCTTGATTTTTCTGGGCTATATTCTGATTACTTTAAATCCTTAGTTTTACTCTCTGTTCACTAATTCTTGCTTTGGTTACATCTGCTCTGCTGTTAAACTGGATCACTTATTTTAATGACATTTTTCATTTCTTTTTAAATCTGCTTAGTACTTAGTTCTCTTAATTTCTTGAAACACATTAAGTATATTTATGTTCCTTTCTGGTATTATTTTCTAGTTTTACTGTAGTGTTCTCCTTCACGGTGTCTCATGTCCTGTGTTTGGTGATTTTGTGAATGTGAGCTAATCATGTGACCTGGAGCTTCATCTGTGGAAATCCCTGAGGCCTGGGCTGAAGATAGGATCACTTTAAACTAAAAGTTAACTAAGGGATGTTTGGACTACCAAGGTCATACAAAATCAGGCTAAAAGCCAGTCTCAGGGATGCTCTGGGCCAAGGTTTGAGACAGGTGATTTTACATACAGTCCCCAAGGGGATTTATTTCTAGGTCACTCTCACTTTGAAGTGTGGCCTTCTGGAGTCTCCTCTTGGACAAGCTTGGTCCAGGAGGCTGCAGGGTCCTCAAACCAACACTCAGACCAGCGAAATCTGGCTTTTGCACTCTGTTCATCCCCCTGTGCATGGGGTCTTATGTGTCCCTTATTTTCTGGCTACTTCACGGATCTATTAAAGAATATTTTGGGGGGCTGGGGCTGTGGCTCAGTGGTAGAGCGCTCGCCTAGCACACATGAGACACTGAGGTCGATCCTCAGCACCATATTACAAAAAAAAAAATGAAATAAAGATATTGTGTCCACCTACAACTAAAAAATAAATATTAAAAAAAGAATATTTTCTTCTGGGTGCAATGGCACATGCCTGTAACCCAAGCAACTCCAGAAGCAGAAGGATCATAAGTTTGAAGCCAGCCTCAGAAACTTAGTGAAGCCCTAAGCAACTTACTGAGATTCTGTCTTAAAAGTTGGGTGAGGGTGGGGGGTGCTAGGAATGTAGCTCAGAGGCAGAATACTCCTGGTTCAATCCCTAGCATGCAAAAGGGGGCACACAGAGATAGATAGATGCCACTTCCTCTAGGAAGCCCTCCCTGATCTCCCGCTGTTAGATACATATATATGCCCCTGCACCCCACAGTTTGAAAGATGAATACCACATTTCATTCTGCAATGATTTCACCAATATTCATTTCCACTCTGGCCTGTGAAACTGGGAGAGCAGTGACCATGTTCTGGTCATGTTGATATCAACCACCCATCAGTATGGTGCCTGGCACAAAGTAGTTGTTCAATACATGTTTCTTAAATCAATGGAGAAGCAGCAGGAGTAAGATTATAACCATTTTTATACTAGATGCTAAAGCTCCATATATCAAAGAAAAAGCCCCGTGATTCTGTGGAGAAGCCACCTCATACCTTCCCGTCAGCTTGGTGAGAGAAGAGATAATACAGGGGTACTGCTGGAACCTCTGAGGTTCCAGCCTACTGGCGGTCCACAGCCTGGCTGAGAGACCTCAGACAGGTGACACAACTTCCTTGGCTGCACCTCATGGCACCCAGCCCTCCTCCCCCATGGATCCTCAGTGCCTCACCCAGCCACCAGGATGCGGGGGATGTCAGCAGCGAAGGCTTCGCCCATCTCACGACTGCCCACGTTGGCGATGCAGTGCAGGGCCAGGCACATGAAGGTGGGGTTGCGGCTGGCCAGGTCATTCTTGATGGCGTTGTTGATGAGCCGGATCAGCTCAGAGTTTGAGTTCACCAGCACAGAGATGAACAGGTAACCCTGGGCCGGGAGGAAAATGAAAGGTTGGGAACCTTGTGACCAAGTGGCCCCAGAGCCAACCCTCAGACCCTGGAACTGTACTTCCAGCCCCTCCTCCCTCAGACTCAGGGGTCCAGACCCCTGCCCTCCTCCCCGGACTCACTATCTGCTTCTCTGTGTACTTATTGGAGCTAAGCAGGTTCACAGCTTCCATGTGTCCAAAGTCAATGTCATGGCCAAGCAGGAAGATGAAGAGCAATTTGCACACATATTTTTTCTTACTGTAGCCATCCAAGGCCTTGTCCCCTGGGGCAGAGGAAGGAGTAAAGGAGAGCTGACAGTGAGGATCTCAGGACACATCCCCACACCCCCAGCTCCCAGCTCCTTCCTCCCTCACAGCCAAGGGGTCAACCTACCTTTGAACTTGGAGCGAATGTTGGCCAGTTCCTTGTTGATCCTCTTAATCTCAGCCTCTTTGCTCTTACCTGGGGAGAGGAGAAGGAGGCTGGTTAGGGCAGAGTTTGGCCACCTGCCCTCACTTCTCTTGCTTCTCTGGCCTCTGGGTTATAAGAACCAAATCTCTGCCTGGGGGTCTCTACCTCAGAGGTTTGGAGGGAATGGAGGCTGGCTGATCACCCCGCTGGGCAGCTGTGACTGCCACCCTCTCTTCCTCCTGCTGTCGCCCCTACAACTTGGGGCTCCCTGGTTGGCTTCTCAGGTTCTGAATGCCCAATGGCAGCTCCCCTTCTGATGCTAGCACTGACAGGTCCCAGAGTGGCACCCAACAGACACATGACGGAGAGCTTAGCCACCCTGCAGCAGTCCCACAGCCCTGAATCAGAGGGGCCTCCTGGAGGAGGGCTATCTGAAGTGGGGCTTGTGGGAGCGTCTCCAGGAGTTGGGAGTGGGGCGAGGCAGAATTTCTAGAGAAGAATGGCACATGTGCTCACTCGCTCCTTCCTTCCTTCCTTCATTCATTCACACCTGAGCCGCCTGGGGGCCAGGCATAGGTGGCCCAGATACGGGTCAGAGCAGGTTTCTGCCCTTTAAATAACCAGAGATTTACAGAGCGCCTGCTCATTAAAATGTTAAAATATCAGGCTAGGGTGTAGCTCAGTGGTGGAGTGCTGGCCTAGCACGAATAGGACCCTGAGTTCAATCTCCAGCACCACAAAATAAATAAATAAGTAAAAATAAAGTTACAATATTCATTACATGTTGAAATGATACTATTTCAGATGCACTGGGTTACAGAAACAGTATTAAAGTTAATTTTGTCCCCTTCTTTCTAATGAAACACAGGGCTACTGGGGAAGACATACAGGTCATGGCTATTTGCACCCGCCTCTGTCTCCCAGGCCAGCCTCAAGGGCAGCAGCTCCATGTGCCAAGGGGCAGTAAAGTCCATCAAAAGGTGAATGATGAGCAGGGCGCAGTGGCTACACCTCAGGAGGCTGAGGCAGGAGGATCACAAGTTCAAGGCCAGCCTGGGCAACTCTTTGAGACCAAGTTGTAAAATAAAAATTAAAAAAAAGAGCTGGGGATATAGCTTAGTAGTAAAGCACCACTGGATTCAATCCCCAGTAAAAGAAAAAAGATGTGAATGATGGGTCTTGGGAAGTGCAATGTAGTGATCCGTTCCCCACACTTGAGAAAGGGTGGACAGGCCAGTGCGGTGTGGGCTTGGCTCAGCTCAGGGGGCTGAGGCAGGAGGACTGTGAGTTCAAAGCCACCCTCAGCAATGGCAAGATGCTAAGCAACTCAGTGAGACCCTGTCTCTAAATAAAATTCAAAATAGGGCTGGGGATGTGGCTCAGTGATTGAGAGCCCTGAGTTCAATTCCCAGTACCCTTCCCCCACCACCAAAAACATGGGTAGATGGTTGGGACCAGGGTGAGAGTTCTCTGGGGCCCAATCAAGAAAACCACTACTTCACCACGAGCCTCATGAGGCCACCTGATCCTTTTAACTTATTAATTATAAGTTTCCTGTAGTCTCACAGGCCAGACTGGAATAGGATGACGCCGGGAGCCCTGGTCTAGGCAGGGCCCTGGGCAGTGCTGGCCCGTGAGGGCAAGCATGCAACATGTCAGTCAACCTCAGTAAGACACACAGGGACAGAAGCTGCCCAGGCGCGGCCTGGGGCCTGGGTGGAAGCTTCCAGGGGAGAGGACATTTGAGGAGGCCTTGAAAGATGAGGAGGGCTCCGCAGCAGTCACCAGAGGGGCACGGAACAGATCCTGGCAGGGTGTGCCAACAAGGGTGGCCAGAGTTAGCAACACCTCCCTCGGGGCAGGACAGAGCAGGTGACAGAGGAGGCACACTGGTCACCAGTGTGCCTGCTCTGGTCTATTCCTGCCTCAAGTATGACCACACATCCACTTTGATGGCTTGCCTGAAAATTATTCTGTAGGGCAAGAAAATCGACACGTGTTATAGTTGGGCCACACAGCATAAGATGCTTAGACTCTGCCACCTGGAGATTGGCACAGCAGGAGTGTCCCAGGTTAAGCCCTCTCTGGCTTGTGTCGAAACCACTTTCAAAAGCTTCTCAAGGGGGGCTGGGGCTGGGGCTCAGTGGTAGACGCCTGCCTCACACATGTGAGGCACTGGGTTCGAGCCTCAGCACCACATACAAAATAAATAAATAAATAATGTGTCCATCTACAACTTTAAAAAAAATATATATTAAGAAAAAAAAGGGCTGGGGTTGTAGCTGAGTGGTTGAGCGTTTGCCTCGCATGCATGAGACATTGGGTTCGATCTTCAGCAACACATAAAATAAATTAAGAAAAAAATAAAGATTAAATAAATTCCTTAAGTTCATCTAATTAAAGTGGGTTTAAATATATCTACAAATATGTGTATGTACGTATAGTCTTTTAATATTCCTCAAGTGATACATACTTTAAAGAAATTCTCCAGCGGCCCTCCAGGACCCCTCAGACACCAAACCCAAGGATCCACAAGTCCTTCACACGATGGCGCAGCGTATCCTCTGAATGATTCCGCCTTCTCTACCTGACTTAGAATACTTAAGCTGCTGAACAGGCTTTACTGAGATTTGCTCCCGGGAGAGACCCTCCAGTGCAACAGAACAGAATGGGCCGGGGAATCGCGCCCAGGCTCAGCCAGATTGGAATTGGATTGGACTTAGGGAGGAAGGGAGGGCTTGGGACAGGAAAGGGAGGTTTTAAGGGTCCCTTGTCCTCCTGGGTTGGTCGGGGGATCTTGCTGAGATCCATGCCCTTCCAGGATTAGTCAGGAGAAGCGACTGATTGACAGGTGGCTATCACTGCTTGTCTGTGGGCACCTGGGGCTTTGTTCCCTTCGCCACCTCAAACCGACCTAACAGTAAAAATTACAAAACAGCTGCTAGGCTGCAGTGTTAAGGGAACAGTATCGAGAGAAAAGGCTGTACCTGTTCAGTACCCCACAATTTCTTTTTCAAATATTTTTGGTCCGCAGCTGGTTGAATCCAGATGAGACACTCATGAACAGAGGGCCTGTGTGTGTGTGTGATTTTCTTTAAATTGTCCCATCTATTTGGTACCATCTTCTGCATAACTGACATACTTTGCTGTGAAAATAATCTAGAGGAAGCAAAAGCACAAGGCCTCCCAAACAGAAGACACGGCCTAGGTAAAGATCTAGGGGACCCAGGGACAGCATACTGGGGCTGGTGAGTGACACATGGCAAGATGGGGCTGAACAGAGCTACAATGGACTAGGCTAAATGACAAGGAGGTCTACCCAGCACCCAGGACCAGCCAGCAACAGGGAATGAGCTCCCCATCCTAGGCAGCATGCAAACATGCCAGGGAGATTTAAAGGGATCCTCTCACTCATGAAGAGATTTGTTTTCTCTTTTTGGTACCAGGGACTGACCCAGGGGCACTTAACCACTGAGAAACATCCCCAGGCCTTTTTTATATTTTATTTAGAGAGAGGGTCTCACTAAGTTCCTGAGGCTGGCTTTGAACTCAGATCCTCCTCATATGTGTACTGCGCACCGGGAGCCCCTGGCCCGGAGGGGAGGAGACAGGAACAGGGGGCAATGTTTTGAGGTAAGAACAATGGAGGCTGGGCGGCAGGAATCAAACAGGGGAGGAAGCTTCCTGGTACAGCTCCCGGGGCTCGAGGGTCAGAAGGGGAGGCTGGAATGGACCCAACGAGCCAGGTGTGCTCTGGGAGGAGGACCAGCATGCACCCCGGCCTGGAGGCGAAGGGGAGGCGGAGGTCCGGAGGCACAGCACTCACACCACCGCACTGGGAGTGAGGACAGAGGGGTGGCCAGAGGCCGGCCAGACTGCGGAGCCTCTGCTCTTCCAGTGGGTGCTGGGGAACCACGGGAGGAGCGGCATCTCTAGAGCCTGCGGCTGTCGCTGTGATGGGCGTGCAGCGACAAGGAGGCCACCCCGCCACCACTGGCTGGAGCCGGCAGAGTGGAGGGCGCTGCTGATGCCTGGCGTGGGGCTCCTGGTCAGGGGAGATAAAGCCACCCCGAGCACGTGGGCCACAGCATCTGCGGCATCAGGGTGGGACTGTCACTACCACCGAAGACATCCCGACAAGCTGGCCCCGGCCCTGGAGGAACCAACGTGCTCTGAAGGAGGAAACCCGGGCATCCAGCAGCGCAGCACCACAGAGCCCCTGAAGTCCCCTCGGGGACTGCACTCCACGAGGCCCCGCACGAACCTCAAGGGCCCTGGGTTCTGGGAGATGCTTAGACCCTGGTGACATTTTGGCCTTTCCATCCCCAAAATGGAAGCCACCAACAACAAGAGGCTACTGGGCATCTGAAACGTGGCCAATGCAACCAAGGGACTCAATTCCTCATTTTATTTCATTTTAATTTATTAAAAACTGATCCTAAATTTGGTAACTGAAAAAGTGTATCTAGAACCACTTGGGAACTTTGTGAATCTACATTTTCAACTATACTTTTTAAAAAGTCTTTTTTTTTTCCTAAATGAAGGATTTGTCAGTAACTTTTTTTTTAATATTTATTTTTTATTTTTAGGTGGACACAATATCTTTATTTTATTTTTATGTGGTGCTGAAGATCAAACCCAGTGCCTCATGCATGTGAGGCGAGCACTCTACCACTTGAGCCACATCCCCAGCCCAGTAACTTTTTTTTAATATACCTTTATTTTGTTTATTTTTATGTGGTGCTGAGGATCGAACCCAGTGCCTCACATGTGCAAGGCGAGCACTCCACTGCTGAGTCACAGCCCCAGCCCCAAGAAATCTTTTTTTTTTTTTTTTAAAAGAGAGAGTGAGAGAGGAGAGAGAGAGAGAGAGAATTTTTAATATTTATTTTTTAGTTCTCGGCAGACACAACATCTTTGTTGGTATGTGGTGCTGAGGATCGAACCCGGGCCGCACGCATGCCAGGCGAGCGCGCTACCGCTTGAGCCACATCCCCAGCCCAACCCCAAGAAATCTTAATCCAAAGAAATTGATTCTGTTGTGACTACAGGTCCCCAAATGAGATTCACTGTGAGTATGAAATACACACTAGATTTTGAAGACTTAGTATAAGAAAGGAACATAAACCACAATCAGTAAATCTAGGGTTGGAAGTGAAGCTCAGTGGTATTATGCTTGCTTAGTTAGCATATACAAGGCCTTGGGTTTGATCCCCGGTACAGAAAAATTAATAATAAAAACTAATAAGCTAGGGATGAAGCTCAGTGGTAGAGTGCTTGCCCAGCATGCACAGGCCCTGAGTTCAATCCTCAGCACTGCAAAATAATTAAAATAAAATAAAATAAATTGATCCTAGATAGGCACAGTGGCACACGCCTGTAATCCCAGTGGCTCAGGAGGCTGAGACAGGAAGATCGTGAATTCAAAGCCAGCCTCAGCAAAAGCAAGATGCTAAGAAACTCAGTGAGTCACTGTCTCCAAATAATACAAAATAGGGCTGGGGATGTGGCTCAGTGGCCTAGTGCTCCTGAGTTCAATCCCTGGTACATAAAAAAATAAAATAAAATAAATAGATCCCACATTGAAACAATATTTGGATAAATTTCATTGGGAGTTTTGATTTTTAAACGTGGTGAGAAAACTTAAAACATACATGTGGCTTGCATTACAGCTCTGGATCACACATTGCTCACATTGTCAACGAAGTTGCCATCCCTGAGTGAGGAAATATATTCTCCTTAAACAAGGCCGCGCCCTGTCACTCCCTGCCTAAGCCAAGCTCAAAGTGTGAGGATGCGAGGGTGCTGATGTGCAGACCCTCCCCTCCAGGACGTGGACACCAGCGCCCTGACAGCAGGGATGTATGTGCTGCCTCTGTCCTGGCATGTCCTCAGGGTCTACGCCGCTTGGCACAGACGAGGTGCTGAACTCTGATCTGTGGACCAAGGCCATGAGACAACACCCAGGCGGTGGGGGCGGTGGGGGTTGGGGTTCAGACTCAGATCTCTCTAGTTCCTTGAAGTGCAGACCTGGGGTTGGGTCACCCCAAAGGCTCACTAATGCTGAAGCACCATCAAAGTGGCACTTAGTATCTCTCTGCCCTCTCCACAGTGGCCAGGGGAGCCTGTGAAAACTTGAATGAGCTCTCATGCCCTCCATGTTCCAAACCCCTCTGCAGGGCTCCCAGGGGTTCAGCGTAAAAATAAAGTCCTCTCCACAGCTCATAAGGGCCTGCACCTCTGCACTGGTCCCTCTGTGGCCGAATGTCCTGTTCTGCCACCCATGCCTCTTTCTCCTCATCTGAGCTCTTTCTATACCCAGGCACAGTCCAGCCTCAGATTTTGCACAGATCTAGGCCTGCCTGACTCACCTACCAAGCTGATTCCCTGCTCTAAGACCACCCTTTCAACCAGACTCTGACCAGCCCAGATAAGAACAGGGTACCCAAATTCAGCCCTGCTGCATGCTTAGTCTCCTCCCAACACCTACTGCTACCCATCTGGACACCTCAGAGTTCCTCGAAAACTCGTCCACCTCCGTCCTCCAGTGTGAGCACCACTGCGCCCCTGTTCCCTGCTGGAACCATCCCCAAGCCCGTGCCTGGTGCCAGCTGGTGCTCAGTGAAGGCTGGTTCTTGAAGCCTCCCAAGGGCCAGGACTGCAGAGGGCAGAACTGGGGACCCGGGGAGGGGGGTGGGTGAGACCAGGTCCTGAGCTCCAGGGTCAGGAGAGATGTCACAACACAATGGATCACGACCGGGCTCTGCCTCACAGAGGAGCTCAGGACACGGTGGCATCAGCACTCCACTCGCGTCACTCGCTTGACGCTCAGCAAACTCTCCCGGCCCCTCCAGAGCCAGACTCTGCTCTGGGGAAAGTGGGGCCCTGGATAGGAGGCGGCCTCAGCCCTGGCCCCAGCAGCTCCCTGTCAGATAAAGGACTTCAGCTGATTCCCGCTCAAGGCAGGACAGAACCACGCCCTCAGGCTGGGCTGGCCTCAATCTCTCCCTCTTATCAGCAGAACAAGTATTCCCTCCTCTCCTCAAAGGCAGCCTTTCAGCCCTCCAGAGCCCAGGGCGCCCGCCCTCAGGATGGCTCTGCGCTCTTCCTCCTGCTCCTCTTCTTCCTGCTTCTCTTCCTCCTGCTCCCCACCCTTGGATGGCTCCATGCTCTTCCTCCTGCTCCCTAACGCATACTCCTAGTCCCTTCTCCTCCCTCACACCTGCTTTGGACTTCCCCACTCCCCTGTACCCTCCAAGAGAAACACCAGCCTGGCCTCTGCCCATCTCCCCAAAGTCAAAGCTATCCCTCTCCGTACCAGCTCCACAGGCCTTTCCTCACAGCCTCAAATGGACCTCAGGACCTTTGCACTTGCCACCTCTGCTTTCACAGCTCTTCTCCACTGCCCTTGGCCTGGCTCATTCCTCCACATCCTGCCTACGTGGCTTTCAGTGTCTTGCAAAGCAAGTCCTGGCCTGAGCCCTGCAATCCATCAGAGTCCCGGCTTCTCAACACTGTGGCCCTCTCCTCCCTGATGGGGTTATAACAGTTGCAGTCACAGATGTTCTTCATTTTTTTTGGCCCTGGGGATTGAACCCAGGAGCATCAACCACACCACTGAGCCACATCCCCAGCCCTTCTTATATTTCATTTAGAGACAAGGTCTTGGTAAGTTGCTGAGGTTGGCTTTAAACTCATGATCCTCCTGCCTCAGACTCCTGAACTGCTGGGATCTCCACTTTGTAACTTATTTAACTTTAGTTTTGCACTACTGGGGTTTGAACCTAGGGGCACTCTACCTCTGAATTTCAAATGCTATCCTTTTTATTTTTCATTTTGAGTCAGGGTCTTGCTAAGTTAGTTGCCCAAGTGGGCTCTGAACTTATGGTCACCCTGCCTCAGCCTCCTAGGTAGCTGGGATCACTGGCGTGGGCCACCACACCCAGATGTTTCCCACTTTTTAGAAACCATGTCTACTGTGAAATTCAGTAGTCTGTATATTCACAATGTCGTGCAAACATCACCGCTAATTCCAGAACGTTTCATTAACCCTAAGACTGTACTCTGGAGCTGTCACTCTCTACCACACCCCTGCCACCATGCTGGGCAGTCACCAATCTTCTTTCTTTTTTTGGTACCGGGGACTGAACTCAAGGGCACTTGGCCACTGAG
Organism: Urocitellus parryii; assembly: GCF_045843805.1. Taxonomy (NCBI): domain Eukaryota; kingdom Metazoa; phylum Chordata; class Mammalia; order Rodentia; family Sciuridae; genus Urocitellus; species Urocitellus parryii. Next base: position 6,981,370 of record NC_135545.1, read on the forward strand.
CCCCATCCCCAGCCCTATTTTGTATTTTATTTAGAGACAGGGTGGGTCTCACTGAGCAGCTTAGCACCTCGCTGTTGCTGAGGCTGGCTTGAACTCACAATCCCCATGCCTCAGTCTCCCAAGCAGCGGGGATTACAGGTGTGCGCCACCAAGCCCAGCTCCTTCTTCTTTATGTCTCTGTGGATTTCCTATTCAGGACATTTCAGCTACAGGGAGTCACACACGTATGGCCTTCTGCTTCTGGCTTCCTCCACTTGGCTAAATCATGAAGGCCCACCTGTGCTGTGGCACGTCAGTGCTGTGTTCCTTTATATGGCTCAGTAATATTCCACAGTGGAGACAGGCCACCTTTTGTCTATCTGTTCATCAGCTGCTAGACATTCGGGTTGCTTCCACTTTTTGGCTATCAGGAATCATGCCATGAGCATCCATGCATGAGTCTGTGAGGACAGCTGCCATCTGTTCACAGCATCTTCTCCCATGGGGCTGGTAGCTTCACAGGGGCATGAACACAACTGTCCTATTTGCCACTGTGTCCCCAACGCCAGGATAAGACTGGAAACCTATCAGCCCCTCCACATACACTTGCTGATAAGAGGACAGGAGCGACCCTGACCTTCCAGTAGCTCAAGCACTTCCACTTCTGGAGCCCACACCCAAGCCTCCCTCCAGCCTCAGCCTCAGGTGAGCTCAGGGCTCTCTTCCTTCCTGACTCCCACCTCCAGGACCTGGCAGATCCCCTCAGCTCTTCCTTCACAATGTACCCCAAGCCCAGTGCTTCTCGCCATCCAGCCTACCTCTCTCATACACTCTCCTTGGCTCATGGTGTCACTCCAAACCGCGACAATTTTTCTCACAGCAGTCAGAGAAATTATTTTAAAACATCATTCAGCCACATCCCTCCTCTGCTCACAATCTTCCCGTGGCTCCCAATTCACCAACAGCAAGGCCAAGTTATCCCACAGTCCACAAAGCACTACTGGCGGCTCACCCCTCTGTCCTCATCTCTTCCCCCTCTCCCTTGCTTGGCTCCAGCCACACTGGTCTCCTCCTTCTTATTTTATTTTTTTGGGGTAGTGGATATTGAACTCAGGGGCCCTTGACCACTGAGCCACATCCCCAGCCCTATTTTGTATTTTATTTAGAGACAGGGTCTCACTAAACAGCTTAGCACCTCACTTTTGCTGAGGCTGGCTTTGAACTCACAATTCTCCTGCCTCAGAGGCAATGGGATTAAAGGCAAGCGCCACCGTGCCCAGCTCATCCCTCTTATTTGAACACACACTGACCATGCTGTAACCTCAGGACCTTTGAACACATGGTTTCCCTGCCTGGACCCTCTCCCTCCAAAACCACAGGAACTGCTCCCTCATGTTGGTCATCTCCACTGAGATGTCACCTCTGTATCACAGCCTGTGCTCAGCACCCTCTCCTCCTCGCTTACTTTTTCTTCACAGTACCAGTCGTCATCTGACTTTATATCATTTATTGCCTTCTCTGTTTATTATCTATCTCCCCCAGAGAATGGAAGCTTCCAAGAACAGAGGTTCTTGTTCCCAGCCACAGCCCCAGTGTTGAGAACAGGGCTCAGTACACTGTGGGGATCTCAAGTATTTGCTGAGCGAATGAATGAATGAGCTTTTAGGGAAAAGAAGCTATTATTAATGGAGTTTGCAGACAAAAAGGCTGAGCCTAAAAAAAAAGGTTTGCAGGTTTGCCGAGAGACACAGCAATGGTAGGTACTGAAGCAAGGCACACCTCCCTTTAACAGCTGTCCCACCCCCCAGTCTACCATGCCTTACAGCTCCAACCCTTTTCATAATAACCACATCATCATTCCTCCAAATGAAACCCAAGTTTCCACCCCTCCTGTTCACTGAGCACTTACTAAATGCCAGGTCCCTCCATGACTACTGAATGCTAAAACAATAAGCAGGTACCTCACAAAATCCCCCTTTAAGATCCAGCCGAATAACACAGCCAAGATCCACGGAGAGCCTGACACGTGGAAGATCTCACATGTTACTGCAGTTACCCTCAGGAAGGTGTGATCAGCAGTCCCCCCTGACAGATGAAGAAACTGAGAGCCAAAGTCCCTCATTCAAGGTCACACAGCTATGGGGTGGCAGAGCTCAGACTCAAAGCCAGGTCGGGCTGAGCCCAAAGCCCATGGATGTAGCTCTGAAGACTCCCAGCAGCTCCACACACCAACAGCTGCTTCCAGGAGTTGGAGCTGACTTGCTGCCAGCCGTCCCACTGACCCGGCCACCCTTCCTGGTGCGGATCACTGTCTCCATAGTGCTGTGATCAGACAGGGAAGGGTCCAGACGCAGGCCTGTCCTGCTCCCTGACCTCTGGCCTCCCTCTGAAACGAGGCTTCCCCTACCTGGGTTTGACAGATCTCTCCTCCACAAACCCCTCAGGCTCCCTGACCTGTTCCTTGAGGTCCAAGCTCTCCTGCCTCTGGCACATCCCCCCCAGCTCCCACATGCCTTTTTAGGCCCCTGTGCCAGGTCTCAGGATCTCTCAAGACTCTACGACTAAGATTCTAAAGGGTCCCTCCCTTCTGCACTCCCTGGGCCCCTCCTTTTCCCTCAGTCAAGCCTGCTCCCCACTGTCCTCCATATCTCCTAAGCAATTCCCCATTCTGGAGGCTCTTTATCCCTCACCAAGGCCCCTCCATAGTCCCCCCCACTTCCCATCTCTGCGACGGAAGTCCATGGACTTCCAGCCACTCCTATGCTTCGTTGATGCCACTCACCAGGAGCCTCGATGACCTATCTAGCCCCTTCCCCTCTGTGACACCCCCTTTCCCGGACCCTCAAGCCCTGGCGCATTAGGCTGCCTGTGTTCCACTTCCTCTGGGTCCCCTCTGGCCGTCTCCCATTCCACCAGCCCACAGGGTACCCCCACCGAGCACCCCCTTCCATTTCTGTCTCCATCAGGGATCCCTCCAACCCCGCGGTTTGTAGGAGCCAACAGCTTTTTCATCACTCCCGGGGAACGCCTCTAGGGCCCTATCCCGGGACCTCACTTGCCTCCTGCCCTCCGAGACCCGGCGGACCCCGATAGCCACTCCGTGTCGTCACCCCAGGAGGCACTCTATGACACCCCAAGCCCCTGGATCTCCCCCACCCTAAAGTTCCCACCAGGACTCTCCTATTCTCCCTCTCTTCGACGCAGAGGCTTTCCATGCCCCGGGTCCCTGTGTGACCCCCAAACTCCTCGGTTCCACGCTGCCCCCTCCCCCGCGTCTTCTGTGTCCCCCGGCCGCGAGCTCACAGTTCCGGATGTCGGAGATGAATACCGCAAGCCCCCGCATCCCATCGCCCTTGGACACGGCCGGCATGATGGCGGTGGTGTCGGCTCCAGGCCTGGCCGGACAGGGCACAGCACGGCGGGGGCTGGCAGGCGGGCACTGGGCGGAAAGGACCCCAGGCGCGCCGAGGAGCCCAGCCGGCCGAGGGGGAGGGCGGACTGGGAGCGGGCGGGCTGGGCAGGCCGTGGACCGCCCTCGGTCCCTCCCCCCGCACAGCCGTCAGGGGCCTTCAGCCGGCCATTGGCTGTTCTTTCTGTCTGTCAGGCCCGTCGTCGCCCCTGCTCCCTCGTTCACTGGTCGCAACGCCAAGGCACACCGTTACGATTGGTCCAGTGCCCTGCTATTTCCGTTCGGGAGCGGAGGAGGGGGCGTTGCCCGAGAGACGGGCGGGGTTCGATTACGCACCATGGGACCGCCTCCTCGGAGCGGCCGAGGCCAACACTGATTGGATGTGGCCCCCTCTCCAAGAAGCGAGGGAGGGACGTGAAAGAAGGTGGGGGAACGGGCCTTGGGGGGCGGGACTTGGATTGAACGGGACCAATGGATGGGTAGAACGCCCCCGCAGGCGTCACGAATTCGCAGGACCTGTCCTACTTCCGCCCTCGATTGGGCGGTTGTGGGGGCGGGCGGAGGGCGACGACCCGTAGAGAAGGAAGGAGAAGGGGAGGGTGTCGCTTAGCCGGGCTGGGATAGGTGGAGCGACGCCTGCAATTCCCTGCTGCAGAGAAGGATCTGGGCGGGGCAAGAGAGCGTGAGGAGTCTACTGCGCAAGCGCTCCTCTGTTCCTTTCTCCTTCCATTCCCCCTCCTTCCCTCCTTAAATCCTCTTCCAGGAAGGCTTCCCCTTCATCCCACCCCTTGCAACCTACACGTTCGGACTTGATTTGTCAAGAGACCTAGCATCCCAGAGGGGAGGAACTGTGTTAGGAGACCTAGAATCCCAGAGGGGCGGAGCTTTAATTCAAAGCCATTAAGTAGAGGTTAAAACGAAGGTTCAGAGAGGTTGAGTGACTCGAACAAGGCCACACAGCTCGGAAGTGGAATCTATTTGTTTTTAAGCACTTTTCAATATATATTGCCGCCCCTCATCATCACAATGCTTCTCGCAATTTCCATTATAGAAGATATTGAGTCAAAATTGATTCTCTCCTCCACAGTCTCTGAACCATCCCAGTCAAGAAAGGAACCTGGTACTGACAACTCAGATGCTGTTTAAGAAAGGAATGAGTGGGCTGGGGTTGTAGCTCAGAGGTAGAGCGCTTTCCTTGCCCGAGTGAGGAATGAGTTCGATCCTCAGCGCCACATAAAGACATGGAATAAAGGTATTGTGTCCATCTACAACTAAAAATATTTAAAAAGAGAAAGAAAGAAAGAAAGAAAGAAAGAAAGAAAGAAAGAAGGAAGGAAGGAAGGAAGGAAGGAAGGAAGGAAGGAAGGAAGGAAGGAAGGAAGGAAGGAAGGAAGAAAGAAAGAAAGAAAGAAAGAAAGAAAGAAAGAAAGAAAGAAAGAAAGAAAGAAAGAAAGAAAGAAAGAAAAGAAAAGAAAAGAAAGGGCAGATTTGCTTGGCCTTGGCCCCTCCCCCGCCGTGGGCTCCCCGGAGGCTTTTTGCTTGACTGGCTGCTGGGAAAGCCCAGCCGCCAGACCTCCAACGCCCCAGGCGATTGAGAAATTTGGGGCAAAGGGAACTGGAAGAGTCCATTGGTGTCGCCTAGAGGAACAAAAGGGCCCCCCGCCGGTCTTTCCGAATCTCGGTGGCGAGGCAATCCTGGAGTGGACCGAGGGGGCGTGTCGTGGGTTTGGGAAGGTCCACTCGGACTCGGGGGACGGGAGGAGGTTGAGAGGAGCCTCCTTCCAGATTCAGTGGACCCTTCCTGTGGGTTCCAGGAATGGGGCTCGGGAAAGTCCATCTGGAGTCCGGGAGAACAGACGTGTCTTAGCTGTTTCAAGGACAGGGAGAGGCCTTTCTGTTTCTTTTCTCTCTTCCTTTTCTCCCCCTACTCCCCCTGCCCGCCCCCCCCCCTTGGTACAGAGAACTGAGCCCAGAGCGCTCTACCACCGAGCTACACCCCTAGCCCTTTCCATTTTTTGTCTTGAAACAGGGTCTTGCTGAGTTGCTGAGGTTGAGCTCCAGCTTGAGATCCTCGCGCCTCGACCTCCTGCGTCCCTGGGATCCCAGGCAGCTCGCCCAGCACAGCCCAGTCCTTTTCTAAAAGGGGGTGCGCGGGGCGGGGCTCGTGGGTCCCTAAACACCGTAGACCTGTTACAAACCAAGCACACTGGACCTGAAAAAGTGTTTTTTTTTTTTTTTTTTTTTTTTTTTGCATGAATACAAAAGCTTTCCAAGCACCAGAGACATCCCGTGGTGACCTGGAAAGAAGTACTTTCCCCCGAAGATAGGGCCCTCATCGATCTGTGTTAACCGTGAACGTGAAACTCTTTTTGAGGGGTGTGAAGTAGGGATACCGAGTATTTCAACAGGGAAATTCTAACCCACAACGGGACAGAAAAGCATTTATATCCTGCCTCCATCTTCGCCTGCCCCCCTTCAGCCGGAGTCTGGGATTAACTCTGAGTTCTTGGTGGGGAAAAGGGATATCTGGCCTCTGGGTCAAGGGCAGGTAGGAGAAGCTGGGCACAGTGGCACATGCCTGTAATCCCAGGGATCCAGCCTCAGCAAATTAGCGAGGCCCTAGGCAATTTAGCTAGATCCTGTATCAAAATAATAAAAAGGACTGGGGATGTGGTTCATGGTCAGGCACTGCTGGATTCAATCCCTGAGACCAAAAAAAGGGAGCAGGGGGCAGTTGGAGGAACTCTGTGCTTCTGCCAAACACCCCAGAGCCCACGAATTAGCCACCAATTAAAATTTTTCTTTTTCTTTCTTTCTTTTTTTTTTTTTTTTTTTTTGCGGTGCTGGGAATTGAACCCAGAAGCTCCCAGAATGCTAGGCAAGCACTGTACCTCTGACCCATATCCCCAGCGGCCCATTTTCTTACATTTTTTTAAATATATATTTTTAGATGTTGATGGACTTTTGTTTTATTCATTTATTTATACGTGGTGCTGAGAATTGAACCCAGAGTCTCACATATGCCAGGCAAGTGCGCTACCACTGAGCCACAACTCCAGCCCTCTTATGTTTTAATTTGAAAGGCTGGCCTCAAATTTGCAGTCTCCTGCCTCAGTGGCCCGAGTAGCAGATGAGAGGCCTGTTCCACCACTCCTGGCTAATTTTACACTTAGCCCTAAAACAAAGCCTTCTGAGATCTACCGGGGTTCAGGCTGGGGCCAACCCGGTCTTCTGCAGAACACTGGCACTGTCTGATCCTGGGCCAGGGCCTCATGACACTGCCCACGGGGCTCACAGGCTGACCCCTGTGGAGGGACAGCGGCATTGTCCAATGGAAACCCAATGGGAGCCATTTAGGGACTTTTCCATGTGCTCTAGCCACCTTGGTAAACAAATGAAAAAGGAAATGATGGCTTTGATGGCGTTTAGTAATAGAATGCCCTTACTTACGGTGGGGCCTGAAAATATCAGAACTGAAAATGCACGGAATCCACTCAATCTACCAAACATCAGCACCTAGCTACACAGAGCACCTGGAGTCCAGGTTGTTTCTAAGTCTTGGCCACAGGACTGACAGGGAGCTGTGCCCGCCCAGCCCCGCAAGAGAGGGTCTTATGCTTGGGAAAAGATCCAAATTCAAAACTCACTTTTGAAGAAAGTGATGGTTTCTCCTGTCACTTTCACACCACCGTAAAGTTAAATGTGTGTGTGTGTGTGTGTGTGTGTGTGTGTGTGTGAGAGAGAGAGAGAGAGAGAGAGAGAGAGAAACCATTGTAAGACGAGAATCATCTGAACATTTTCTTTAACTCCGTTATATAGAGATATCAGTTCAGCATCTTGTGTGCTCTGATTTTCCAAAGTCTTTGGAATCTGGTGTTTTATGCCCACAGCACATCTCACTTTTGACTGGAGACTTTGCAAGTGCTCACAGACATGAGTTGCTTTACTTTTTTAAAAAATTAATTTATTTATTCTAATTTGTGAAATATGATGGCATAATGCAATTCATTTCATATTACACATATAGAGCACATTTTTTTCAAGTCACTGGTTGTACACAAAGTATTTTCACACCATTCGTCTCTTCATACATGTACTTAGGGTAATGATGTCTAACTCATTCCACCTTCTTTCTTACTCCCTTGCTCCCTCCCTTCCCCTCCCTCCCCTTTGCCCTATCTAAAGTTCCTCTATTCCTCCCATGCTCCCCCCCCCCATCGCTATTATGAGTCAGCATCCTCATATCAAAGAAAACATTCAGCCTTTGGTTTTTTGGGATTGGCTAACTTCACTTAGCATGATATTCTCTAACTCTATCCATTTGCCTGCAAATGCCATGATTTTATTCTCTTTTAATGGTGAGTAATATTCCATTGTGTATATATATCAAAGTTTCCCTATCCATTCATGTACTGAGGCACTTGTGAATTGAGCTGCTGTAAACATTGATGTGGCTGGGTCCCTGTAGTATGCTGTTTTTAAGTCCTTTGGGTATAAACCAAGGAGTGAGATATCTGGGTCAAATGGTGGTTCCATTCCAAGTTTTCCAAAGATTCTCCATATTGCTTTCCAGATGGGCTGCACCACAACCACGGGCTTCTGACAGTAACTGATCTGACAGTGACCATCAGGTTGAACAGCAAAGAACTAGAGACCTGGATTTGAGTGAGCCACTCGGGTTGGTATACCAAGGTACTCCAAGCGCTGGATGCAACCACTGCTCATGTGGGATTCATCTGGCCCTCCACCAAGGGAAAGCAACTCGTGAGCAGGTTTTAAGACCACACCATGAACAAGTCCACATTTTCAAGTTCTAGATGAGGCCTGGGCAAGTTCTTATTGATTTTAAGATGTCGGGAGCCCCTCCAGGGAATCTTGGGTTGAACTACCAATAGGTTCTAAGATTTGTACCTAGGCAAGTCGACTCTTGATTGCTTCTAGAAGAAGCAGACTCACCCCAAGTCTTTCCATTTTGGCAAAGGGACCCTACACCAATCACCCAGGCAGTCCTACCAGACCCTTCCCCATCCCTTGCCTGTGACCTAAGCCAGAACATATCCTAGAGCTGGCCACTTCCCTCCATGCCACCACCTCCGTGGAGGCCTGCAGTGCTGCCATCTCTTAACGTGGATCACCAAAGAGACACATCCAGTTTCCCTGCCTCTCTCAGCCTGGCCTCCCATAGTCTGTCCTCCATCCACACCCAGTGTCCTTTAGAAATAGCCACCAGGCCAGATGTATGTGGCAGTGCACGCCTATTGACAGTAAGTAATCCCAGCAATTCAGGAGGCTGAGGCAGGAGGATTACAAATTCAAGGTCAGCCTCAGCAACTTAGTGAGGCTCTAAGCAATTTTATGAGATGAGACCCTTTCTCAAAATTAAAAAGAGCCTGGGGATGTGGCGCAGTGGTTAAGTACTCCTGGCACACCGCCCCACCCCACCCCCCCCCCAAAAAAAAAGACAAGAAATTGGAATCAACACAACTCTTACCACTTCAATGAGGACATTCTGCCTGGACATTTTGCTGAAATCATTGTCATCCATGTCCTTGAATTCTGCATCCTCAGACACAACTAACCTCTGGTAGAAAATATTCAGAAAAAAATTATGTCTAGAGTACAGACTTTTCTTTTTTTTTTGTCATTACTTCCTAAATAATATATTGTAACAAGTGTACACATAGCATTTATGTTGCATTATGTATTATACATCATCTAGAGATGATCTAAAGCAGGGCTAGGGATAGAGCTCAGTTGGGAGAGTCTTGCCTTGCATGCACAAGGCCCTGAGCTTGATCCTCAGCACCACAAAAGAGGGGGGGGGATCTAAAGTATACAGGAAGACATGCACAGATTATATGCAAATACCATGACTTTATCACTTTATCTTCCTTTCTTCTCTCTCTTGCTCTTTTTGAATGTTTTTTAGTTGTCAATGGATCTTCTATTTTGTTTATTTATTTATTTATATGTGGCACTGAGGATCAAACCCAGGGCTTCACACATGCCAGGCAAGCATGAGCCACTGAGCTACAACCCCAGCCCCTCTCTCGTTTTTTATTTTAAATTTTTTTTGGCACTGAGGGTTTAACCCAGGTAAAATTTACCACTAAGCTACAGCCATTTCTTCTTCTCCTTCTTCTTCTTCTTCTTCTTCTTCTTCTTCTTCTTCTTCTTCTTCTTCTTCTTCTTCTTCTTCTTTTTGGTACCAGGGGCACTTGATCACTGAGCCAAATTTCCAAATCCCCAGCTCTATTTTGTATCTTATTTAGAGACAGGATCTCACTCAGTTGCTTAGCACTTTGCTTTTGCTGAGGCTGGCCTCAAACTCACAATCCCCCTGCCTCAGCCTCTGAGTCACTGGGATTCCAAGCATGAACCATTGTGCCCAGATATGTGCCATTTTATGTAAGAGACTTGAGCATCCACAGACTTTCATATCTGTGGGGAATTTTGGAATCCATCCTCCATGGGTAATGGAGGACCGCTCTACTTGCTTTGTCACACATTTATGAATTGTGATCAAGTGCAGTGGCAGAAGCCTGGAATCCCAAGGACTCAGGAAGCTGAGTCAGGAGGGTCTTAAGTTCAAGGCCAGCCTGGGCAATTTGGCAAGGACTCTGCAAAAAAAAAAAAAAAAAAATTACAAATTGTGGCTATCAGTATCCTTTACCTCTGTCATGAGTTGAACTGCATCTCTTAAAACGTCATTGAAATTCCAGCCTCCAGCATTTGAGGATGTGACTTTATTTGGAAATGAATTTTTGCTGATGGTCAAGTTAAGGTGAGGTCATTTGAGCTGGCCTGAACCCAACTCACTGGAGCCATTAAAAAAGGGGAGCTGGGCTGGGGACGTGGCTCAGCGGTAGCGCGCTCGCCTGGCATGCGTGCGGCCCGGGTTCGATCCTCAGCACCACATACAAACAAAGATGTTGTGTCCGCAGAGAACTAAAAAATAAATATTAAAAAAAATTCTCTCTCTCTCTCTCTCTCTCTCTCTCTCTCTCTCTCTCCTCTCTCTTAAAAAAAAAGGGGGGGGAGCTGGGCATGATGGTACAAGCAAGTCAGGAAGCTGAGACAAGAATATCACAAGTTCAAGGCAGTCTCAGCCATGTAGTAAGGCCCTCAGTAACTTAGTGAGACCATGTCTCAAAATACATAATAAAAAGGACCAGAAATGTAGAACAGTGGTAAAGTACCCTTGTGTCTAATCCATAGTACCAAATAAATAAACGAAAACAAACAAACAAACAAAAAAACCCAGGGATGTAGCTCTGTAGCTCAGTGGTAGAAGTATACCTGACCAGCATGTATGAGACCTAGGGTTTGAGCCAGGTGCAGTGGCACAAGCCTGTAATCCCAGTGGCTTGGGAGGCTGAGACAGGAGGATGGCGAGTTCAAAGCCAGCTTCAACAAAGGCGAGGCGCTAAGCAACTCAGTGAGACCCTGCCTCTAAAAAAGAATACAAAAGAGGGCCGGGGGTGTGGCTCAGTGGTCAAGTGCCCCTGAGTTCAATTTCTGGTACTGAAAAAAAAAAAAAAAAAGAGGGAGAGAGAGAAAGACCCAGGGTTCGATCCCTAGCACCACAAAAAAGGAGGAAGGGGCTGTGATTTGGACACGGACAGGCAGAGAGACGGTCACGTGAGGATATGGGGAGAAGATGTCTGTCTGCAAGCCAGGGAGTGACTAAAGCCATCAGAAGCTGGGAGAGGAGAGAGGCCTGGAGCTGAGGCCCACCGTCCTCAGAGGGAACCATCCTACCCACACTTGATCTTGGACTTCTGGCCTCTGGACCTGGTAAACATCTGTGCTTTACGGCCCTGGGCCTGGCGCTGTGTCCCTGCAGGCTCAGGAAACCGACGCAACCCCAGACACTTCAACATGCGTGTCCTGACTGCGGGTCAGCGTTTGTGGGGATCCTTTCTTAACAGGCAGCATTCTGGACCGGGGTGAGGAGTGCCATCTGATGTAGATCTAGAATCCTGGACCAGAAGAGTCCACTGTGACCTCCTAGGGGATGCCTTGGGGAGGCAGCTCTCCGTACTCCCTGCCCCCCACTGGGGCCCAGTGGTTGAGTCCTTTGTGAGGCAGGCCGAGGGGACAGGGGACTCTGAGGGCCAGTGGTCAGAGTAGGTGGTGAGTCTCCCCCTGGGAGCAGGCCTCCGATGCCATGGCGAGTGTGGTTGTGAAGACGATCTGGCAGTCCAAGGAGATCCATGAGGCCGGAGACCCCCCTGCAGGTGTCGAGAGCCGATCCCAGCTGGTCCCAGAGGCTCCCGGGGGGTGACCAACCCAGCCAAGGGGATCACGAAGAAAAAGAAAGCCGTGTCGTTCCACGGGTGGGTTTGAAGCACCCTATTGTGCATGATCCTAGTGCTGGCACTGCCTCCAACATGGCACAAGTCCCACTGCGGGTGCTAGAGAGGAGGGGACAGAGGAGAAGAGGAGGGGGGACAGGCAAGAGGGAAAGAAGGAGACGGAGGCAGAGAGCAAGACATAGTGGGCTGAGCTGGTGGTGGCAGTAATCCTGTCATCCCAGGGAGGCTAAGGAAGGAGGATCACAAAATTCAAGGCCAGCGTCAGCAATTTAGCAAAGCCCTAAGCAACTTAGGGAGACCCTGTCCCAAAATAAAAAAAAAAAAAAGAGCTGGGGATGTGGTAAAGCACCCCTGCATTCCATTCCCAGTAGCAGGGGAAAAAAGGTATTGGACTGGCATGGGGGGGTGGGAAGAGTCAAGAGAAGAGAGGAGTCTAGGGAAGGGACTGAAGAAAGCAGGTGGTGAGGGCGAAGAGGAAAGAAAACAGGCGGCGGCAAGGGATGGGTGCAGGCAGAGGGCGGAGAAGGGAGTGGAGGGTGAAGGGGCCCTGCAGGCGGCAGGCAGGCTAGCGGCCCCTGGGGCGCATCCTCAGCCATCCCCTGCCTGCTGCTCCTCCCCAGGGTGGAACCCCGGATGTCCCATGAGCCGATGCACTGGTGCCTGAACCTCAAGCGGTCCTCGGCCTGCACCAATGTGTCGTTGCTCAACCTGGCCGCCGTGGAGCCCACCGACTCCTCGGGGACAGACTCGACCACGGAAGACAGCGGTCCACTGGCACTGCCCGGGCCCCCGGCCTCCCCCACCACACCTTGGGCTCCAGATGACCCGGACATCACGGAACTTCTGGTGAGGGACTCTGGCAGGGGCACACCCGTGTCCTGGCCCTGGTGGCAGGAAATGCTGAGGAGGGGGAGAGGTGTTCTTGGTGTGGAGCCACGGCCTCCTCCTCCTCCGACAGCCAGAGTGAATCTGGGAGTGGTCTTGAATGCGTTGGGTCACTTTGCAATGTCCCAAGTGAGGCTGGAGTCATAGCTAAGAATCACACCAGACCCTGCCCTTGGAGAGCTTCCAGTTGGGTTTCGGGGGGACAGACCCAGACCAGGGGGATGTATTCTGTAATGGAGGGGATCCCAGCGAAGGAACCCCCAAACCAGGCTGGAGGACTCAGGGAAGGCATCCTGCAGGAGGCGGCGCAGAGTTGAGTAGGAGTTCTCTACAGGGTTAGGGCCTAAGAACTGGGTCAAAATGGGGAGGTGAGCAAGTTGAGGGTAATTAGGGAATTCCGGACAGGAGCATGGAGAGCCACAACTTAGACCTTGAACTCTGCCTCCCTCTGCCCCATTCCTGGGCCAGGCTTGGCTGGCTCTACACAGACACTAAGAATTGCATTTACATAGCAGGATCATGATCACGGTTATTGCTCGATTTTACTGGAGCACTTTCTAGTTCTGGGAGCTGACATTTCCTCATCTGTAAGATGGAGATGCTGCATTTGTTCTTTCAACAAATATTTCTTAAATGCCCAAGATGTGCCCGCCAAGCCAGGTGTGGTGGTGCATGCCTACAAGCCCAGTGCCTCCTCAGAAGGCTGAGACAGGGAGAAGGCAAGTTTGAGGCCAGCCTGGGCAATTTAGCAAAGCCCTGTCTCAAAATTAAAAATAAAAAGAGCTGGGGATATAGGTAGTAGCTCAGTGGTAAAGTGCCCCTGGGTTCCACCTGCAGAACCAGAAGGAATATTAAATTAGTAAGTAAATAAATAAGGAAAAGGAAAAGAGAGGGGCTAGGGATGTGGCTCAGCGGAAGAGAGCTGGTCTAGCACGCCCGAGGTCCTGGGCTCAATTCCCAGCCCCCACACGCGCACACACACACACACACACACACACACACAAGAAAGGAAGAAAGAGGGAAAAAAAAGAGCAGAGCAGATCCCAGGCCAGAGTGTCGCATGTCAGAGAGACCAGCTAGAGGGACAGCGGGGAGGGCACTGGCCACACTGATGATGGGGAGCCATGTGGGTTCATGGGGGAAGGCGGCTGAGCTGGGCACGAGGCTATACTGGAATCCTCTCCTTCCCTGAGGCTCCTCTGTGGCCTTTGGAGGGAAGGTAGGGAGGCCAGGGAGGAGGCCAGGGAGGAGGCCAGGCAAGGGTGCGGGGAAGGAGGACAAGGAGATGCTGTCCGGAGACTTCTCCTCCCCCAGTCGCAGCAGCTCTCCCTCCTGCCTCAGGAGCCTCTCTCGGCAGCACTGCAGCTGTCTGCCTCCCACCAGAGCTATTCTAAGTCATGTCCCCCGGTGGCTGGTGATGCCTGAGAAAGAGCCCTGGGCAGCCAGATCAAGGCCTGAGGCATGGTGAGCTTCTGTGGCTGCGGGAGCACCAGCAGGTTCCTCCTCTCAAAATGGAAACAGTAAAGACAGCCGCCTGGGGTTTCGGGTAGGGGCAAGGGACAGAGAAGGGGGACAAGAGCAGACACTGGCCCCTGCCCAGGTCTGAGCTGCATCAAGAGAGAAAGCTGGAGAAGGTGGGGAGGAGGGTGTGAGAGGGGGACAGAGACCCAGAGAGGGGCCCTGGGAGCCAGGAGGCCATGGAGACGCTGGCTGAGAGAGGAGTCCCTGGCCGGAGGGACACAGGTAAAACTGGAAGGATGACTCTCACCTTGGCTACACCCCCTCAGGGGCTGCAGGCTGCTCTTTGGAAGCTCAGGATTAATCAGTGGCAAAGACTGACAGCGTAGATCTTTGGACCTCTGCTCAGGGTCTATTTTGCAATCTGCATATTTTCCTGTGGCCACTGTGAGGGTCCATGTCATCAAGGCCCCTTGCTATAGGTCCTGTCCATGGTCATTTTTAAGGGCCAACACTAGTCACTGTGCTTGGCTACCAATCTATTGAGTCATTGACCCCGATGCCATCAAGCTGTCATTATTCCCATTTTATGGGAGAGGTTAGCAGAACTGCAGAGCTGAGAGTCGGACAGCGCATGGGTGGCCAAGGAGGAACTTGTCCCCAGGACTCTCGCTCCCCAACGTACTGTGTGCTTCTCAGCCGAGCAGGTGGGATCGGCCTTCCCCACTCCCCTCCCTCTGCCAGCAGAGCTGCACCCCACATCCAGGGTCTGCAGCTGCAGAAGTACTGGCCAGGGCCTCCAGGCCAGCCCACCTTCCTCGCGGGAGCAATTCTCCAAAAGTAGCTGTTAGTCGCATCTCCGTTTTACAGGTTGGGAAACAGAAGCACAGGGAGGTAAAGTGCCCTCCCCGAGGTTGCACAGCCAGCGGGCGGCAGAAATGAGTTGAACCAGGACCTGTTCCCTAGGTCGCCAGAACAGTTACGCACACGAGTGTTCTGAGTCTTCAGTTTAGAAAGACGCTCTGTATTGGTTAGCTACTGCTGTGAGACAAATATCCCCCAAACATAAAACAACACACCTGGAGTGGTTTAGTTGAGAAGTTCCAGGGGTGTGTTGAGGTTACAATTAAGATTCTGGCCCAGGCTAGAGTCATCGGAAGGTCTGATTGAGGCTGGAGAGATGGTGCCCTCCCAGGGCCCTTGGGAGGTTTCAGTTCCTTCCTGCCTTTTGGGTGGAGGCCTCACTTCCTCAGGACACTGGTTTCTCCATAGTGGCTGTGTCTGACATGCCAGCTGTGATTTCTCCAAGCGAGACACAGCAAGCAGGACCCACAGTTCCTCTTATGAACGCATCATTTCTTTTAAGTTATACCTTACCACTTTGTGTGTGTGTGTGTGTGTGTGTGTGTGTAGGAGGGTGCTGGGGATTGAACCCATGGCCTTGGGCATGCAAGGCAAGCACTCTACCAACTGAGCTATGTCCCCAGCCCTACTTCACCACTTTTGCTTGACTTTACTTACGTGACCCGAGTCACCTAGTCCAGCACATTCAAGTGAGGGGACTAAGACTCCAAAGGAATGTCAAAGAATTTACAATCATCCTTTAAACCACCGTACTTTGTGAGGTTTTGTAGAATCCTCAAAAGATTCTTCTTTGGAAGTTTTAAAATTATCTTTATTACTAAATCTCTTGACTTATGAAGGAGTCTGTTCATATTCCTTTCATCACCGTGAAGAAGTTCTCTGCCATTCTCAGCTTGTTGGGTTTTTTCCTAATGAAAGTGGTTGGATTTCATCAAATGCTTTTTCTCCATGGACACATCACGATAATGTTTTTATTACCAGGGATTGAATCCAGTGACCCAGACACACTCCCGCCGTTTTGTTTTTGTTTTTGTTTTTGTTTTTCATACTGGGAATTGAACTCAGGGGCACTGGGCCACTGAGCCACACCCCCAGCCCTATTTTGTATTTTATTTAGAGACAGGGTCTCACTGAGCTGCTTAGCACCTTGCTGTTTCTGAGGCTGGCTTTGAACTCATGGTCCTCGGGTCTCAGCCTTCCGAGAATTACAGGCCTGCGTCACTCCCCCGGCAATTCGTTGACTTTCATAGGATAATTCCCACTTGGTCACGGTGTATATTGCCAGAATAAGTTCCAGTATTTTGTTGAGGATTATCCCAGATATATTAATAAAAAATACTAGTCTGTGAATTTCTTTTGTGATGTCTTTGAGAAAGTACTGGCCTATAGAATGAGTTAGGAATTGCCACCATGTGCCACCATGACCAGCACCTCCCTCTTCTATTTTTTAAGAGAATTTGAGATGGATTGTTGTCATTTCTTAAAAAGATTGGCAGAATTCACCAGTGAAGCCATCTGGTCTTGAACTTTTCTTCTTCGGAAGTTTTAAAATTATTTTTGTTACTAAATCTCCTTACTTATGAGTCTATTTGTATTTCCTAGTTCTTCTCGTGTCAGTTTTGGTAGTTTGTGTGCTTCTAGGCATTTCTCTATTTTTTTTGTTGTTATCTAGTTGGCATACAATGATTCATAGTAATGTTTTTGTTACTCAGTGATAGAGTGCTCACCTAGCATGCAGAGGCACTGGATTCGATCCTCAGCACCACATAAATGTATAATAAAGATATTGTGTCACCTAAAACTAAAAAAGAAATATTAAAAAAATATATTTTTTTAGTTGTCAATGGACTTTTATTTTATTTATTTGTATGCGGTGCTGAGAATTGAACCCAGTGCCTCCCACATGCTAGGCAAGCACTCCACCACTTAGCTACAACCACAGCCCCTCAATAAACTTTTTAAAAAATGCATTTCCAACTATAAATTTTCCTTAGAGCATTGCTCTTTATTCATTCCTTAAGTTTTAGTATGTCATATTTTCATTTTTCTTCATCCCAAAGTTTTTTTTTGGGGGGGCACTGGGTGTTTAACCAGGGGTGCTTTATTACTGAGCAACATCCCCAGCCCTTTGTATTTTTATATTTTGAGACAGGATCTTGCCAAGTTGCTTAGGGCCTCACTAAGTTGCTGTGCCTGGCCTCAAACTTGCTATCCTCCTGCCCTGGCCTCCTGAGCCTCTGGGATTACAGCTATGTGCCACCACACCCAGCTTAATGTTGTCTTTCAGAAGTTTATTTATGATGTATCTAGGCACTGTTCCTTTGGTTTGCACTATTAAGGGTCGTTGGCTTCCTGGATGTGTTGAATAATTGGGGAAGTTTTCAGCTATTGTTTCTCTACTCTTTCTACCCTTTCTTCTCCTTTTGGGGACTCCCTGACCCATAGTGTCTTGGCCTCTGTTCAGTTTTCCTCATTCTTTTAATGTTCCTCAGATTAGACCTTTTTTGTTTGTTTGTTTGTTTGTTTTTTGGTACCAGGGATTGAACTCAGGGGCACTCAACCACTGAGCCACATCCCCAGCCCTATTTTGGAATTTGTTTAGAGACAGGGTCTCACTGAGCTGCTGAGGGCCTCGCCATTGCTGAGGCAGGCTTTGAACTTGCAATTCTCCTGTCTCAGCCTCCTGAGCCACTGGGATTACAGGCATGTGCCACTGTGCTAGACTGGATCATCTCAGTGAACTATGTTCTCAAGTTTGTTGATTCATTCTTCTGCATACACAAACCTGCTACTGAGCTCCCTCTTGTGAATTGAATTTCTCACTTCACTTATTGTGTTTTTCATCCCTGGAATTTCTAATTGGTTCTTTCATCTGGGAAGGGGGAGGTTGTATAATTATGTCACTGTATTTATTGCTGGGTATAGTGGTGCACATCTGTAATGCAGGGTGTTCAGGAGGCTGAGGCAGGAGGATCAGAAGCCAGCCTCAGCATCAAAGCAAGGCCCTAGGCAATTTAGCAAGACCCTGTCTCAAAATAAAAAATAAATAGGGCTGGGAACGTGGCTCAGTGGTAAAGCTCTTGAGTTTAATTCAATCCCTAGTACCCAGCCCCAAAAATGAATATGAATATATACCTGTGTGTGGGGGTGAGGTGGGGTGGGTGTGTATGATTTTCTTCCATGTAAGCTGGATCACTTGGCACGTTCTCTTCTTGTTTCCTCCCAGTTCAAAATTTGTGCATCTCTCTCTTTTTTTTAAATATTTTTTTTAGTTGTTGATGAACCTTTATTTTATTTATTTACATGTGGTGCTGATAATCAAACACAGGGTCTCACACATGCTAGGCAAGTCCTCTACCACTGGGCCACACTCCCAGACCTTTTTATTTTACTTTGAGACAGGATTTTGAGAAGTTGCTGAGGCTGGCCTTTAACTTGCAATCCTCCTCCCTCAGCCTCCAGAGTCACGGGGATTACAGGTGTGCACCACAACGCCTGACTTCTACTTGGCTCCTCTTTATAGTTTGTATCTCTTTAGTAATAAGCTGTATTTAGTGAGAGATCATTCTCATATTTTCCTTTAGTGTTTTTTGATATGGTTTCCTCTATTCCTTTGAAAATACTTCAAATAGTTGATTTACAGTCTTCAATTGTAAATCCAAATCCAAGCTTCCTCAGGAACAGATTCTACTGATTGCTTTCTCCTCCAGCACCAACCCGGTGGATGGGCCATAGTTGCTTGTTTTTCTTTGCATGAATCATGATTTTTCTATTAACAACTGGACATTTCAAGTATCATGATGTGGCAGCTCTGGAAATAGATTTTTTCAACTCCTGAGGGTTTGTTTTGTTAATGCTTATTGTAGTTGCCTTTTAAAATTTAAATGTTATTTAATTAATTTGGTGTGTGTGTGTGTGTGTGTGTGTGTATGTGTGTGTTTCTGAGGACTAAACTCAAACCCTCACAGATGCCAGGCAAGCACTCGCCACTGAGCTTTTTTTTTTTTTTTTTTTTTAAGAGACTTCTGAACTAATTCTTGGGAGGCTGAGGTGGGAGGATTGAGAGTTCAAAGCCATCCTCAGCAAAAGTGAGGCACTAAGCAACTCAGTGAGACCCTGTGTCTATAAAATAAAAAATAGGGCTGAGGATGTGGCTCAGTGGTTCAGTGCCCCTGAGTTCAATATCTGGTAGCTGCCCCCTCCCCCAAAAAAATAATAATATAAACTATAGCTGGGCATGATGGCTGAGACAGGAGGATCCCAAGTTCAAGGCCAGCCTCAGCAACTTAGTCAGGCCCTAAACAACTTAGTAAGATCCTGTTTCAAAATAAAAAGAGCTAAGTATATAACTCATGGTAAATTGCCCCTGGGTTGAATCACTAGTACCATGAATGAATGAATAAATAAATAAATAAATAACTGTGATTAGTTTACAAATTTCACTGTTGTGACAGACACAAAATTACAGTTTGCACAAGACAGAAGAAGCCCTCTGAACTGTAAAAGTTTTCACAGGTGTTGGACTTGAATGGGCAACCTCACAGTGTTGAGAATTCAGGTCTGGCTGTCAGCATCTATCTTAGCTGGCGACCTACTGCTGGGTTCACAAAATCTGACTATTTCAGTAACTCAAGAAAACGACAGAGAAAGCACAAAAACACACAGAAGTACCTTTTCAATATTCCAGAGACGGCTTTATGAGCTTAAGGGCCCATGGAAAGAAAGAGAGCCACTGGAATTCTGTATTCTTATCTAGGGAACACACAAGTGGAGGTTTCATGGAACATCCTATCCCAAAAAGGGCAGAGGGGTAGGATTACAACGGAACAGCTGAGTGTAGCTCAACCCCCACGGGTGACACCTACACCTGGAGCCACACCTAGCTATCCGAGCTGGGTCCACACCCAAGTCACTGTGAAATGTAGTAACTGGTCAGATCCTCGGGGCATCAGGACTTGAAGGCATGTTCATCCATGGAAGCTCCTGACACTGGTCTCCATCTGCTGGTCCAAGATAGCTGTCAACTTTGCATTCCAGACAGTGGGCAGAGAGAAGTTTTTACTCCTTTTCTTTTAAAGGCATAATTCTGAAATTGACTACCTATTTTCATCCAAGTTCCGTGGGCCAGAACTTAGCCCCGTGGAACTGACCATACCTAGCTGCAAGGGAGCCTGGGAAATGTAGTCTCTGGCAATTCTGTGTGACACTAAGGCTTCTGTGGCAGTGGAAATGGGAAGAATAGAGCCTGCCACATGCCTCCTTCTTGGAACCATAGTTTGGCAGAAGTCACAAAGCATTTTATGGTGGTATAAAATATTGATGGCATGTGTCTATAATCTCACCTACTCAGGAGGCTGAGGCAGGAGAATCACAAATTCAAAGCAAGCCTCAGCAACTCAGTGAGATTCTGTCTCAAAATAAAAAATTAAAAAAGGGCTGGGGGTGTGATTCAGTGGTCAAACATCCTTGGGTTCAATTCATAGTACCCCTCTCCCCAAAATAAAAAGGATTGGGGATGTCACTTAGTGGTAGAGCACCTCTGGGTTCAATCCCAAGGACCACAAGTTTTAATCCTTTTTTTTTTTAATTTTTTTATACTTTTTTAGTAATTGTTTTTTACAGGGCTGAGGACCAAACCCAGGGCCTTACGCATGCTAGGCAAGCGCTCTGCCACTGGGCTAAATCCCCAACCCCGACCACAAGTTTTTTTCAAAAATCAAGAAATGATGGGGCTGGGGTTGTGGCTCAGCAGTAGAGTGCTCTCCTAGCACTTGTGAGGCCCTGGGTTCGATCCTCAGCATCACATAAAAATAAATAAAGGTATTGTGTCCAACTACAACTAAAAAATAAATATTTTTTTTAAAAAATCAAGAAATGATGATCAGAAGCTACATGTGTCATGGTTTAAAATAAAGTTTCTGAGTTTAAATTCTGACAAGGTCACCTAATGTGTTGTGTAGCTGGGAGTACAGGAATGTCACCCTTTAAGACCCCTTGCAAATGGGGCTGTAGAATCTCACACAGTGTGATTGTGAAGAATGAAAGACCTGTAAATGCTTGGCCTGGTGGAGAATGTGCTCATGATCTGAAAAGTGCTGGGAGAGGAAGTCAGAGCATGTGTTTTAACAGTCTGTTTTTCCTGGTGAAGTCCTGCCTGCCTGTCATTCCAGCTACTTGGGTGACAGAGGCAGAAGGATCATTAAGTTTGAGGCCACCCCCCCCCCCCCCCGCAACTTAGTGAGACCCTATCTCAAAATAAAATTTATGAAAGGGTTGGGGAATCAGTCCCCAGTACTCAGACACACACGAAAGTGTTTGTTGAGACCATCCTCCTTCCCCTACCTATCTGAGCACCCTACCCTTCCCCTCAGTCCCTCTTGGATCCCACTCATTCTTCTGCCAGTCCACCATGAAGAAAACTGGCTCTCCCTTGGGTTTATCAAACAGGTGCACCAAGAATCCAAGAGGTGCCAAATCAGGGTGCAAACAGAGCCTCCACACACCCACTAACCACTGTCTCCCATTCTTCCCTAGAGCGGGGTCAACAGTGGATTGGTCCGGGCCAAAGACTCCATCACCAGTTTGAAGGAAAAGACCACCCGGGTTAATCAGCATGTGCAGACCCTGCAGGTAGGAGCACCGCCTCTTCTCCCCAGACCTCGTCTTCCTCCAGGGCGGATTGCTCGTTAGTCAGACAAGCCTGTACTCTGCTGCATTCCTAGCCCAGTTGGGAAGCTCGGGACTCAGAAAGGAAAGGGACATTCCTAACCCCAGATCCCCCTTCCGTGGGCTGTCCCCCTGTTGACCTCGGTAACCCTCCTCTCTTTGGGCTCCAGAGTGAGTGTTCGGTGCTGAGCGAGAATCTAGAGAGAAGGCGGCAAGAGGCTGAAGAGTTGGAAGGGTACTGTAGTCAACTCAAGGTGAGCCCCTGGGGGCGGGAGTCGGGTGAGAAGTGGGTGGGAGGAAGAGGGAAGGAATGGAGTCCTAGACGCGAGAGAGATGGGAGGAGGCGGAGGAGCAGCACAGCGCAGTTCTGGCGAGGCCAGAAGCATTCCTTTGGTCAAGGGACCAGGACTAGTAAGTGGGGTTCTGCCTGCGGGGTGGAGCCTGCTTGGAAATAGCCAGCCTAAGGGTAGGGAGCGGAACTGGAATGGGAAGGCAGGGCCCCCGCCCTGGTGTCCTGACCCAGGAGAACTGCCGGAAGGTGACCCGGTCGGTGGAAGACGCTGAAATCAAAACCAACGTCTTGAAGCAGAACTCTGCCCTACTGGAGGTAAGGAGGTCCGGAGATTTGTGGGAGGAGGATGGACACCTGAGGGACTTGGGAGACACCGCAGGTGGGACTTCCTGCCCTGCTGCCACCATCACGATGACACTGCCCCTGCTTTCACGGTCACACTTAGAATCTACTAATAAGGAGGATCCGAAGGAGGCTTCCATGCCCAGAATGGGGACTCCAGTCCCAGAGAGAGAGACCTGAGCTGGACTTGGACTGAGAAAGCTGGTCCTGCTCACATGCTCGCTCATTTTCCAACGAAATGCTGAAAAAGTTGCCATTGTTCTTCCTAAGGGGCAGGGACTGGTCTTTGACACCTAAGAGGACTGGAGTTGGGGTGGAGGGGAGGGCTGGATGGAGTCGCGGAGGCAGACAGGGGAATTTCCGAATTGGATTCCCGTGGAGTTCGAATGGCACATTCCCTCCCACTTCACGTGGTACTTCCTAATATTCTCTCCTCCGGGGCTTTTTACTTTCCAGTCTCCGATTACTGGGGCAGATTTGGGGGTGGAGTTCGTATCAGGAGGAGAAGGGTTGGACACCGTGACCCGCTCTCTCTCCGGGTCCAGGAGAAGCTGAGATACCTGCAGCAGCAATTGCAGGATGAGACGCCGCGGAGGCAGGAGGCCGAGCTACAGGAGCTGGAGCAGAAGCTGGAGGCCGGCTTCTCCCGGCACGGCCTGGGCTCTGCTGGTCCCAACCTGGGCTGCTCCGGCCCACCAGGGAGTCCCGAAGAACCCCCTCGGCTGCGCGGCCTGGTGGGCTGGGGAACCGCACCCCGGTCAGGAGAGAGCCCCTATGGGAGCGATCAGGAGCTGCAGAAGGTCTCCGCCGGTCTTGAGGAGTTGAGGTGGGCGGGGCCTAGGGATGTCACCTCCAGGTGATACGCGGGCGGGACCTTGCTGGTGGTCAAATATCTTGGGGGCGGGGCCTAAGTGTTGTGGGGGGTTCCATACCAAGTTAGGACTCTCCATACTGCTTTCCATATTGGCTGCACCAATTTGCAGTCCCACCAGCAGTGTATGAGTATGTCTTTTTCCCTACATCCTCACCAACACTTATTATTGCTTGTATTCTTTTTAAAATTTTTGTTTTAGTTGTTGATGGATCTTTATTTTATTTATTTACATGCGGTGCTGAGAATAGAACCCAGTGCCTCACATATGCTAGACAAGCACTCTGCCAATGAGCCACACCCCAGCCCTCTTGTATTCTTCATAATTGCCATTCTGACTGGAGTGAAATGAAGTCTTAGGGTTTTTTGGTACCAGGGATCGAGGGGCACTCAGCCACTGAGCCACATCTCCACCTCTATCTTGAATTTTATCTAGAGACAGGGTCTCATTGAGTTGCTTAGTGCCTTGCTTTTGCTGAGGCTGACTTTGAAATTGCAATCCTCCTGTCTCAGCCTCCCCAGTTGCTGGGATTGCATGCGTGCACCACTACCCCTGGCTCTTAAGAGTAGTTTTGATTTGCCTTTCTCTAACTGCTAGAGATGATGAACATTTTTTTTCCATGCTTGTTGATCAGTTGTATTTCTTCTTTTGCAAAGTGTCTGTTCAGTTCCTTAGCCCATTTATTTATTGGGTTGTTTTTTGGTGTTAAGTTTTTTGAGTTCTTTATATATCCTGGAGATTAGTGCTCTATCTGAGGTGCGTGTGGTAAAGATTTTCTTCCATTCTGCAGGCGCTCTCTTCACGCAAAGAACTAATTTTTGAGTCAGGGTTGGTAGGTCTACCTCCAGTGAAACCGAGGTGGGCGGAGCTTCAGGGAAGCCGGGCCTAGTGACCAATCTGAGTGGGCAGGATAGAGGGGAGAGGTGTCCTGGAGAGATGGCGTCTGTAGGCGCAGTGGTGGAGATGGGGACCTGACACGGAAGGCCCAGGCTAACTGACAAGGCAGAATTCTGGAGGACATGACCAGAGGCACAAGAGAATTTGGGGACCGGCTGGGTCTGGAGCTCCGGGTGGGTATAGTGCAGCGTGACCTAACCTAATCCCCCGCTATTCTATCCCTCTTCCCCTCCAGGAGGGAGGTGTCCTCGCTGACCGCACGGTGGCATCAGGAGGAGGGGGCTGTGCAGGAGGCCCTGCGGCTGCTAGGGGGCCTGGGCGGCAGGCTCGACGGCTTTCTGGGCCAGTGGGAGCGGGCGCAACGCGAGCAAGCTCAGACCGCCCGAGGCTTGCAGGAGCTTCGGGGTCGGGCAGACGAGCTGTGCACCATGTGAGGGCTGGGGCCGGTGCGTGGGGTGGGGCTGGTGTGGCCACGAAGGGGTGGGGCGAAGCCATCAAGGGGGCGGAGTCTTGAGGGAAAAAAAGGGTGGGCCAATCAGCGGGGTTCTGAGCGGTCCGGATCTGTGACGTTGGGAAGCGCCAATTAGATAGCAGGAAGAGGTGTATGCATATTAAAGAACGAGGGATGGAGCCAATTAGAGAAGGGGTGTGTTCCAAGCCCCAAAGAGATCAAGAGTGGACACCAGGGATCAGGGAAAGTCATCTAGAAACAGGGCAAGGCAGTCCAGATGTTAAAATACAAAAGAAGGAGCCAACAGAGCAAGAGGGGTGGGCAGGGCAGAGCATTGAAGACTTGATGGAGACTCAGGTGCTGGACCAATGGTGGGTGAAGTCTACCACACAGCATTGGTTACACTTCTGCTCAGGGTGGAGCGGTCAGCTGTGTCTGTGGCTTCACTGAGGAGCGAATTGGAGGGGCTTGGCCCAGTGAAACCGATTCTGGAGGAGTTGGGGCGGCAATTTCAGAACCCCCGAAGAGGACCTGACCACTCCATGAGCCTGGATCGATCCACGCAAGGCTCCTGTGCCCGCTGTGCCAGGTATGGGGGTGGGGTCAGCTTCCTGGTGCATTCTGAGTCCCAGGGAGGATAGCGCATTGAAGGAGATGGGGTATCAGCAAGGGGGAGAGGGGTGTTCATTGTGGGAGACAGCGTGTGGTAGAATCAGTCGTGCTGAGTAATGGGAACGACATTTCTTCCCTTCCCACAAGCTAAATATAGCGTTTTGCTACATTTGGAGCATCATGTATGTCCAGTGCATTGCGGGAAGGTCGGGATGTGGTACATGGTAGGAAGCGGGGTTTCTCCCTGCATGGTGCAGAAAGTGAGACCTCGTGTGTGGTGGGAATAAAAGGCTACCACACTGGGTTCATTGTGGGAAGGGGGAATTCCTTGTACAACTTGAGATCAGGTTTAACTTGTGCGCTAGAGGAAATGTGAGTTCTTGATGGCTTTTGGAAGCCAAGGACTGATGGTGCCCTTAAGTAGTAGGAACCAAAGGACACCTGATACACCATGGGGTGTCCCCAGTGCGTGGGTGGAAGGTTGTATGGGGTGCATAATGGAAACAGAGCCAGGTGGAGCCTGGGAAGGTGTGCATGGGCATCCTGAGAATGGAGTTGGTACTGGGCCTCTTTCATCTGGTGACTACCCTTCCCGCCCCCAGCCAGGGGCAGCAGTTGTCTTCGGAGTCCCTGCAGCATCTGCTGGAGCGAGCGCTGACCCCACTAGTGGACGAGGTGAAGCAGAGGGGCCTGGCTCCTGCTTGTCCCAGCTGCCAGAGGCTACACAAGAAGATTCTGGTACCAGGGACCATGGGCTACCATGCCCCACTTTACTTTTCTGTCAGGGCAGGGGACACGGAGTCCTGGGCACGAGGGTACTGCTGGTGTGTGACCAGAAGGGAAGGGCTGAGCTGTGGGCAGCAGTTGTTGGGGGTGGACTTAATTCTGATGCATAGGGGGAGGGGCAAGCAGCTTGGTGGTTTGAGTCATAGGCCAATCATTCTGGAACTCTGGGCTCTAGATTTGGGCCCAAGGCATGATGGGACATTGTATCTGGTGTACCAGGGGACCAGGAGGCAGATACCAGTCTAAAAGTTCATGGGACATTGGCCTGATTTCCCCGGCCAGACCTTCAGAGAGGCAGTGAGATCAGTGATCAGTGAAATCAGCGAGAGATCAGTGAGGCCGGACAGGGCACCCAGTGACTTTTGGTCACCATAAGCTACTGCATCATGGGAAATGGAACCACATCTCTTCTTGGGGCAACAGTCTGAAGCCCAGTACCTGCTGGGACTTGAGTCCTGGTGCATTGTGGGACATGGAGACCCACTGTATTACGGAACACTGACCTCATGGATGATAAGCAGCTTGGGATGTTGATGTGGCAGAGCCCCGGGAAGGGTACAGGGGAGCACATGGGCTTGGTGCACTGTGGGATATAGAGAACCAGAGCCCTAAGGACTGATCTTGTGAGAGACTCTGGTCTTGTGGATAAGGAAACACGGGTTCTTCCGGGATGTGGAAGGTCACAACACGGTGGGCACATGCATATCAAATACAGGATGGTTCATGAGCTTTGGGGGACAGCGTCTTAGATGTGACTTAGTGCTTGCTGAGACATAGGCCAGTGCATCAAGGAATAGACACAGGGTTAGTGCAACCAGTGCCTTGTGGGATGCCAGGGTCGGCTTCAGCCTCAAGGCATGATGGGATACCTGGGGAGGAATGTGGGCCCCATGGGACCCTGCCCCTGGCCTCCGCGATCCAGCTCCCCCTCCACTCCCAGCCCAGTACAGCAAGCCCAGCGGCACCTACACTCCTCTCCCCAGGAGCTGGAGCGCCAGGCCTTGGCCAAACACGTCAGGGCAGAGGCCCTGAGCTCCACCCTTCGGCTGGCCCAAGACGAGGCCTTGCGGGCCAAGAACCTGCTGCTGACGGACAAGATGAAGCCGGAGTGAGGAAGGAGGCTGAGGGCATGGGAGGAGCGTGAGATTTTTGGGAAAGGGCCTGAACCCCTCCCTTCACTCCCACACCCCAACACCAAGCCACCCCAGTGCTGACTCCCCACTGTCTGCCCTTACAGGGAGAAGGTGGCCACTCTGGACTATCTACACCTGAAGATGTGCTCCCTCCACGATCAGCTCAGCAACCTGCCACTTGAGGGGTCCACGGGGACAATGGGGGGAGGAAGTAGTGGGGGGGCTCCCCCAAAACGTGGGGGTCCAGCCCCTGAGCAATAAATGGCCTCTCATGCTGGCATGAATTCTGTCTCTTTTTTGGCATCAAGAAGAGGGGTAGTGAGGGGCTGGGGTTGCGGCTCAGTGGTAGAGCGCTCGCCTAGCACATGCAAGGCCTGGGATCGATCCTCAGCACCACATAAAAATAAAATAAAGGTATCTTGTCCAACTAAAAATTAAAAAAAAAAAAAAGAAGAGGGGTAGTGAGCTGCGCACACACCATGTGCCACCTCTGTGCCCACCAGGATTCACTGAATCCTTAGCTGCATGGTGTCTGGGTTCCCAACATCCAGGTTCCCAAGGAGGTGCTAACAATGGCCCATTCTTGGAGGAGGGGGTGGGGTAGACATATGTTCAGAGGTGCAGTTTGATCCTGTCAGGCCAACAATTTTTAGGGCGATTTTTACTAGATAATTGTAGCTGCTTAAGATAGTATGCACATGTTATCTCACACAATTTCTGGGAGTCAGGAATCCAAGGGTGGCTTAGCTTGGTGGCTGCGACTCAGGATCCTTGTGAGGCTGCCGTCAGGATGTTAGCCAGGCCGGGCATGGTGGCGGATGCCTGGGATCCCAGTTACCCGAGGAGCTGAGGTGGGAAGATTGGGAAATACCGTGAGACCCTGTCGAGAAGGAAAGAAAGAAGAAAGAGAAAGAGGGAGGAAGGGAAAATGTCAGCCAGGGTTGCAATCATCTGTACTGGTTGGAGGACTTGTGTTCTCACAGCACTAACATCTCTGTTATGGCTTGGATCTGGGATGTCCCAAAGGCCCTTGTTTGAAGGCTAGTTCCCCAGCTGGTGGCACTTTGGGAGATGGTAGAAACTTTAGGAGGAAAGAGGTCACTGAGGGCCTGACTTTGAAGAGTATATCTTGTCCCTGATTCCTTCTTTCTCCTCCTCCCACCCCCCATCTCTCTCTTCCTGGTCACCTTGAGGTGAGCAGCTTTGCTCCGTCACAAACTCTCTGCTGTGATGTTCTACTTCACCACAGGCCCAGAATCAACAAGGCCAAATTGAAACTTCTGAAACTATGAATTAAAACACAACTTTCCTCCTTTAAGTTGTTTTTCTCAGGTATTCTGTGACAATATTGGAAAGTTGACTAACACACTCTTCCAAAACAAGAAGTGTAAGAATGAGCAGGAAGCCACCGTGCTTTTTGTAACCTAAATTTACCATCAAATCCCCATGTTAATATTCACTGGAAATGAGTATATGTTAATATTCACTGGTAGTGCACACCTGTAATCCCAGCAACTCAGGAGGCTGAGGCAGGAGGATCTCAAGTTCACAGCCAGTCTCAGCAACTTAGCAAGGCCCTAACCAACTTAGCAAGACCCTATCTCAAAAAAATTTAAAAAAGGGCTGGGAATGTGGCTCATTGGTTGAGTGCCCTAGGGTTCAGTTCCCCGGCCCCATAAAAAGAAAAGAGTCATGAGTCCAGATCATACTCAAGAAATTTAACAAAGAATTATTTACAGACATGTTTGGAAGACAATGCCAATCTTTAAATTTATTTGAAACCACCACAAGGATGTTATTAAACTTATAATTGAAGTATACTATAAATAGAAAAATTCACAAGTTGAAAGTATACACCTCAATGAATGAGAGGAACTTTCTTGTGTAGCCACTACCAAGATTTAGGACATACCAGAACCTCTGAATCCCTCTCATGCCTTCTACCAACCAGGACCTGGAAATGTGGCCAGCCCCAAAGACAATCCCTATTCTTCTGATTTGTAATAAAAAGTATAAATATTGGAAATAAAGAAGACTATCATTGTTCATTTTTAAAAATCAGTGAATTTAATCTGGGTGCAATGTCGCACACCTGTAATTCCAGCGGCTCAGGAGGCTGAGGAAGAGGATGGTTGAGTTCAAAGCCAGCCTCAGCAAAAGCAAGGCACTAAGCAACTCAGTGAGAGCCTGTCCCTAAATAAAATATGAAGTAGGACTGGGGATGTGGTTCAGTGGTCAAGTGCCCCTGAGTTCAATCCTTATTATCCTCTACCACAACCCCCACCCAGAAAAAAAAAAAAGAAAGAAAGAAAGAAAGAAAGAAAGAAAAAGCAGCGAATTTAGCAAGTAAGTTGAGTAAAAAGTGAGTAGAAGACTTTCTGGCCAGGCGTGGTGGCACAGGTCTGAAATCCCAGTGACTCAGGAGGCTGAGACAAAAGGATCTCAAGTTGAAGGCCAGTCTGGAATTCAATCTCACCTCTGTCCAGCTCACAAGCTTTTGCATATATTAGTCTATCATGCAACTTCTTTTTTTAATTTATTTTTTTTTAGTTTTAGATCGATACAATATATTTTATATTTGTGCGGTGCTGGGGATCGAACCCAGAGCCTTATGCATGCTAAGTGAGCACTCTACCACTGAGCCCCAGCCCCAGCCCTGTCATGCAACTTCTTAATGTGCTGAGAAATATAATGATGTGATCTTGGTCACTAGCTTAGTAGATAGCATTAGTTGAAGTCCAAATGGCCTTACTCTATCTCTGAACCAATTTAGTTCAGAATGGGTGATGGTGTTTTTCAAGGCAGGGTGGCCCGACTCCAGGATTTTGAGAGGAGAATTATTACTGGTGTGTGCCAAGGTGTGGTGGTCTCATTCTCCCCACCTGGGATGCCAGTAGCCTGGCGTATTGTACAGGTCAGGTGGAGATGTGTTGAAGAGAAACGGGGGAGGGGATAACTCTGGGAAAAGTGTTTCTTGCTTCTTTTTTTGGGTACTAGGGATTAAACCCCAGAAGTGCTCTACCACTGAGCTACATTCCCACCCCTTTATATTTTTATTTTGAGACAGGCCGTCACTAATTTGATGAGGCTGGGCTCGAATTTATAATCTTCTCACTTCAGCCTCCTGAGTTGCTGGGATTATACCTGGCTGTTTCTTGCTCTTAAAAAAGAGGGTTTTTGTTTGTTTGTTTTGTTTTGTTTTCATTTTTGTTTCTGAGAAACAATTGTTTCTCCTTTTCTGCCTGATATGATCTGTCTACATAGATGGCAGGAGCTTCAGCAACCATATTCAAGTCATGAGGTGGCCAGTCTGAGGACAAGAGCCAGCCTGCCAAGGATGGTGGAGCAGAAAGACAAAAAGAATCCAAACTCTCCATAGACTCAGGACAGAACATTTAACCATGCTTGGAATTACATGACACCCAGACTTCTTGTTATATAAGGCAATATATTTACTTATTGTTTAGGACACACATTATAATTTCCACCTTATTTATTGGTTGAGGCAGTCACCAAACTCAAGTGCAGAGGACATTGACTGCTCTTTTTTTTTTTTAAGTTGTTGATGGACCTTTATTTATTGATATATATGTGGTGCTGAGAATTGAACCCAGTGCCTTACATGTGTGGCAAGCGCACTGCCACTGAGCAGCAATCCCAGCCCTTGACTCTTTCTCTCTTTTTAAAAATATTTATTTATTTTTTTGAGATCTAGAATATTTTATTTTTTTAAAGAGAGAGAGAGAGAGAGAGAGAGAGAGAGAGAGAGAGAGAGAGAGAGAGAGAATTTTAATATTTATTTTTTAGTTCTCGGCAGACACAACATCTTTGTTTGTATGTGGTGCTGAGGATTGAACCCGGGCTGCACGCATGCCAGGCAAACGAGCTACTGCTTGAGCCACATCCCCAGCCCAAAATATTTATTTTTTTTACTTGTAGCTGGACACAATACTTTTATTTTATTTATTTTTATGTGATGCTGAGGATCGAACCCAGGGCCTCGCACGTGCTAGGTGAGCGCTCTACCGCTGAGCCACAACCTCAGCCCTTGACTGCTCTCTTAATGGGGAGAAATGTTAGAGAATCTTGGCAGTTTAAGAAGCAGCCCGTGTGCAACAGACATCTTGAGAAAGAAGACATACAGGTGGCAAGTAAACATAGGAAGAGATGCTCAACATGTCAAAATGCAAGTTTTTAAAACAATGCAATCGTTCCTGTAATCCCACCACCTCTGGAAGCTGAGACAGGAGGACTGAAAGTTTGAGGCCAGCATCAGCAATTTAGCAAGGTTCTGTCTCAAAAACTAAAAGGTGGGCTGGGGTTGTGGCTCAGTGGTAGAGCACTTGCCTAACACAGGTGAGGTACTGGGTTCAATCTTCAGCACCACATACAAATAATAAGTAAAATAAAGGTATGTGTCCATCTACAACTAGAACAAAACAAAACTAAGCTAAAAGGTGATAAAGCATCCCTGAGTTCAATCCCCAGTACCAGAAACAGAGAGGTGGGGGAGTACAGTAGGAGGCAAAGACACTGAGATGAGAAAGTTTGAGATTCTCAGATTTATCTGCGTTCAACTGGTTCTCCCTGCTGTATGTGTCAGGGTTCCAGTCCTCGCAACTAATACCCAAATTTTTGTATTAGCAACTCGGCAAGGCTTTAAATTCAGTTTTGTATGTAATTTTGAAACCTACTCGCTTACATTGGCATATTGAATTTTCAGGGCCTCCCCACCCAGTTTAAAAAGAAATAAATTCTTAGCCAGACACGGTGGTGCCCACTTATGTGGCTCGGGAGGCTGAGGCAGGAGGATCTCGAGTTCAAAGCCAGCCTAAGGAAATGAATCAGACCCTGTCTCTAAATAAAATACAAAAAAGGGCTGGGCATGTGGCTCAGTGGTTGAGTGCCCCTGAGTTCAATCCCCAGTACCAACCCCACCCCACCCCACCCCCCCAAAAAAAAAGAAAGAAAATTTTTAGAATGTCTGTAGAAGCTCTCTGGTTCTCTGTGACTAGATGTAGGAGTTTGAAGACCTGGCTTGCAGAGTTCTTTCTTTGTCCTTGGTTGGCAACATAACGGCCATTCGCAGCAGCCATAAGATCCCCTAAGACACTTGTTTCAGCAGGAACTTCATTTCAGTCAACACTGATGACAACAGGCTTATCCACGACGCCACTGCCCACGGGCATTACCAGCATCCCGCTTCTCCTGGAACCCAGGGGCGCTCCACCACGGAGCTAATCTCCAGCCCTTTTGTTTTTGTTTGTTTTAGTTACGTTGCCCCAGGCACTGGAATTGCAGGTATGTCACCGCACTGGGTTAGATAGGGAGTTTTCAACAGTGTGAGTCCCAGATTCACAAAGTTCAGTGTAGGCAAGTGGATTTGAAGCCAGGAGATTAAATTGGCATACACGCCAAGGACGACGGCTGATCCAATTCTGCACCTCTGAGACCCAAGTGTATATTTTAAAGAGTTAAATACATTGAAAGATGAAGGCTGGGGATACAGCTCAGTTGGTAGAGTGCTTGCCTCACATGCACAAGGCCCTGGGTTCAATCCCCAGTTCCACAAAAAAAAAAAAAAAAAAAAAAAAAAAAAACCATTGAAAGATGAAGTGTTTTCCTGGGTAGATAATATAAATGTTGGTGTTGGTTCTCACCAATCAAATTCAATCAAAATTGAAAAGATTTGGCACAGTTATTCTAAAGATGGTTTAAAGAAAGAAATAAATTGGGCTGGGGTTGTGGCTCAGCTGTAGAGTGCTTGCCTAGCACTTCCAGGCCCTGGGTTTGATCTTCATTGCCACATAAAAATACATAAATAAAATAATATATATATGAAATAAATAGTTGAGTGAAACAAAGGGTTTTTATTTTTGTCAATTAATTTTCTGTTCTTATTAGGTAGACATGACAGTAGAATGTATTTCGTCATTATATATATATATATATATATATATATATATAGAGAGAGAGAGAGAGAGAGAGAGAGAGAGAGAGAGAAAGAGAGAGAGAGTGTGTATAACTTCTCATTCTCTGGTTGTACATGATCAAAGCTCTTATAGAATAAAGAATCGTATTCTACAGAATAGTAGTAACAGGACCTACAGCCAAGATATTAACATATTATAAGGAAACACTAATCGGTGTGGTCTTGGAGGAAGAGTAGAAGTAGAATCAACACTTCATGTATAGCAGTATTTGACAAATATGTCATCATAAAGCAACTAAGGACATGAAATTATTCAAAATACTGTTGGGTTACTGGTTAAAATATATAAAACGTAAAGACCACTATCATATATCACCCTAAAATAATCTCCCACTGGATTTGAGAAAACCAGGAGGGTTGGGGGCTCACTACCGCCCCCCCTGGAGGCCGCGGGAAAACCCTCACGCCCCGCCCGGGGAGAGGCCCGCTGCAGCGGCGGTTGTGACAGCGGTGACTGCTGCAGCCTGGCCCGGGGCAGGGGCTGCAGGGACGCGTGGCTCTGGGGAGGACGGTGGCCGACCAGGCGCGGGGCCACCTCACTGGGGCGTGCACAGCCCGGGGCCGCCGGCGGGAGGCCTCCAGCCACTGCAGGCGCAGGCGCTGTGGTCGCTACAACTGTCCTCAGACAGGAAGGCGTGCGGCACCTGCTGGGCTCAGGGCCCGCTGCCAGCCCCGTGGGATCACCCCGCTGAGGCTCCTATTATGGCTGCCTGAGCCGCACAGGCCGAGGCACTCGCCCTGGTGGAGGACCCCACTGCCCCTCCAGGACCGACGCCCAGAGCATCCCCCAGCACCAGACAGCTAGGATCCTGGCCCAGCAGCCATCCCCACCCCGTGCACCCGACCGGGTCAGCAGGCCTGCAAGGCTACACGGCTATGGCCCTGGATGGATGCCATCTGCCTAAACAACCGGTGTCTAATAAAGACATAGAGCAGTGGGGGAAAGCAAACCTGCGTCAGGGTAGGGCCCCTTCTATTCTATCTCACCTCTTCTTTTAATTCTTTAGGGTATATACCCAGATGTGGAATTTCTGGATCATCTGCTAACTCTATATTTAATTTTTCCTCAAGAAATTAAATATTGCCAGGGGAGGGGGCATATTTCCATAATCTCAGGAGCTCCAGAGGCTGAGGCAGGAGGATCACAAGATTGAGGCCCCGGCTGGGGTTGTGGCTCAGCTGTAGAGCGCTGGCCTACCACATGCAAGGCCCTTATTCAGTCCTCAGCACCACATAAAAAATAAATAAAACAAAGGTATTGTGTTCAACTACAACTAAAAAGTAAATATTAAAAAAAAAAAAAAAGATTTAGGCCCACCTCAGCAATTTAGCAAGGCCCTAAGAAACTTAGTGAGATTCTGAGCAACTTAGTGAGACCCTGTCTCGGAATAAACAATAAAAAGGGCTGGGGCTGATCCAGTGACACATGACTGCAGAATCCCAGCAGCTCTGGAGGCTGAAGCAGGAGGATCTCAAGTCAACCTCAGCAACTTAGTGAGGCCTTGTCTCAAAACAACAACAAAAAAGAGCAGGGGTAATGGCACACACCTATAATCCCAGTGGTTCAGAAGGCTGAGGCTTCAAGGTCAAAGCCAGCCTCAGCAACTTAAATAAAAAAAAAATATATATATATATATATATATATTTTTTTTAAAGAGAGAGTGAGAGAGGAGAGAAAGAGAGAGAATTTTTAATATATATATATATTTTTTTTTAGTTCTTGGCGGACACAACATCTTTGTTGGTATGTGGTGCTGAGGATTGAACCCGGGCCGCACGCATGCCAGGAGAGCGCGCTACCGCTGAGCCACATCCCCAGCCCCAATAAAATATATTTTTTAAAAAGGCAGGAAGACTGGGATTGTGATTCAGTGGTTAAGTGCTCCTGAGTTCAATTCCCAGTACCCAAACAAAAAACATAAAAAAAGGCTAGGGATGTGACACAGTGGTTGAGTGCCCTTGGGTTCAATCTCCATGTACCTAGTAGTAATAATAATAATAATAATAATAATAATAATAATAATACTATTTTCAACATTGGCTGCACCATTTGACATCCCCACAGCAGTGCCCCAGACTGGCACTTTCCCTGGGTCCTGGCCAACACCTGTTATTTCTGGTGATTTGCTGGTGGTGGTTTTATAGTAGTCTCCCTAATAGGTGAGTTTTTTTTTTTTTTTTAAAGAGAGAGTGAGAGAGGAGAAAGAGAGAGAATTTTTAATATTTATTGTTTAGTTCTCGGCGGACACAACATCTTTGTTGGTATGTGGTGCTGAGGATCGAACCCGGGCCGCATGCATGCCAGGCGAGCGCACTACCGCTTGAGCCACATCCCCAGCCCAAATAGGTGGGTTTTGATTTGTATTTCCCTAATGATTCATGATGTGGAAGACTTTTTCATGTGCTGGTCGGCAAGTTGTAGATCTTTGGAGAAATGTCTAAAAGTTCCTTGTTCATTTTTTAACTGGTTGTGCATTCTGCTAAGTTGTAGGAGTTCTTTTTATATTCTGGATACTAATCCATTACCAGAGCTATAATTTGTGGATCTTTTCTCCCCTTGACATGTTGTCTTTTTACTCTGATGTCCCTTGATGAACAGAGGTGTCAAATTTTGATGTGGTCTAATTTATCTTTTTTCTTCTGTTGCCTGTGCTTTTGGTATAATATGAAAAGAAATCCTTGCCAACTCAAATGTCACGAAGCTTTTCCCATATGTTTTGCTTTAAGAGTTTTATAGTTTTAACTCTTACATTTACATAATTGGACCCATTTTGAGTTAATTTTGATATATGGTATAAAGTAAGAGTCCAGTTTTGTTCTTTTACACAAAGATATCCAGTTTTCCCAATGCCATTTATTGAAATGACTGTCCCTCTCCATTGAACTGCCTTGCACCCTTGTTGAAAATTATTTTACCTCATGGGGCTGGGCTGTGGTTCAGTGGTAGAGTGCTTTCCTTGCATGTGTGAGGCTCTGGATTCAATCCTTAGCACCACGTAAAAATAAACAAATAAAATAAAGGCATTCTGTCCATCTACAACTATCAAAAAAAAAAAAAATTAGACAGGAGGATCCCTTGTTCAAGGCCAGCCTGGGCAGCTTAGTGAGACCCTGTCCCAAGATGAAAAAGGGCTGGGGATGTGGCTCAGTGGTAGAGCGCCCTGGGTTCAACTCCCAGTAGCAAAAAAGAAAAAAAAAGTCACTACTCAGGTCACCACCAAGGAGCCCCGTTCTTCCTGCCTGGGCACAGGCGTCTCCAAGTGCATTCTATACTTAGAAATACTCCTCCAACTCTTTTTTGGAAGACTTCCCACTTTGAGTGGCACCCAGACCAGGTGTACACTTCAGCATAAGCATCTTTGCCAATTGGGTCACGCAACCCAGCACACCCGCGTGAGACTAGAACTGCCTATGGATCTGCAGATACAGCACGTGGAGAGTTTATGCCAAGGAGTCTCCTGAGAGGAGCGTCACAGTGTAGACCCCTGAGAGGAGAATCACAGTGTAGACCCCAGGATTCCAAAGCAACGCCATGCACCCTTCCAAAAGAACTCCTGGCAGGGGGTTGAGAAGAAGCTTCCACACACAGGCCATCCTGAGACCTGCTGGCACTGTCCGTGGTGAGCTCAGTATTTAGATCAGGAGGACCCAACAGGGATTCTTCCAACGGTGGGTCCCTGCTGGGCACAGGGGCACGGTAATCCCTACGACTTGGGAGACTGAGGCAGGAGGCTCACAGGTGGTTTGGTTTTGTTGTTCTGGGGATTGAACCTTGAGCTACACCCCTGAGCTACACCCTGAATCCTCTTTATTTTTTATTTCACACGAGGATCCAGAAGGATCGCCAGTGCTGACACCTTGGTTTCAGCCCAGTGAGGCCCGTGTTGGCTTCTGACCTCCAGAACTGTCAGGTAAATCAGTGCTATTTAAGCCGCTAGATCTGTGGAAACCCGTGGCTGCAGCGGGCCGCCAAGCTGACCCCCTCACCGCCGGGCCCTCTGCAAGCACAGCCACAGCATTTCGTTGTATCCAGAAATACTTCAGCATGCATTTCTTGAGAAAGGTTCTTTTTAACATAACCACAAAGCCATTTATCATGCACAGAGAATTAACATGATTCCTTAATATCAGATACCCAGTCAGGTCGGGACTTTTTTTTTTAATTACATTTTTTTTACATTAATGGATGTTTATGAAATGAATACATGAACAAATGGTCTTTTGTCTTATTTCTGCAAGTCTTGTGATTCTCAAATCTGTCGGGTTAGTCACAAGAAGCCCTAAGTACATTTTTAAAATAACATTTTCAACCATGTTTTTCATGTTGAAATAGCTTTTGACTTATAGAAGATTGTGCAAGTAGTACAGTGGTTTTGGGTATCGTGATGTAATCCTGCAGTCTCATCACAGCAACACATGTAAGGACTCTGGTTGGGGACATATACGATAGGGGAGATGGTGAGTTGGGGGGACAGGGGGTCCATGGGAACTCCCTGTACTTGCTGCTCCATTTTTCTGGAAACTTAAAACTACTCTAAAAAAATAAAGCCAAGGGGCTGGAGTTGTGGCTCAGTGGTAGAGCGCTTGCCTTACACATGTGAAGCACTGGGTTCGATCCTCAGCACCACATAAAAAAAAAAAAAAAAAAAAAAAAAGGTATTGTGTTCACCTACAACTAAAAATATATATAATATAATAACAATTATATATGCGAGTTGTGTGAGCCAGGAACAGTAGCACATGCCTGCAATCCCAGTGACTTGGGAGGCTGAGGCTGTTCATGGCCAGTCTGGGCCATTTAGCAAGGCCCTGTTTAAATAAATAAATAAAAATACAATAATAAAGTCTGGGACTGGGGATGCAGCTCAGTGGCACAGCACTTGCTTAGCATGAAAGAGGCCCTGAGTTCTATAATTAGCACCAAAAACAACAAGAAGTCTATTTTTTCAAAGCGGTGCCCAGGGTTCTGGTACAGCCTTCTCCAGCTGCTGCTGCTAACTTCTTGCCTAATCATAGGCCCTGCTCACCCTCAGGAGGGGGCGAGGACGTATGAATCTCCCAGGGTGCCACAACAAAGTGTCTGAACAGCATGGCAGAAACGAGAGGAACACCTCCGTCTCACGGTTCTGGAGACTGCAAGGGTTGGCAGTCCAGGAGGGACCCCCTGCCTCTCCCAGCTTCTGCTGTCTGCGGGAGCCTTGGCTGGACTTCACTGGTCTCTCCTCTTCCAGGAAATCCAGCCATCTTGGGAGAGAGGCCCCACCTCATCCCGCGTGAACACGTTCTAATAATATCTACTATGACCTTATTTTCAAATAAGACCCCGCCCTGAGGTGTAGGGCATTAGTCAACATATCTTTTGGGGGGACACAGTTTGACCCATATTTGCCCCTGAAGGTGGCCACGCCTTTATTCCTGGACCTGTGAGTTATCATGCCTTGCGGTTAAGGAGACTTTGCGGATGGGATTAAGACCTTGAGTTGGGGAAATTATCCTGCTGGCCCAGTCTAGTCCCCTAATTCTGTAAAAGCCAGAGGGATGTAGCAGAGGAGAAGAGGGGGGGTCGGGTGAGGCCGTGACCTGCAGTTGCCGGCGCCCAGCACTAACCCGAGGAGCCAGCTGAGCCCCGCCGTACCTGAACTCCTGACCGTGAGATGATACATTCGTGTTTTATGCCAAGTTTGTGGTAATTCATGATGACAGCAAGAGATTGGCATTAAAGAAGCAGGCAGCCATTAGCCTGTGGCTGTGTGACAAAGGGCCCTGGCGCTTTGCTGGCAGTCTTACTGGAAGTCACCTAGAGTGGACTTGGCCACCCGCAGTTCCTTGTGGAAGACACTTGGGCCGAGAGCCCACAAGGACAATCTGTCACCTCACTCTGCCAGGATGGAGTCTACACGGGGATCGACAACCAATCCCCTCGCCATGGCCTGTTGGTCGGAAGCAGGTTACGGGTCCTACCGCTCTCAAAGCAACTGATTATACAAAGGTGTGGACACTAAGAGTGTGAGGTCACTGGAGGGTCACCTCAGATATGGGTCTGGAAATGGGGTTTGGAATTGGAATGGGCTGAAGGGTATGGATTGTTTGTTTGGCATTTGTCTTAGTTCTCTATTGCTGCATAAAGAAAATGTTACCTCAAAATATGGCGGCTCCAGACAACAAACATTTATCATCTCACATAGCTTCTGAGAGTCGGGAAACTCAGAAGTGGCTTGGCTGGGTGGTTTTGGCTCAGGGTCCCTCACGGAGTTACAGTGAAGACGCCCCCTCAGTGCTTCCGCACAGGCCGTTGACAGGAGGCCTCGCCACAAGGGCCTCTCAGGTAGGTTGATTGTCTTCATGTCTGTCTCCCCCCAAAGAGATTCAGAAATGGGGCAAGAAGAAAACCACAGTGTTTCTTTTGACCTAGTCACTTCTACCACATGCCTTTAGCTAGAAAGTCATTAAGCCCAGCCCATACTCAGGGGAGGGAGATTCGTCCCCACCTTTTAGAGGGACGGATGTGAAAGTGCTTGTGGACAGTGTTGGAGACCACCACAGAGTGGTGGATCGACTGTGGAGACTGGCTTGCTCAGAACTGAGGTGGTGTTGTGGTGGTATCCTCAGGCTTGGTGGAAGCCATGGTGGTTGCAGTCCTGGGTACTGGAATCAAATCGTGGGTTGGAAGGTTGGGGTTTGGTGCTGGTACAACTGTGGTTGGGCTGGTGGGACTGTAGTGGTGGCACATGGGAGGAATAATACAGGTGTGATCAGGAAATAGGAGGTTTAAAGTCCAAAGTTTAGATATGGGAAAGGAGGTTTGGTGGATATGGTGGAGTTTGGGGTAGGATTTTTTCATGTTGATTGTGTGGTTCTAGCTGCACTTGAGTTGCTGGAGGCATGGGAGCGTGGGTCCTGGAGTTATTGATTGCTGGATCATGGCAGAGGTCAGGAGGGTGGACATTCCCTAGTCAGGGGGGGGCAGAATCCACCACAGAGAAGAGGCTGAAATGGCTGGGGTTGGGTTGGGTAGTCAGATTCTCCATGGAAGTGGCTGGGGATGTAGCTCAAAGGTGGATGTTTTGCCTAGAGTGCCTGAGGCCCTGTGTGTCCCTAATTTAGGTTTATAAAGGAGTTTGAGGTGGAAGGCTGGTGGGGCAGCAGGAACCGAGCTCATGAGAACCCATGGGTCTTGGATTGGAGCTGGTCAGGAAGGGCATGGTTAGAGGCAGGAACAGAGCAGGTTGGCAGGTGCTGGGGCTGTAACTGAGGTTGTCACTGGGAATCCATGGTGGGACTGGGTGCATGGAAACTCTTCTCTGGCACCCTGATCCTCACCTCCACCACCCCTGCCCAAGGGCACAGTGGAAACCACACACCCAGCTCACACATCTTTATTGGCCCAGATTTTGAGCTGCCAAACTGGCCGCCCCTGTCCTGCGCCAGCCCAGCTGTGGGGATCTACACACTCGTCCCTGAGGGAGACCAGCTCCCTACTGGAAGGGGTCAGCGGGTGTGGAGGTCCTGGGTGCCTGGGAATCCACAGTCTTAGTGGAGATAAATCCACGTCTGTGTCCCGAGTCCTCATCCCCTGGCCCTCTGCGCCGGCGCTTAAGACGCTGCCCTGCCTGGAACAAGGAGGCCGCGTCCAACAGAGCATCCTCGATGTGCTGCCCCAGCCGGTGGGAGTCCTGGAGGAGACACACGCTGGGGCTCGTGGGGCTGAGCGACACAGGGGGTCAGACTCCCGCTCCAAGGAGGCAGGGCTGGGGCCAGGACCCCTGGGTCCGAGGGAGG
The DNA here is from genome assembly GCF_045843805.1 of Urocitellus parryii. Taxonomy (NCBI): domain Eukaryota; kingdom Metazoa; phylum Chordata; class Mammalia; order Rodentia; family Sciuridae; genus Urocitellus; species Urocitellus parryii. Next base: position 7,022,105 of record NC_135545.1, read on the forward strand.
AGGGTGGGGGTGGAGGAGGCGGCCCAGCCTGTCTCACCGTTTTTGTGCTTGATTTTTTGCTGGAGATGTGGAAGGTGATCATGTCATCCCCCATGAAGATGTAAGAAACCCCGTACCCATGGTCATCCGCCTGGAGTGGGAGAAAGTGAAGGAAACAAAATAACTCCCTCCCGCGCAGGAGAGCCGCCAGCTCCTCCTCCCTCAGGCCCGGGTCCCCAGCTCCGCACAGGGCCGAATCCGCCACCCGAGGAAACGTAATCTGGGTAGTTGTGGACGTCGAACAGGTGCGTCTGCTGCACAGGGATCTGGCTGGTGGACAGCGGCCACTGCTCCGAGTGAACCTAGGGACGGGAGACACTCACGTGTTCGGGAAAGACAGACCTGCCCTGGGCTCCTCTAGGTCGGTCCACCCTCAACATCCCTCCTGATTCGCTAAGCGGGGTCCCCTGCCCCGCCCCCTCTGGGGATTTCTCCCCCCACCTCCCCTGCTGATTTCTCCGTTTCCAACCTCACCCTTGCTGCTCTGAAACCCCTCCCTTTCCCAGGGTTTCCCCAGCCCCCCCCACCCTTGCCCTACACCCCAACCTGGGCCAGGAAGGGTGACTGCACGTGGAGGAATCGGGACACGATGTAGAGCGCAAAGAGGTGGCGGTCGACCCCCTGCCCGCACATCGCTGCCTTCAGGAGAGCCTGGTGCTTCTCCACCGCCACTCGGAACAGGGCGAGGCACTGTGGGTCCTGGGGTCCCCGGGGAGGTCGCAGGTCATGGAAAGACAGGAGGTGGGCTTACTGCTGGGCCTGTGGCATGCCTGGCATCTAGCCAGTCTGCAACATCCCTGCCAGGCAGGGATATTCACGCCACTTTACAGAAGGAAATCAGGCTCAGAATGGGAAGTCACTTGCCCAAGGTCACACAGCAAGCAAGGCAAAACCAGGTGGGTTCCCAGGTCTGTCTGACTCCGGAGCCCAAACTCCTTCCACTGAACCACAATATCTCATAGATAAAGGGAGGCAGGAACAGAGGTGCCTTGGGGGAGGTTCTGGGCAGAGGTTATGAGGAATGGTGCATCTGGTCACAAGGTTACACACGCTAAATAAGCAAAGAGAGCCATACTGGAAACAGGGCTCCCTCCTGGGTGCTCCCCCAGTGCTCTGTGTGACCGCCATAAGAGCAGGCTATGCGGGGCTATCTCTGTCTCAATCCATGGGTTCTTTGAAGCCAGAGACCAGGTCTGGTTCCTCCTTTGTCCCTGGCGCCCCGTCACAGAGCCCAGCCACAAGTGTGAGCAAATGCCTGAGGGAAGCCTCCCGGAGGCCACACCCACTGTCTTCTCCTGGTCCTCCATGGCTCTCACGAAGTCGCAGGCCTCCCGCGTGCAAGACCGCACCGTCTCGGTCCTGCCTTCCAGGAACAAGCGCGTCATGGCCGACTCGTAGGTCAGGCAGAACTGACCCCTGTCCTGGGGGACAAGGAAGAGAGGAGCCCATCAGGAAGTGGTCACAGTTGACCCACCTGGTCCAGACCTCCAGCCTCCTGCCCCCAGTTTGTGGAGAAATCAAGATGGTGGATCCACCAGGGCAAAGACAAGTAATGGAGGAGGCCGAGAGGCAGGTGGTGGGAGCCCAGGGAGGCTGAGGTCCCGATGGGCTGGGATGGGGGACCAAGACTGACCCGGAAGTGGGCCAGCTGCAGGGCCATCTGGACGAAGCTGTCTGGAGACAGATGGCAGCGTTTGATGAAGCTCTTGCCAAAGTGGGAGAAGGGGAAGACGTGGCAGTCGACGTTCCTGGACAACGTCTCGGCTCCCCGCAGGGCAAGAGAGATGGACAGGTGGACCTGCCGGAGAGCCAGGGAGGAGGGATGGTTGGGCTTCAGACGGGGCTGGTTAGAGCCAGGAATGGGGCTGGGAGATGGCATGGAGTTGGGGGGGGGGTATGGAGGGAAGGAAGGATGAAGTCATTGACGGGTGGAGATGCAGGGATGGAGATGGGGTATGAGCTGTGGCCAGAGACAGAGGTGCAGCGGAGCGCTTGCCTGGGCTGCTGGGCTGGGGCTGGGACAGGGCTGGGGGCTGGGTCAGAGCTTGGGGCTGGTCAGAGCTTGGGGCTGGGACAGGGCTGGGGCTGGGACAGGGCTGGGGGCTGGGACAGGGCTGGGGGCTGCTCTGGAGACTGAACTGAGGTTGGGGCTAGGGCGGGGGAGGGGCTGAATCTAGGAATGGTCCCCGTGTTGGGAATGAGGGGGACTGGAGTGGGGAGAAGTGGGGCTTGGTGACGGGACAGGACTGGGGTAGGGTGAGTTGAGCGGGTTGGGCAGTGGGACGGGCGGGAGTGGGGCTTGAGAAGGAGTGGAGACAGGCTGGGCTTTGAGGCTGGGGCACGTGTTTGAGTGTTAGATCTGGCATGAGGTATGGACTGGGGTTGGCGTTAGGGTTGATTCCAAGGTCAAGGGTAAGGATGGGGAGGGCTTTAGAGCCAGGGCTAGGATTTGGGGGCTTGAAGGAAGCCTGACTTCACCTGTTCTGGAAGGTCCCACTGCAGCCGCTGGGGCTGGGGCAGCGTGGGGTCAGGACGCCCCTTGCAGTGGCCATCTGCTGAGTAGCCCAGCTGAAAGCATTCTGTAGCCAGAGTGAACTGTGGACAACCAGAGGCTGCGAGAGGCCCTCCTCCCTGTGGACTGTGGCCATCTGACCAGGCTGTGTCTCTTCAGGGAAGGGCATTCCCTAAGAACCACCGACCCCCGAGGTTCACGGTGGGCTCCCAGGTTCATGCGCATTGAGAACAGGACTAACGCTTTAGCTGGTGCCGCTGACCCTGGACAGGCTGGTAAATAGAGTCAGCAGCAGCAGCCTACCTTCCCAGGACCCCGCCACCATCCTGGGACTGGAAAGAAGCTGCTGTGAGGCCCAGCTCTCACTGGGATCCGGTGCCGCCCACACCTCGCTGGTGTCAAATATTTTAAATCCGCCCTGACCAGGCACCTGCTGTACCTGCCCTCGAGGTTCACATTTCAGTGACATCTCACAACCACCCTAGGACATGGGCTTGACCTCCCACTGTGACACCCAACACATAGGAGGAGAACCTCACTTGTTTATTTTATTTATTTTGTGGTCCTGGGGATTGGACCCAGGGATGCACTACCCCTGAGCCACATCCCCAGCCCTTTTTACTTTTTGAGACAGGGTCTCACTAAGTTGTTGAGGCTGGCCTGGAACTTGTTGTGATCTTCCTACCTCAGCCTCCCGAGTCACTGGGACTTCAGGTGTGAGTCACACCAGAAAGAACGCCTCATTTGTGGCGTAAGAGTTTGTGTTCATCTTTTTCTTACCCTTTGTTACCTCTCTTCTATTTTTTTGTGGTATTAGGGATCAAACTCAGGCTGCATGCTAGCAAGTGCTCTACCACTGAGCTACATCCCAGCCAAGACCCTCTTTTTTTTTTTTTTTTCTTTAAATTTTAAGGCAGGGTCTCACTGAATTTCTCAGGCTGACCTCCAACTTGTGATCCTCCTGCCTCAGCCTCCTGAATAGCTGGAATTACAAGTAAGTGTCAGCCACCGTGTCCAGCTCACATTTTGCCTTTAGTCAATATGCAGAGATGACAAACTGGCATGAAGTGGTCTGAAGGGTCTAAGGTTAAACTGAATTGAGTTTCACTTAAAGATATAATTAGGCTGGGTGCAGTGGATCACACTATAATCCCAGCTACTCAGGAGGCTGAGTCAGGAGGATGGCAAGTTCAAGGCCAGCCTCAGCAACTTAGAAAGACCCTTGAGTAGTTCAGTGGTAGAGTACCCTCTGAGTTCAAGACCCAGCATATCTCTCCCCGCCCCCCCCCCTCTCTCTCTCTCACACACACACACACACACACACACAAATCCAACTGATTCACTTGAGGAAGGAGACACTGAAGCTCAGAGCAGGAGAGTAGCTTGCCCAAGATTACATAGCAAACCAGAGCTAGAAGATAGCTCTTCTCGGTATGTGTTGGTGGAAAGGCCTTACACTGTGGTGTCAGGGCACTCTGGATTCATGTTCTGACTCTGCAACTCTTTGCTGTGTGACTCAGGGGAAAAACACTTCCCTTCTCTGAGCCCCCACTACCCACATTCAGCAAAGGAAGCCATCATCCCCAACTTGCTTCTCCACCTGCCCACCCCCAGCCTGCAGCAGCTACTGCCTACCTCCCACATGTGTCCTGAGATGGGGCAGTCAGCCCAGGAGTGCTCCACACTGAGGCCCAGCTTCCCGTTGGAGAAGACAATCAAGGTGAAGGACTTGTCAAACCAGCTGTGGGAGAAAGTTCAGCAGGGGCACAGAGGTGGGGAGCAGTGAGAAAGGCTTGGGATGCATCGTGGGACTTGCTGGGGAGTCTCAGGAAGGAACATGTGGTCAGCTGGAATGTTGGTGTGGGGGCCCCTCTAGGAGTGCTGGGGTCTGCAGCAGGTAGCTCTGCAGGGTCCCACAGCCATGTCTAAGATGGAGGGCATTCAGGAATTTTGAGGTAGTTTTTAGACATCCTGGACCTGGGATGTCACAGTGGAGCCCTGTGGGCAAGGAAGTTTTCTGAGGCTCTCCCTGTGTGTGTGTGTTGGGGGGCTCAGGTCTGGGGAACCTGGGTTTGGAGTGACTGCATGAAGATTTGAGGGTTCAGTGGTCCAAGCTCTGAATTTGAGGTTCCCACATCGGGGTTCCATGGCTCTGGGATCTGGGGTCTCTGGGTCTTGGGAATGCTGAGTCTGCTTATGGGTCTAGGGTCTCAGATCTAGAGGTTTCTAGGTCTAGCTCAGGGACTTGGGGTGGTCTCAGGTCTGGAGCCCTAGGGTCCTGGTTATGGATCCGGGGTCTCTGGTTCAAAGGTCTCGCAGTCCCAAGGCACAGGGTATGGGGTCCTCGGCCCTGGATCTAGAGGTTGCCCAGGCCTGGGGTGCAGGGTCTTGATGCCCAGGGCTGACTCACCGGTCGTGGCCCCTGCCGACCAGCAGGGCGTGGGCATAGGCATCCAGAGAAGCGGCGGGGTCCTCCCTGGTGAGCCCGGCTGGCTCCGCCACCAGAGACACAAAGAAAGCGGCCCCCTCCACCGCCTCCAGGGCCTGGGCGGCCTGGGTCTTCAGGGACTTCCGCACCTGGGCCCACATACCCCTGTCCGGCGGGACGCGCCTGAGCCAGCTGGCCCTCCGCCCTGCCCGGCCTCCACCCGAGCCCCACCTGTCCTTCCAGGACGCCAGGCCGGGCCGGGCTCCGGAGCCCCTGCCTTCTGCACCTCACCTGGGAGCAGCCGTCAGGGCCGCCAGGTGCTCCTCGTGGGGACAGGCGGGCGAGGGGTCATCGAGGATTCGCTGGAACTGCTGCTCCAGGGCCCTCGGGGAGAGCAGGCCATTTGGGGAATGGGTCCCCACACGGAAGAATCGACCCCGGTGGAAGACCGCCACGTGTCGGCTGTCCTGGAGGTGGCGGATGTAGTCTAGGGTGGTGTTGGCAGAAGCAGCCGGTGGGGAAGGCCAGACACAGGAGAAGAATAACGACCATTGGTTCAGCACTTCCCGTGTGCCTCGAGCAGTGCTTAACACGTGTCCCATCTTCACCCCCTGGGTACCACTATTATCCCATTTCAGGGATGAGGAAACTGAGGCAAGTTATAACCTGAGTAATAACTTGCCCAAGGCCACAGCGGAAAGATGGAAGCAGGCTGGCTCCGGAGGACCTGTAGTTTTGTCTCATCAGTGGGAGGGGAGCAGGGGGGGGGTCTCACCTTTTTGGACCCCTGGCACGCGCGTAGTGTTGAATATCTTCTCATACTGGGCAGAGCACAAGGGGCGCATTCCCATCAGCAAATTCTGCAGGAGGCCATTCGCTTGTGAGCTGCCTGCTGGGACCCATGGGGTCCCAAAGCCAGGGGACCAGACCTCTGTCCCCAGCACGCAGTGGCTGTCTTACCGGGGGAATCTCCTGGCGGTTCAGACGGCGTCGGTACAGAAGCAGGGCATGGACCGCATTCCCTGCGCGAGCCGCCTGCAGCGGCGTGGGTGTGACATACAGGAAGTCCTGGGGGCCAGAGCAGACAGAGGTGGCAAGACACCCGAGGGGCGCTCCCAGTCCAAAACAGGGTAAAATTATTATTTGAGACCGCAGTCCCAGATTCAAGTCACAGGCCATAAATGCCACATTTTACCCAGGCACCAACCCTCGACCTGGGGCTCTCCAGCCACCCCCAGACCTTTCCGCCCCTCTCACCATCATGTAATAGTTGCTGTTCACCATCAGTGAGTTGCGGGAGCGCAGGTACACAAATTCTTCCCACCAGTCACTGACCTGGGAAGACAAGGAACCTTGAAGAGGAAGGACAGTGGGTTGGAGGAGCCTACTAAGTTTTCTATGTCACATAGGGAGGGTGGAGTCCGATGAAGGAGGGCATAATGATCAGTCACTAGCAATAACCTAGATGTCCATGGTTAGAGGATCAGTTAACTAATCAATGTTACGCTCAGGCTGTGGAATATTACAAAGTTATTAAAAGAACAAGATGCATTGGTATTATTTTTTTTATTTGTTATCTGTGTTTATTGACACTACATAAGCATCAAGACATATTTTTGAATGAAAAAAACCTAGGAGCACAAGGTATGTGGAATGATCAATTTGATTTTTTTTTTTTTTTCTGTGCTGAGGATTGAACCCAGGGGGTGCTTTACCACTAAGTTATATCCCCAGCCCTTTTTGTTTTATTTTATTTTTTAGTTGTAGTTTGACATAATACCTTTATTTTACTTATTTATTTTTATGTGGTGCTGAAGATTGAACCCAGGGCCTCCCACGTGCTAGGCAAGTGCTTTACCGTTGAGCCATAAACCCTAGCCCTGCTCCCCCCAACCGCAGCCCTTTTTAAACATTTTTAAAAAAATGGGTTTTGCTAAGTTGCCTGGGATGGTCTCCAATTTTCGATCCTCCTCCCTTAGCCCCTTGAGTCACTGAGATCAAAGGTGTGCATCACTGTACCTGGCTCTGATTTGAAATTTTAAAAAATACCATTTTTATGTCCATCCACAGATAAATGGACAAGCAAAATGTGAAAAGGAAAAAAAATTGTTTTGTGGTGCTGGGCATGAAGCCAGAGTCTTGTACTTGCTAATCACGAGTGCTATCTGAGCTACAGCCCAGAAACCTTAGAAGGAGCAAAGTTCTGACTCAGCTGCCACCCAGGTGGATCCTAAAGACCTGAGGCTAAGTGGAAGGAATCAGGCTCCAAAGGACAACTATTGTAACGAAAAACCTAAATTAGGCAAACCCAGAGAGGCAGAGAAGAGAATTTACCAGGGATGGACAGAGTTTGTTTGAGATGGTGAGAAAGTTCTGGAAACAGATACTGGTAACTCAATAGATAGATGGCAGCACAACATGGTTAATGAATCAACACCATTGAACTGGAGACTTCAAAGGTGAAAATGGAAAGCTTTATGCTATGTATATTTTACTACAATAAAAATTATGTATATTTATGTATGGACCTATTTCTTTGGGTACAGAATATGCTTATAAACATCTAAGACCCTGGCCAAAGTGTTTCTCACAGGTAATGAGATAGCAGAATTAGAGGGAGGTGGCTGGAGAGGACTTAATGTTCAAGGTGTTTTCCTTTTCTACATTATAGAATCTATCACATATATGTGTTTACTTGCATCTTCTTTTGAGGGGGGGGTACCGGGGATTGAACTCAAGGGCACTCAACCACTGAGCCACATCCCCAGCCCTATTTTGTATTTTATTTCAAGACAGGGTCTTAATGAATTGCTTAGCACCTTGCCTTTTGCTGAGGCTGGCTTTGAACCTGTGATCCTCTTGCCTCAGCTTCCTGAGTCACTGGGATTACAGGCTTGCACCTCTCACCGGGATACTTGCATCTTAAAATTTATGGCATCTTATATTTCCTTATACTTAGAACTGAGAGAGAAAAAATAAATAAATTAAAAAATTTTAAAAAATTTAAAAATTAAAAAAAAAAAGAACTGGGGATGTGCTATACCTTCTAGAAAAATCCAGAAGCTTCTGGCAAATGCTAGAAAAGCTCTATAGTGTGCAGTATAATAAGCATCTGCATACATCAGACTTCCTCAAGCTGTGCATCTTTCTTAAGATCTGTGCATTTTACTCTGTAACATTTTAATATACATATATAATAAAAAATTCTTTTTAATAGAGAAAAAATTTCAGCACCAAGCCTCGCTGAAAGGTATCTATAACTCAGCAGAAAATCCCAGAAACAATAGTGGAGCAAGATTTCAACCTCAGGAACCAAACAGTGTGGGAAGGGGAAGGGGTAGTGACGAATCAGACTGATTAGAAAATCCCCAACAAGAGGGGAAAATTAGGCCAGTTTTACTAAAAGCTGCTTTAGTGCCCTGTGTCAATGGCTTTAGTGACATCACGGGTTCTTCCTGGAAGTGCCACCTGGCCAAGGGGGATGAAGCTGGGTGGCGGCAAAACAGCGCAGCACAGGACGGTCCTCAGTGCCTCAGCCAATTTGCTGCTTTACATTTTCCTCCTTAAAATCTGCTCAGGGATGATTTTTGCTACAAACCTCAATCTCAATGAGCTCTTTTAACACACAGCTGGGTTTTTATCCGAGGTATGTTTCACAGTCCCACAAATGCTCAATGAGTGAATGTGGCGCTCCTGGGAAACACAGGGATGGGCCCTCAAGCTTCGGGTCACACGTCTGTCTCCTGGATAAAACCAGGTGATATTCATCAGAGTGCTTCTGTTTAAAACCATCTTGTTAGCTGTATGCTGTCTGGGCACTGGCACCGAACTCACGACCCACAGCACCTGAGGGAAGCTCATCCAACACATGTATTCTCTCCAGAAAGCAAATCCAGCCTCCTGTGCTCAAGAGCAGCAGCACTTCAGCACCGCACTGGGGACATTTTAAATAGCAAAATCACCAAGAAAAAGCACAAAAAATGCAAAAAAAAAAAAAAAAAAAAAAAACCAGCACTAAAAAAGATACTTGTTTACAGCAGGGGCACTGGAACCAGAAGGCAGAGGATTGTCTCGTTCAACCAAAGCTGAGAAGTTTTTTTGTCCCTCTCTTGTGTCCTCAAATGACCATGAACAAGCTGCAAGAACTGATTTGGGGGTTACAAATAGATTTTAATGAGTGGGCGAATTTGCAAACATAGGATCCCTGGAGAAATCACTGCGGCACCCGCTTGGGATCCCAGCTAGTCAGGAGGCCCAGGGAGGAGATCAATAGTTTGAGGCCAACCTCAGCAGTGTAGTGAGACCCTGTCTCAAAACAAAAGATACAAAGGGCTGGGGGTGTAGCTCGGTGGTAGAGTGCCCCTGGGTTCAGTCCCCAGTACAGAAAGGGGATCACTGTGTCAGACTTTTGCTGGCCTCATTTTGATGGTTGTGCATTAGATAATAGTGTATGTTAAAATTGGCAGTGGTGTGGAGATGCAATAAACATGTCTGTGTATGTTGTGTATGTATATATATATAGGAGCATGTGTGTGTATGTATATAAGAATCTGGTCTAGGCATGGAGGAAAAATAATATAAGACCAGATGCTGGCATCAACACGGACATGAAGACCAATGGAAAAGAAGACAGAGACAAACCCACACACTTACAGTCATCTGATCCTTGACATATGCCAAAAGTAGATGTGGAGAAAAGACAAGGCTTTTAAACAAATGGTGCAGGGAAAACTGGGTATTCATATGTAGAAGAATGAAATTAGATCCCTATTTCTCACCCTGCACAAAAGTCAAATCAAAGTGGTTCAAAAACTTGGGAATTGGACCAGAAAACTTGCAACTGCTAGGAGAAAACATCCATCATATAGATGCAGGCTTCCTTAACAAAGCTCAAGAAATAAAACCAAGAATCAATAACTGGGATGCCATCAAATTAAAAATCTTCTCCATAGCAAAGGAAATGATTAAGAGAGTGAAGAGGAAGTCTACAGATTAGGAGAAAATCTTTGTCAGCTACTCCTCTGACAGAGGATTAATATCCAGAATAAAGAACTCAAAAAACTTAATGCTAAACAATTAAATAAGCCAAACAATGAATGGGCAAAAGAACTAAACAGAAATTTCTTAAAAGAAACACAAGTGGACAAAAAATATGAAAAAAAAATGTTTAATGTCTCTAGCAGTCAGGGAAATGCAAATCAAAACTACACTAAGATTTCATCTCACTTCAGTCAGAATCACACACCTGTAATCCCAGCAGCTTGGAAAGCTGAGGCAGGAGGAGCGCGGGTTCAAGGCCAGTCTCAGTAATTTAGGGAGGTCATAAACATCTTAGCAAGACCCTGTCTCAAAATAAAAGAATAAATAAAAAAGGCTGGAGATGTGGCTCAGTGGTTAAGCACCCCTGGGTTCAATCCCTGGTTTCAACAAACAAACAAACAACAATAACAATAACAATAACAACAACAACAACAACAAAAACCATGAACAATAATAAATTCTGGCAAGGATGAGAGGAAATAGATACACTTGTATATTGTTGGTGGTACTGAACATTAGTGCAACCACTCTGGAACATAGTGTGGAGATTCCTCAAAAAACTAGGAATGGAAACACCATATGACCCAGCTATTCTACTCCTTGGAATTTATCCCAAAGATCTAAAATCAGCATACTGTAGCAATCCAGGCACATCTATGTTTATAGCAGCACAATTCACAATAGTCAAATTATAGAATCAACCCAGATTCCCATAGATTAATGGATCAAGAAGACGTGGTAAATAGATACACAATGGAGTTCTACTCAGCCTTAAAGAAGGATGAAGGAATGGCATGTGCTGGTGGAAGATGGAGCAGATTAAAGGAAAGGAGGCGGGGGGAGGGGATTGGAGATTATAAAGCCACAAGGAAGATCAGTGCAGTAAGAGGTAAGAGGGAGGTAAGAAGAGAAAGGGGAAGAAAGATGGAATAAATTTGACAAAATCATGATATATACATATGTGTATACACAAACACACACACACACACACACACACACACACACACACACACCCCAAAGGGAGTTTCACCTGTAAGTATTTGTAGAAAGTGCCAGTAGAGGAGAAAGAATGGGGAAAGGGGGAATGGGGATTGCAATCAAATTTCTTACATGTATAATTTTGTCAAAATGAACCCAAATACTATGTATAATTATAATGCTCTAACAAAAATGTTAAGGCTAGTAGCCAAGTGCAGTGGCACACGCCCATAATCCCAGTGGCTGGAGAGGCTGAGGAACAAGTATCGAGTATCGGGAGTTCCAAGCCAGCTGCAGCAACTTTGCAAGGCCCTCAGCAACTCAGTGAGACCCTGTCTCTAAATAACATTCAAAATAGGGTTGGGGATGTGGCTCAGGGGTCGAGTGCCCCTGAGTTCAATCCCTAGTACAAAAAAAAAAAAAATTAAGACCAGAGACCTAGGGCCAGTCTCTAGCACTGCATGAAAAAGAAAACAAACCCCGCCCTTCTGCTTCTGTAGACACTTTCCAGTGCCCTTCATCAGGTTCATCTGTTGGACCCTTGATCTTCCCCAAACCCTCTTCACTTCTCCCTCTCATTCCTGTCTTGGATACTCTTACCCAAGCCAATGTTTCAATTACCTTCAACAGACAAGGAGCCCATATGCTGTCTCACTTTAGGGTTCCTCTCCTGGCTTTCCCACACACTAGGGCTCACCCTGATCCTCTCCTGCTCCAAATCCTTCCATGACTCCCTAGTACCTCCCCAGAAAGTTCAGAATCCTCATCCTGAAATTTGGCCTGTCCCCAGCAATCCACTATCACCTCCTAGCCATCCTGTCCTTTGTTCTAGCCACAGTAATGTTCTCCTTGATTCCAGCCCATGGGTACAATGTTCTACTTCTTTTCCTGTGAGCATGCCCTTCCTCTATGCCCTTGTTACCAACCTCGCGGGTTCCAATTTTCTCCAACTATAAAGACTCAGCCCTAATACCTCCATCTCACCCAGCAGTCATCTCCTTCAGTGACCCCTGAAATATTCATACCACCCCATCTGTCTCATCATTGCCATCTTGTCATATGCTTCCTGATTGCTATTTTTGGCTTCCCAGAGAATGTGAGACTGGCAAGTCCTGTTTTGGGTGAATCACTCACTAACTCACTCTGTGCCTCAGTTTCCCAAGGAGCTCGACTGACTGCAGTTAGGGACTTAGTTTCAGAACTCAGAAATAGAAGCCCATTTGGGGAAACTGTCCTTAAGCTCGAAGTGCTGGGCGGGTCTTGGAATTCAAGTTCCAATATTGGAAAGTGGGGGCAAAGCTCAGAATGCAGGGACATTTGGGGTGGAGGTCAGACTACTGGAGCTTTAAGCCAGGGCGCAGACTGTGGAGAGCGGTCCAGGGCTCTGATTCCCAGCGCACGGGGCGGGGCTACTGGGTGGGGAGTGGCTAATGAGCGCACGCCTGGAGCGGGCCTCCAATCATAGCAGGGCATGGGGGGGCGGGTCGCGGAAGGGAACCTGGGGCCAGCGGGGAGAAGGGGCGGGCCAGCGGGGAGAGGGGGCGGGCCAGCGGGGAGAGGGGGCGGGCCAGCGGGGAGAGGGGGCGGGCCAGCGGGGAGAAGGGGCGGGCCAGCGGGGAGAAGGGGCGGGCCAGCGGGGAGAAGGGGCGGGCCAGCGGGGAGAAGGGGCCGGCGGGAACCTTTGCCTTCCAAGGGGGGCCTCGGGCGGGACTCACGTAATTGGATGCCCACCAGGACTTGAGCCACAGGTACCACTGCAGCAGCGACGCCTGCAGCTTCAGGAACTCCTGGGCCAGCCCCGTCGTCCAGTCGAAGTCCTCGTCGGAGAGGACGGGTCGGACAGACTCCAGATACTGATGAGGGAGGGCGGAGAAGACCGAGTCAGGCCCCCGGCCCCCTCCTACCCCCCACCCCATCCCCGGTTCCAGAAGCACCTTGCGCACAGTGTCCTGCACCGAGGGCACCGGCTGGCGCGGCAGCGAGCGCTGATAACTGAAGAGCACCGGGTGGCGGCCAGAGAATATGCGGACCAGGGCCTGGGGGAAGGACGGAGGTTACAAGGTCTTTAGATCGCAATGAGGCCGGAGGGGGTGGTGGGCAAATCAGAGTGAATGGTACACAGACGTAGAAAGGTAAATGTGACAGAGAGAGAGAAGAGGAAAGGAAGAAAGAGACACTAAGTGGGGGGGGGGGGACAGAGATCCGCAGAGAGCGATCAGAGAACTGTGTCCTGAGAGTGCATGGTATATGGGTCCCCTCACATACCAGCCAGGTCTTGGTGGTTGAGGACATGGCTTCTTGGGGTTCAAGAAGCCAGCCGTGGTAGGACAGAAGCAGCCTCAGGGCCACGTGAAGTGTGAAGATCAGGGCTCCCCACAGACACGAGGCAAACAGCGCAGCTGCCAGAACACCCCGGAGCCTATGGTGCTGTCCACCCCTGGAGGGAGAGAGCAAAGCTGGCTTGGGTCTCTTGGCTTCGGACCTGCCTCCCCTCAGCACCTCCTGCCCTGCTCTGGACTTCTGGCTGCGGAGGGGTGTCTTAATACAATTGAAGTCAGACAGAGAAGTCCTTTTTTTCTCATCTGATGTGGGTGGGAGCCTCCTGTGTCCCCTGCCCCACTTTGTGGTGGAAGCAAATGGCTTCCTCCTCCTCCTCCTCCTCCCCTGCCGCTCCCCGTCCCCCTTCTCACTAAGTTGCCCTTTCCCTCTCTTTCTCCCTCTTCTTTTTGTTACTGGGCTTTGAATCTAGGGGCGCTTTACCATTGAGCTACATTCCAGAGCTTTTTATTTTGAGACAGGTTCTTGCTAAGTTGCTGAGGCTGGCTGCAAACTTTGGACCCTCCTGCCTCAGCCTCTTGAGTCTCTGGAATTACAGGCATGTGCCAGTGACTGGTGTCATCAAGCTTCTAAAATCACTTTTCACAGAAAATGGTAGATGCTTAATAAGCCAGACCAATTAGTTCTGTTGAGGGGAGACTTCTCCCTCACAGGAAATTATAGCCTAAGGTGGCAGCACCTGTGAACTCCCAGACCTGGTTGGAAATGCACATTCTTGCACATTCCAATACAGCTCAAGTTCAGGAAACACTGTCAACATTTGCCAAGTTGGAATACACAGGTGAGAAAAATCTCGCCCAGAGGACTAGGATCAAATCACTTCCTCTCTGAAGACTGCAGAAATCTAACCTTCCTAGAAATGTCTACATCTAGCTGGGTGCTATGGCACACACTGTAATCTCAGCTCCTTGGGAGGCTGAGACAGAAGAATAGCAAGTTTGAGACCAGCCTGGGCAATTAGTGAGACTGTCTCAAAATAAAAGAATAAAAAAGGGCTGGATGTAGCTCAGTGGTAAAGCACTCCTGACTTTCAATTGAAAGAAGAAAGAAAGAAAAGACAAATAAAAACAACTTTTTACATCTGATCCTTGATCTGCCCCCTTAGGCCACTTGCACAAAGCCTGAACCTTTTTCCTCATATGAAGACTAATCCAAGTATCAGGATCAGAACCTAGTACCACTTCACCTGTCTCTGTTTTTCAAACCCTTCCTAAATTTGATGACAAGGATAATAGTGCAAAGATAACTTGATTTAGTAGCCTCCTGGTGCTAGCGTATATACCATATACATGATTTTGATTAATTCTTTCAAGAATCTTAAGAATTAATTGTGATCGGTCTGGGGTTGTAGCTCAGTGGTAGAGCGCTTGCCTAGCACATGTGAGGCACTGGGTTTGATCCTCAGCACCATATAAAAATAAAATAAATAAAGATGTTGTGTCCATCTACAACTTAAAAATATATTTTATTTTTTAAAGATAGTCATGGATTTATTTATTTATTTATTCTTTTTTTGTGGTGCTGGGGATTGAACCCAGGGCCTTGTGCATGCAAGGCAAGCACTCTACCAACTGAGCTATATCCCCAGCCCCCACCCAAATATATTTTATCTTATTTTTTTTAATTTTTTAGGTGTAGATGGACACAACACAACGCCTTTATTTTTTTTTTTTATGTGGTGCTGAGGATTGAACCCGAGTCCCGCCCGTGCGAGGTGAGTGCTCTACCACTAAGCCACAATCCCAGTCCAAAAAAATATATTTTAAAAAAGAACTTCAGGTGATTAAATTTAAAGAAAAAAAGAATTAATTATAATCTCTATTTTATAGATGACGATCTTGACCTTGAAAACAGAGAATAGCGAAGTTTCTCTCTCTCTCCCCCTTTTTTTTTTTTTTTTTTTTTTTTGATACTGGGGATTATACCCATGGATGTTTTGCCACTGAGCCATATCAGTGGCAAAACATCTTTTTTATTTTCACATTTTTATTTTATATCAAAGTAAAAAAAATATTTTTAAATTTTGAGACAGGGTCTCACTAAGTTGCTTAGGGACTCACTAAATTGCTGAGGTTGGTCTCAAACTTCCAACCCTCCTGCTTCAGCCTCCAAGTCACTGGGATTACAGGTGGGCATGAGTTCTCTTGACTAAGACTACATAACCAGAGACTGACCGAGCTCATAATTCTATCAGTATATATAACCATGTCTGGACATTTTCTAGTTTGTCACCATCCCTTTTAACAAAAAGAGCCAGAAAAAAAATATGCAGAGAAGAGAAGAAGTCACCTTTTTTACCTGATGCTGTACCTTTAGGAATCTGACCCAAAGTTTCAGGTCACTTTTCTCTGGCAGGCACACCATAATGACAGAAAACTTATGGTAGAAGGAGAAGGACTGAGGAGGTTACTGGGATGCAGGGGGAACCTCACCAGTCTGGCAGCAGTTCTTTAATCTTCTCCATCAATCCTAGAGAAGGATCAAGCTGCAGGAACCAGGCAAGCTGGATGGCACTGAAGAGGAAGAGCCAGCTGAGGGGGGTGGCAGGGAACACACCCGTGAGAAAGTCATTCTGTGGGGAGGAAAGGGCTTCCGTTCCATTACCTGTCCACTCTTCTGAGCACCTGCTTTGCCTCATTCTCAGGTATTTGTCAGGCCCTGGGCTGGGTGCTTAGGATCCAGCCAGGGAACGAGACCTGGGTCCTGGGTTGGGGAGGTAAATCTGGACCAAGTGAGTGCTTGTGGCAGTAGGACAAGAAAAAGGAGCCCCATGGTGGCAGGTTACTGGGACTGTGGGCGTCAGGGAGGTCTCTGGAGAAGGACTCCCTAAGGCAGGACCTCAAAGGTAAACCATCAAAAGAGTAAACAGATCCCTGTACAGAGGCAGGTCTGGAGCTTAGGATGCCGCCTTCTAGAATTTCTAGAACTATCTGGTCATGGGGCAAATGAGGAATGAGTGGCAACCCTGCTGACTAACTAGACTCCCAGGAAAGCAGGGAAGGAGCACAAACTTCTTCTTTTTTTTTGGGGGGGGGTGGGGCTGGTACCATGGATTGAACTCCAGGGCACTTGACCACTGAGCCACATTCCCTATTTTTTTTTTTTTGTACTGGGGATTGAAACCAAGGTTGCTTAACCACAAAGCCACATCGTTTTTTTGTATTTTATTTAGAGACAGGGTCTCCCTGAGTTGCTTAGTGCCTTGCCGCTGTTGAAGCTGGCTTTGAACTTGCGATCCTGCCATGGCCTCCCAAGCCGCGGGGATTACAGGCATGCACCTCCACACCTGGTGGGATCACTAACCTTTTTTTTTTTTTTTTTTTTTGTAGTTGTAGACGGACAGCATGCCTTTATCTTATTTATTTTATGTGGTGCTGAGGATCGAACCCAATGCCTCACACATGCAAGGCAAGTGCTCTGCCACTGAGCTACTGCCCCAGCCCCAGGACCACTAACCTTTAGTGAGTACTTACTACCTTCTATGGGTCGATTACAAGGATTAACTATTATTCACTTATTTATTTATTTATTTTGCAGTGCTGGGAATGGAACTCAGGGCCTTGTGCATGCTAGACCAGCACTCCACCACTGAGCCACATCCCCGGCCCCATTGTTAACTCTTTTTTAAAAAAAATATTTTAGTTTAGTTGGACACAATACCTTTATTTTATTTTTATGTGGTGCTGAGGATCGAACCCAGGGCCTTGCACGTGCTAGATGAGGGCTCTACCGCTGAGCCACAACTCCAACCCCCCATTATTAACTCTTTAATTCCTCTGAACAACCCTGTGAAGTTATGTATCCAGTCCTCTGAATCTGTGGGTTCCACATTTGTGGGTTCCACCAAACCACAGATCAAAAATATTAGAAAAAAAATCACATCTTTATTGAATATATACAGACTCCTTTTTCTTTTCCTTACTCCCAAAACAATATGGTGTAACAACTATTTTCACAGCATCACATTATATTAGGTATTTAAAGTAATCTAGAGAGCCAGGCACAGGGACAAGATCCCTGTGCTTCCAGGGACTTGGTAACTTACTGAGAACCTGTCCCAAAATATAAAGGGGTGGGAATGTGGCCCATTGGTAGAGTACCACTGGGTTTAATCCCCATGTCACTCACACTCACACATACACACACATACACAGATTGAAACTGAAATGGTCGCTTCAGTAAGCCAAGCCCTGTGCCAAACACAGTGTTTACAACAATCCCTGGGGTCAGGGACTGTCACAGTCCCATTTCATGAATGAAGAAAGTGAGGCTCAGTGGTAAGTTTGTAGAACTGTTGCTCTGGTGAGCTGAGACACGGGCCATTCATTGGGACCAACAGGAGCTGCAGCTCTGCAGTGTCTTGTGGGGTCCTACAGTGGAAGATGAAGGACATGAGAGTTCCAAGTAACCATCAGGGGACAGAGGTAGCTAAGGGATGGCAACCAATGTAAGGGTGTTGTGGGGAACTGGGCAGAGAGGACACTGATGCTGAAAAGGGACTCAGGTCGAATGCAGAGCAGCAGTCTAAATAGTTTACAGTGTGACACCAGCACTGCACCAAACTTCCCAGCTTCTGGAGATCCTTCTGGGCTGCCCCCTGAATGAACTTCAGCACCCCCTACCCCACCGCTCAGCCTGGGAGCAGAGGGACTCTGAACACAGATGGTACTAGACTGCTAGAACCAGTGACCGAGGTTCTGGGAAGACATTGGCACCAGGCAAAAGTCAATCTATAAGACAGAAATCTGAATAGTAGTTGCCTTGCAGGCAGGTGGGGATGTGACTGCAGAAGACCATTCTAGAATGGTGGCAATTCCATCCTGATTGGCGGAGTTGCATGGGTGTTACCAAAATGTAAAGAAAGCCCACTTTAAAATATGTGCATCTTTCTGTACATTATTATATGCTGTTTTCTTTTGATATTTTTTGGACCCCCAATGATGCCAAAATCCTTTATATAAAATGCCTGGTACTTGCATGTAACCTTCATACATCTGCCTGTATACTTCACAGTATCTCTAGATGACTTGTAATTCCTAATGCAATGGAAATGCTATGTAAATAGTCAGTGTAGCCTATTCTTCATAGAATAATGGCAAAAAAAAAGCCTATACATGTTCAGTAGAGGTGCAATTTTTTTTTCTAATAATTTCGCATCTGTGGATGCAGAATACAAGGACACAGAGGGGTGACTTGTCTATCTGTATATGTACGTGTGTGTGTGTGTGTGTGTGTGTGTGTGTGTGTGTGTATCTAACTCTAGGGAACACATGGCCATCGTTGCTAGGTTGGCCAGGGGCGCAGGGGTCAGGGAAGGGCTAAGGGGACTCTCAGGGAAGGGCTAAGGGGACTCTCTGGGGATTTAGCTAGAACAGATACCTCTCCATTTAACAACCAGTACAGCCACAGAGATGCAATCCAGCCTGTCCTGTCCAAACATTCCAGCTTCTGGAGATCCTTCTGGGATGCCCCCTGAATGAACATCAGCACCCCCTACCCAGCTTCTCAGCCTGGGAGCAGAGGGACTCTGAACACCAATGGTACTAGACTTCTAGAACTGGCCATACAGGTCTGGCAGACACTGGGCACCAGTAGAGGCAGGGAGTCAGAATTATTTCCAGCACTGGGGTAGATAGCAGAGCGGGGAGTGAAGGAGTGCAGGGCCCAGGCCTTTAGAGGTTCATGCCAGAGGGCTAGTGGGGCTTTAGGATCAGAGGAAGTGGCACTCAGGCCCACTAGGCAAGGGCTGGGGGAAAGAATGGGCCTTCAGGATTGAGGTGTGTGCCAGCCAAGATCTTAAAAGGGCTCTGGAATGAGGAGCACCTTGTCTGGAGGCTGGAGAGGACAGGGAAAGGTGACAAGTGTGCCATAAGAGAGGGGGACTGGACTAGGGTATGGCTCAGCAGTGGAGCCTAACACTTGCCTAGCATGTGTAAGGCTTGGGTTCCACCTCCAGCTACAAAAATAAAAACAATGAGGAAGAGAGAAGTTGTGGAGATGCCAGGGGATTCTGTGGGGAAGGGTGGGGTGGTGATGGGATCCAGGAAGTAAGGACAGGTGAATAGGGGTCCTCAGTAGGTAAGGCTGGGCATGCCAGAGGGAGACCAGCTACGGAGAAATGGCTGAAGGGGTGCTTGAAGTGGACATCCAGGTTCCCAGAAGGGGGCCTTGGGCATCTGGGAGACAAGAAATTGGATGCCCAGAAGGAAACCAGCCAGCAGCCTTCCTCACCCAGAATCTCAAGAGATGCCTCTTCCAAGAGCGCAGGCCAGAGAGGTAGATCTCCTGCCACACAGGGCCACTGAGCTCCACTTCACCCCCGTCCGAAGTCAGCGAGGGCATGAAATTCACAGCCTGGTGGGCCTCAGCCATGTCACACGGGACCTGGGGGAGGGCAAAAAGTCATTCTCTGGATCCTCAATCCCTCCTCCCTAGACCCAGGGGTCCAGGCTTTAAGCCTCCTCCCTAAGACCCAGGGTCCAAACCCAAATGTCTTCTTCCCCAGGCCTACAGGCCCCCAGCCCCTTCTTTCAGCTAACCCTGGGAAATAGGACTGCTCACCTTTTCCTAAGCACCTGAGAGGCTTGAGGGTCCTGGCTGGAGACCTAAAGATGTTGGGGGAGGGACGTCAATTGAGAACCTCTGTGAACGCATAGAGAAGAGGGAAGGATCGCTCACACGAACACCTTTAGTTGCTCTGCAGAGAATGCGGAGCTAGGGCAGTGTCCCCCGCCCCCAGTAAGACTCCGAGACCGCGGGTGGGAGAGGGAAACTGGTCCAGGGTAGTTGGGTCTCGAGGAAAAACAGTTTTAGGTTCATATGAAACGAACACCTGCCGGACGTTGACACGGTCCACCCCATTTCCGCTCCCCACTCCAAAGGGGTGGGCAGGGTCTATAAATTCATCAGCTGCGGGGAGACCCAGCGTCCCTTCCCCCTCCAGGGACTGGAGGGGAACGAGGAGGGAAGAACCTTACTGCGCATGCCTCGCAACCAGGGATGCTGAGGCCGCGAGCGGAGGAGAGCATTGAGGGCAAGGGATGGAGAAGCCCGCACGCCCAAGCCAGGACGCCGGCCTCCAGCCCCCAGAGGAGCTCGGCCCCTTCGGTTCCATACTTACGCTAAGTCAGGGGTCTTCAATCAGATCCTGGGGACCAAGATCGAGAACATCCCCTGCCCCACCGATTTTGTGCTCAGAGCTCAAGTCTTCCGCTGGCATAGGTTCAGTCCGCGTGCGACAAGTACACGACTTGGTGACCGTCGTTCTCCGGAATCCTGCCCAACCCCAGGACCACCCGACACCCAGAAACCACGATTTCGGCCTCGCGTGTGCCCAGCCGGGTATTCAGGTCCCAGATTTCATCCCGCCCACTTCGGCGCTCGGCCTCCGATCCCCGCCCCGTTCCACTCCCTCCGCGTTCTATCTCCGCCCCCTTCAAAAAATAAGGTCCAATCCCCTTCCTCCGTTGGGTACCCAGGCCTGAATTTCCTTCTGCCCAGCCCGATTCGCCACAGTTTGGCCTTCTTTATTCGGCTTTTTTGCTCCGAGCCTGGGGTTCTTAAACTTGGTCCTATGGACTAGGAGTTTTACTTTGCTTTCTCTTCGAAGACGAGGCTTGGCTTAGAACTTTCAACCCACCTCTGGGTACAGCGTGATAAGAGGGAGGAGATGCTTGGGATCCGGTGGGTCCCCCCAAACTACCCACACAACCACGAAGAGATGTATGGGTTGATTTGGCACAAAGAAGGCACTACAGCGGATTGGATTCAAGTTACACAGTACGAGGGACTTCCGTTAGGGAAAAGGAACATAGAGTATTAGAAACCCGGCCCAGACTGAGAGGATAAAATGGGCACAGACAAGCAAAAACAAACATGAAACTCTTTGGTTTATTAAGCTCTGGACGTTAGTGTTCTGTCCAGGCTGGTTCTGGGTACAGCCCAGTCGCAGTCTGGAGAGAGGCTGGGGAAGACGACCCCAAGGGGAGAAGAAACTTGGGGATAGTAGCCTTCCTACACAGGCGGACACACTGAAGCCAGGGCAGGAGCAGAGAAGTGCTGAGGTCACCCCATAAGCTGGGCACTGTCCTGGCCCGCTTGCTGACGGCCTGGGTCCTGGGGATGAAGCAGGGCTCCTGCCTCGCGCCGGCGGCGCCCATAGCTATGGGGGTCCTGGGGCTTGCGGCCAGCCTTCCCCGAGGACTCCTTGGTGGAGGCAGAGCGCAGCCAGTATATAATCTCCGGCAGGCGGTGCGTCTGACATGTGCCCAGGGAGCAGAGGCGGCCGCGGTGCTGGGGTACCAGGTGCCAGAGCCGCCTGGGGAGGGACGTAGAAGAGCGGGCTCAAGCAGAACCCACCTCAGAAATGGTGTGCAGAGGGGCACCCACAACTCCGAGAGTAAGCGGGGCGCGCTTACAGGTCGCCTACCCAGCCGGCGGAAGAGGAAAGCCGACTGGAAGAGGGTGCACACCCCTCGTGGTCTCCTTCCCTCCCGGTCCGGGATGCTACTGGCCTTTCTCACCTGCCTGCGGAGGCCGAGTCCCCTAGAGCAGAGGTGAGGAGCAACAGCATGAGGATGTGGGCGGTCATCGCGGTGGGGAGCAGGTCAAAGTCTGGTAAACTGTGGATTAAGCGGCGTGGAGGCCCCTTCCCGAGCGCCCACTGATGAGTGTGAAATCAGGGCGGGTCCCCACTTCCCAGAGAAGACTAAAGCCAAGTGGCACCCGGCGCTAGAGGGGCAGGACTCCACCCGGACCCCTGAGTGTGCAGAGCCATGCTACGCCCCTTAGACCCTCTTAAAACGCCAGGAAAAGCAGCTGACACCTGCAAATAGTGACAGCGGCACGCAATTCCCGGAAAACGGAGGCGGGTGGGAATCGACTTCACTCTCATCACCTTCAAGGAGCTGCCTAATGCACGCAGCGGAAGGATCCTAGAATCTGGGCGGAATTGCAGAGCAGAAGACCAGCAACCTGGGACAAGTGGAAGAGGCGTCTGGCCCTGGCATAACCCGGGAAAAGGACTTAGGTGTAACAGGGGCTGCAGGTCTGGGGCACCTGCTGCACCTAAGCACGTGTAGCCAGGGCGGTAGAAATTGTTAAAATGCCCTGGCTATCCAGGTGGGGTGGACAGCAGGGGTGGGGAAAGCGATTCTGAATGACATGCAGTGGAAGGGCTGGTGTAGAGTCCACGACCACAGTGAGGCAAAATGGGGAGCTATGAGAAGGAAGTTCCATCTCTGTTAACTGGGTAAGTCCTGCTGGCGACGTCGTGGAGAGCAACTCCCCAAACCCAAGCTCCAAGCAGAGTTGGTGAAGGAAGAAGGGGCACATCCCCTGCCAAGGAACACCCCACCCCCCGCCCTCTTGACTCAGTTTACCCAGGTGGAGAAGGCTGGGCCCACTTGTTTCCAGTCAACCCTGCCTGGCCTGGCCTTGGAGGGTCCTGGACAGGAAAAAACAGCCCAGCCCGGAGTGACAATGTGGTGCTGAGAGGGTGGGGCAGCGTTCTGGGAAGCCTAAGGGCCCAGCTGTGCTGGGAATCCAACCCCACCCTCAGCCCAGCAAAACTAGAACAGAAGCCCTGCCCAGTGCCAGCCCCAAGAGACAACAGAGAAGAGTTGGGACACAGACCCTAGGAGAACTCTGGAGGGCAGAGAGCCCAAGAGACAGAAGCTTCTAGCCTAGAGACAAGAGGATGGGGGCAGAGTCCCAGGCATCAAGTCTCCGTCCTCTCAGCTGCTCAGGCTTCCACCTCAGCACCTGTGAAGAGAACCCCAACCCACTCTGCCCAGGACACCACACCAGGTCCCAGCTGAGGATTTATTGGCGTAAATGCAACCATATAAAAACATAAGTTATGAAAAAACACAGTCACGATGTGCCCTCCCCATCCCCCCAGCCCAGGCCCCTAAAACCCCCTTCTGCAGGAGGGAGGGAGAGAAGGGGGACCCCAAAACCGCCTAAGAACGCCGCAGCCCCTGGGCCTGTGCAGGGCCGGCCCGGCGAGGGCAGGAGAAAGCCGAGTGTCGCCTCAGCGCATCCGGTAGTCGGTGGAGCAGGACAGCTCACACAGCTGTCCTTTGAAGTCCAGGTCAATGGTGAAGTCCAGGTCACGCTGTGGGGAGAGGGAGGCTGTGAGGGGCAGGGCAGGTAGAGCCCAACTATGAGGTGCAGGATGCAGACCTGGCACATTCCTGTCCCCAGTCCTCAGAGCAGGCTGTCTTGTGTACCCTCCCTATGGGATCCTTTTAGCCCACTTCCCTGCAGGTGACTCCAAGTGAGTCCCAGCTCCAACATGTGTCCCAACTCAAGTGACAGCTCCACATGACATCTCCAAATCTGCCAGAGCTTAGAAACTGCAGGTCACCTGAATCACACTTTCCCCCACCCATCCAATCCCATCAGCAAGTTATTTTTTTCCTTTTTTTTTTAATAAGGAGAATTTAAGCCCCCATCCTCCAGCTAAACATTTTTTTCTTTGGAACCCGGTATTGAACCCAGAGGCACTTAACCATTGAGCCACATCCCCAGCTCTTCTGTATATTTTATTTAAAGACAGGGTCTCACTGCTTAGGGCCTCGATAAATTGCTGAGGCTGGCTTTGAACTCATGATCCTCCTGCCTCAGCCTCCAGAGAGGCTGGGATTACAGGCATCCGCCATTGCACCAGGCCCTCCAGAAAACCTGATGGTTCCAACCACTGCCACCACTTTCCCTTCCCCCAAGCTTCCTGGAAGGTCCCACCCGCCCCCAGCTGGCAAGTCTGGCAGGGCTGGGACAAAGTCACCAATGGTCCAAATGACTCTTTGTGTATCCATCACTTTAATCTTGTTCTCCATCTGGGCACCACTGCAATTTAGGGCCAGATTTGTTGTGAGGACTGTCCCAAATACTGTGGGAGTCTCAGCTACATCCCTGGTCTCTACCCATGAGATGACAGTAGCACTTCTCTAGTGATAACCAAAATTGTCTTCACACTGTGACGTGCATCTTCTGGGGGATGAAGGGCAGCACCTAACCTCCCCAGGGAGCATGGCTGTTTTACATTATTGACTTACAAAGTGGTGTGACCTTGGACTGCTCCCAGATCACTGTCACTACCATAGGAGCTCCCAGCCTCATGCACTATAGCCCTGGATGGACACATCCAGCCCTGACCACTCTTTCATCTCCAAATTCTAGAACCTTCATCCTCCCACCCACTTGGCATCTTCCAGCTTCAGAATGGCCATGCTGGGCCTCCCAATGGTGCCCTACACCTGTCTCCAGCCCCAAGTCTCAGCTGATGGCTCCATCTTGCCATACGCTCAGAAGGAAAAAGGGAGAAAGAAAAACCCCAAATCTTCTCTCTTGTACCCCACACTCCAATGGTGACCACTGGACAGCAAGCCCTGGCAGCTCTACCTCAGGCCACCTTGACCCCACACCCAGCTTGACAGAGGCCACCTCCATCTGGGGTGTACAATATCAATCTCTCCCTTTTCAAGAACGGGGCCTCAACCTGATCAAGGCTCGGTCACCAGGACCTGGCTTTATAGAGATGGACTCAGGGGCATAGGGACCCACCCCCAGCAGCTCCCGCAAGCCTCACATTGTTCTTGGCATTGGGCCTCATGCCAATGGTGCCGAAGATCTCCTCGCCCGTCTTCACCGTAAGGTAGTCCTCCATGTAGAACACCGTCTGCTTCCAGTGCGTATACGGGGACTCAGGGCCTGGGGGCGGAGGTGGGTCAGCCACATGTGGCCAGCCTTGGCCTGCTGCCTGTTCTCATCCTGGAGCCTCGGCCTCTGCTTGAACACCACCCCGTGACAGAAAACTGCATGCTGACTGGTCAGCACTGGCCAGGAACCACTTTATCCCCACCAAACCTTGGATACAGGGACTGTTGTCTGTATTTTGTGGATAAGGAAAGGGGGACACAACACCCAGGTCACTCCTAAGCCACATGGCCACTGGGTGGCAGAGCCAGCATTGGAATGGGGGCTAAGGGTTCCCTCTGCACACTTCTATCAACATGAACCTCAAGGCTGGCTGGGGACCACCCGCCTGCCCCCGCCACCATGGGCTCTCACTAGTGGAGAAGCCGGTCCTCTTGTGGCAGCGGGTGAACTCGATGTTGAAGTAGGCCACCAGGGCGTGCACATAGTCGTTCCGCTTCACTTGCAGGCAGAAGGGGGAGGTGAAGGTCAGGTCTTCCACCTTCACGGTGTAGATGTCCACCTCCTGTGTGATAGGCCCTGTGAGCTCCAGCCTGCTCAGCGCCATGCCCCTGGGACTGCGCCTTGGGATCCTTTTAGCCCCCACTGATCTTCCTAGGTAGACTCTGCACTCATTGCTCATCCTGCCTGTTCCTGTCCCCACCATCCAGTCCAGCAGCCAAACACAAAACTTTGGAGCATCTGTCAGATTCCTCGCCCCTGTCTCTCCCACATCCAGACTCCAACTCTACCCATAACCCACACATCCCCTTGATACTACCTGCCCAGATGCCGCCACCCCTCAGCTGTGGCAGCCTCCTTACTGGCCCACTGCTTTTACCCTCACTCTGCCACGGCCAATACAACCCTTTGAAGACAGTGACCATCTAATCACATCAAACCCCTGCTTAGGACACTCTTGAGAGTCCCATTGTTCTCAGGGGCTGGCTGGTGGGGTCCCTGCCTTGATCCTTTAATAAGCATCCTCCTAGTCTACGTCAGCCCCTCCTGCCACTGGCTCTGCCTGCATCATGTCCAGTGCAATCCTGGTATTTCCTCTCTGGTTCACTGTGCGGTCTCAGCTCACTCATGGCCCTGAGCTTCCTGTGTTCCCCATGTGCTGTGTTCTAGCTGCCTAGGGAGGGACGGCCCGCAATGCAGTGCTGTTTGAGGCCCCCGGCATCTGCCTGGCTCACATAGCAGGGCTCAAAAATTTTTAACAGATGAAGTGGCTTCTCTGAGCCTCTAGCACCACCTTGGTGGACAGGTCAGACAGGCTCAGAGATCCCAGGCTGATGGCCAGGTGATGGCCCCTTCTTTGGTTTTAACACTGAGAGACACCCCCCTACCTTTATGAGGCAGGCATTAGTGACCAGCTGCTTAGGGTCCACCACATCCACTAGGGGCTCCTTGATGGCCACATCTTTTATGCAGGACATGTCAAAGCCGTACACGTTCTCCCACCCTGGGGAGGCAGGTGGGGAAAAAGGGTGAGCACGCGGAAGCCCAGGCCCTAGGCCTCACCCGACCCACCCCACCAGCTCCTTGGCCCCGAGCTCACAGTGGATCTTGTAGTCTTTGTACTGTCGGTCCTCGATGGCTGTCACATATAATGTGGCCCGGTCTGGGAAGATGAGGCCATCAGGAGCCTGCAGAGGGGTGGAGTAAGCATGAAGGGTGGGGGCTGTGCGTTGCCCCAGACCCTCCTCTTTTAGTGTCTCCGCCCACCCTGTGCTCCCACCCTGCTCTGAGCCCGTCACCTCCCACCTGGACTCCTCAGTTGCCGTCACTGCCACCCTCATCCCGAGGTTATTCCGATAGGGTCATAAGAGGGTGCCCAGAGCACCCAAGCGATCCTCAGAACCCTCCCAGACCCTCCGAGAGGAAAAGCAAACTCTCATGGGGACCCAAAAAGGCTCTGTAAGATACGTACCACCCTCCCATCCCTCTCCTCCCATCTCACCTTCTTCTGCTCTCTGCCCTCTGTTCTACAGGTTGAGCACACTCTTGTCCCAGGACCTTGCAGCGGCTGTTCCCTCTGCCCAGAATGCTCTTCTCCCCAGATTCATAGGGCTCCCTCCCAATCTTCCTTTAGTCTCCTCTCCTGCTTTGCCTGGGATCACCCTATTCCTCTGCCCTGCCATGGTTTCTTCTAAGTACTAACTTTGTCCTGATGCTCTTTCCTCCCTGTCATTGTCACACTGTTTTGTGCTTTCCAACACATATGCAATCAACCCTTGTATGCAATCCTCTATTGGAAAGACTTGCGTGGTTTGGATTTTCTCCCTGGACACCAGCCTGTAGGACCTGCATCACCCCGCCCCACCTGGGCCTCAC
This sequence comes from Urocitellus parryii, assembly GCF_045843805.1. Classification (NCBI taxonomy): domain Eukaryota; kingdom Metazoa; phylum Chordata; class Mammalia; order Rodentia; family Sciuridae; genus Urocitellus; species Urocitellus parryii. The sequence goes on from NC_135545.1 coordinate 7,049,476, forward strand.
CAGCCACTTGTCACGGGCGTAGAGCACTGTGTTGAGCATAGACTCGTAGAAGAGGCAGTAGCCCATCCACTCGCTAATGATGATGTCCACCTTTTCCACAGGCAACTCCACCTCTTCCACCTTCCCCTTGATGATGGTTACCACTGCAGGGTAAAGAGGTGACCACAATAAACCCCAGGAAGGCCAGCCCATGCCCCTCCCCCCAGAGGTCTAGAGCCTGGGACCCCACTGGGGCAGCCCTTGCCTTCAAGACAAAGGGCTGGGGGCTAGCTTGGGAAATCTTCAAAAACCTTAGCAGAACCACAGCATCTTAACTATATTCAAATTCATATATTACTCTGAATTTTTTTGTTCTTTTATTTTGCATTGCTGAATCCAGGCCCTTGCACATGCTAAATAAATACTCTACCACTGAGTTACAACCCAAACATTCTGGACATTTTTGAGGCAGGAATAAAAATTTTATATGGCCTGGGTATCAAGTAAGGAATCAGTGGGGACTTGCCTTAAATGGAAGAATACTTACAAGCTGAGTGATAGGCACTTATGGGTGCATTACAATAGTCTCTTAACCCCCTCACCCCAAAAAAACCCAAGAGCTGTGATGTAGCTCATGGCAGAATGCTTGCCTAGCATGTGCCAACCCTGGGTTCAATCTCCAATACTACAAAAACAAAACAAAACAAAACAACCCATCACTCCAGTTCCCAGAAGGCTACACATCTGGAAAACCTACCATCTTCTCATGTCCCCACCCCGTGTCTCTGCTGGTAGGAATGCCAAGGCATTTGGCAGTGTCAATCCAACACACTAACTCATATTTTAACCCAAGAATTCTACTTTTATAAACTGATTCCCCACAAACACTAGTTTGGGTGTGAAACAACAGTATGTGCTGAGGGGCAAAAAATGTTCAGAGAGGCTTAAATGCCCATAAGAGACTGATTAAAAAAAACTGAGGGGGCTGGGATTGTGGCTCAGCAGTAGAGCACACTTGCCTAGCACGGGTGGAACCTGGGTTTGATTCTCAGCACCACATAAAAATAAAGGTATTGTGTTGTGTCCATCTACACCTAAAAAATAAATATTAAAAAAAAAACTCCACAACAACAACAACTGAGATACATGTGGATAAGAGTAGCTGTCAACATCCTGTTAAACTACACAATAAGCAGGAAAAACACACACACAAAACCCCAAAAAGGAACAGACTTGTATGAAATGCTATATGTGGCCAGGAATGGTGGTATGTGCTGTCATCCCAGTTACTTGGAAGGCTGAGGCAGAAAGATTTGAAGTTTAAGGCCAGCCTCAGCAAGACCCTATCTCAAAATAAATAAAAAGGGCTGGTGTGTAGCTCAGTGGTAAAACACTCCCGAGTTTAATTCCCAGTACTGGAGTGGAAAATGCTATTTGTGTAAAAACTATGCAGGTAAATGCAAAAGCATGTATATGAATAACTGCTTATAAGTGTAGAGTTCTCTGGAAGGAAGTATTAATAAACTCAGAGACAACTGAGGGGCACAAGGGAGACTTTTCACCATGGGCCCCATGACTCTATTTAGAAATCACTTTCTGCCCTAATTTTAAGAATGAAGTGCTAGAGCCAGACAAAGAGTGCAGCAACTTGGGAGGCTGAAGCAGGAGGAATCCTAGTTCAAGGCCAGCCTCAGCAACTTAGCTAGACTCTGTCTCAAAAATATAAAAAGGGCTGGGATGTGGTTCAGTGGTAAACTGCCTCTGGGTTTGTTCCTCAGTATTCCCCAACCCCAAACAAATAAAAACCAAAAAAATAACAAACTCAAGAATGAAGTCCCAACCTTGCAACTTTGAAACAGATTCTCAGGCTGCTGGCAGCCAAGAAAACCACAGGTAAGAAACAGCCATCATCTCCCACTTCTTTCCTGAGGGCCATGGGGAAGCTGAAATCTCCCACTCCATCCCCACAAACCCATTCTCTTCCTGGGCTCACCATGGTCTAACTTGTTGGCTTTGACGATCTTCACAGCATAATCAGAGATACTGGAACACTCGATCTGAAGGCCCAGGAAGAAGGGAGGGTGAGACCCCCCCAGTCCCATCCTTGGTCCCCATCTCCCACCATCCAGTCCCTGAACTCCCATGGGCCCCCTCTCCACCCCCCAGGCCCAGACCTACCCAGTGACCTAGAAGACTCACCCCAATGACCTTTCGGGCTCCGGCTTTGGCAGCAAACATGCAGAGGATTCCTGTGCCTGAGCCCACATCCAGGACCACTTTGTCCTTGAAGAGATGCCGGTTGTGAAACATGGAGTTTCGGTATGTGAGGGTGCGTACCTCATCCTTCAGCATCTCCTGGGGATGGGGGATACAAAGTTGTTAAGAGGTCCACATCCACAGTTGGAAAACAGTGCCCTGGCCTCCAACACACTGACAAGTACACAGGACCAGACCTTAGACCTCTTGAAAAAAATCATTTCCCTTCTATGCACCTGTTTCTCTACTTGTAAAATCAGATATAATGGAGAAACTCCCAGATTCTAGCATTGTCACCTAAGCCCCAGTGATCCAAGGCTTTGAAAATTCCAGAGTAGGGCTGGGGTTGTGGCTCAGTGGTAGAGTGCTCACCTAGCATGTGTGAGGCCTTGGGTTTGATCCTCAGCACCACATAAAAATGAAATCAAGATACTGGATGTCCAGCTACATCTAAAATAAATATATAATTCCTCAGTAAAACTGTATGCTTAAAAAGCAATAATTTTACGTTAAGTATATTTTAGTACAATTTTACTTATTTTTTTGCAGTGCTGGGTATGGAACCCAGGGCCTCATACATGCTAGGGAAGCACTCTACCACCGAACTATACACTTAGTCCCCAACTATAAATTTTACAAAAGGCTGCAGAAGGGAATGGGCATTCGTTAGAATGCCACCTCAGCTGTATTTGAGAACTTCGGTCTCAAAGGAAAGGGACTAGAAACCGGCAGGGCAGGAGCAGTTGGGGCGCAGCTCCACTGCTAGTCACTAGAGGGCGGCAGAGGCCCGAAGGCCCTGACCTCCAGCTGAGGTCTCCATACGCATGCGCATTCCCATCCCAGCTGCTGGAAAGCGGCCTGCAGAGAGCCTGGCTAACCTAGGTCTCCAAGGCAACGGATGGGCGAGGCGACCCGTGTTGTGGGCCTTGCAGGCAGGCGCAGTAGAAGGGTAGAGGGATGTGTGCAAGGGAGGGAGTGTGCATGCATGAAAAATTAACTTCTACCCCTCCCCCAAACCCCCTAAAGATTCATCAGCCTTAGGAGCAGTCCACACTCACCTCATGGATGCCAAAGTGGGCGTATGAGTCAAAGTAGTAGTCTTTGGACGTCATATCCTCAGCATTGGGCTTCTCACTGCTTTCTGCCTGACCACAGGAAACCTGGGAGAGGGCAGATAGGAGCATGGGTCAAATCTGGGCTCACCACAGCCTCTTAAACCTCTGGGTCCCTGCTTTTCCCAGAAGAGTAATATAGAATCCCCAGTCATACCAGGACAACCCTACAGCCCCCGCCTGCCATTTTTCCTCCCCAGGAACCCCCAAACCTAACAACCCCATTTTCCACTTCTAGGACCCACCCCAGACAGAGCACCATCCAGGGGAGTACCCCAATACCTCAGCCACGCCTACCATCTCTCCAGACTCTCTGCCCCCGTTTCTAGCTCAGCCCACAGCTGGGGAGGGGAAGGGAAGGCAGAACTGGGGCAGACACAGGGAAGGGCAAAGGGGGGCTGGAGACGGAGTTAAGGAAGTAGCCACAGTATTGGGGGGGCCAGCTGGGAAGCACCTGGAGGGGTTTGTACTAAGTGTTTTGTGGGCATGGAATAAATTGGTTTGAAGCAAGAGGGATCACGGTTAGACCTCTGGGAAGGGACAGATGTGTGGCAAGATATATTTATGTGGAGGTGGGAAAGGGTCTCACAAAAGGATATTTACTTCTTCAAGAGGCGGCTGGAGGCTCATCCCATTAGCCAAGGTGGCTACAAAATTCTAGGAGAGAGTAACAGGGAGAAAGGATTAGCTACTGGGAGTGGCTGGGAGAGGGCCAGGCCAGGGGACCAGGCTCTTTAGGGCAGTGGGTTTCCTGCAATTTTGCTTTTCCTTCATGGGGAGTGGTAGCAGAGGGAGCAAGCTAAGAGGCAGGACTGTATTCAGGAAGGGATGGGAGAGGTGGAAGGAGAAGTAAGGGGGTCTCCTATCCCAGCTGTGGCTGGAGAGATGGCGGCCCACCCCCATGTTGCCCCTCTCTGGCCAGGCAGCTGAACATGTACCCCACCATCCAGTCCAGAGGAACTGGCACAACCAGGCACATGGACACAGCCAGCTGTCGCTCCCCCCTCATCACCTAATCCCCCCAGATTAAGTGACACTTCCTGACACACACCCCCATCCTGGGTGCCAGGAATAGCTGGAGGGAGGGGTCTGGCAGGGAATGCACTCTGGGCCCCTGCCACCTCTGCAAACCAGTCTCTTATCTGAGAGTATTCCAGAAAAGAGGTGTGGTACTTAGGCACCCCCACCACAGCTGGTACCCCAGACTCTAGCTCCTGCCTTAGATTCAGGAGGCCTAAAGTAAGCCGGGTGGAACCTGTTTCCTCACTCATTACCCCCTCCTAGGAAGGCTGCATCCCAGGGAATGGGAAATGACAGGGCTCCAGAATGTGCCTTGGGAAATCAGAGCCCATCTCCTTCATTCACACACCCACTCCAGGCCCTGAAGTCAGGTGTGGGGCTAAGATTAAAAATCAATCTCTGGATATTTCTGTGTGGATATTTCCTGTATCCATACGGCCTCTAGACCGGTGGGGGTGGGGAGGACAACGAATGGGTGGGCACTCAAAGAGTGACCACCCCTGGGAGCTACCCCCATTGGCATGTGGCATGTATCTCAAGAACTGACCTCCCCATCCAGAGAATGCTACAAGGTAAGGGGTAGAAGGACAAAATCCCATTGGATTATGTCTTTTTGGATGTGACCACCAACTAAAACTTCAAGAAAGGCCAAGTCACCGGCCATGAACCTAGGAGCTCCAAGCCCCTTCTCCAATTCTCCCAAGGCAGTAAGGAGCCTATAAGAGTGGCTGCTAAGGGGATTTCTCCCTGGGGCTCATTTCTCAATACCACCGGTATCACCATCAGACAACCTACAACCGGGCCCGAGACAGCTTGAAACACAATACTGGACCCTCCCTCATAGGGCTGCACAAGAAGCAAACCTCACTGGAAACCATTTCAGGTTTCAGGCTGAGGACCCCCACCGGATTTTGGAAGTGGGAGGTCCTACCCTCACGAAAGCCACAGGGAGAGAAAGGTCTCCAAGAGAAGGCAAAGCCTGCAGTCTATAACCCACCACAATTCCTTCCCTCCCTCTGCCCATCCGAGAGGGCTCCAAACAGAAGGTGGGCTTTGGGCCACGCCCCATGAAAAAGATGTCCCTCCCACATACTCAGAAATGGCCACAAGGGGGTGCAAGGCACTTATCGGGAAGAATCTCCACTGTCTAGATGCCCCACCACCACCCAAAGGGAGGTCACAGGGGCATGCCCCATCCCCCGCAGCTCCTAGAGCCCCAGAATGGGGGAGAATCCAGGAAAAGAAAAAGGGAGGGGCGGGGGACTAATTCTTCTTCCTTCCATCCCACAGCAGGGTACATGAAACATGGACCGATGCCCCAGCAGAAGCCCCCAGACCCAGGAAGGGGGTTTCGGAGGGTCGAGAAGCACTGCCTCTCCCAAGAGACTCCCTACGTCGTGAAGGGCCCCAGATAAATTCTGGTCCAAGGTGAGAGTCCGGTCCCTATGGGGGAGGACTGGGGACTTAAGATAAAGGGTCGCAACCTCCTTCCCGCCCCCCCTCGGGCGCCCCTCCCCCGGCCGGGGGCGGGGCCTTTGTCCTGCACGTGGAGCCCGCCGGGCCACCGGGATCGGCACACCCCCTCCCCACCCACCGCGCCGCGGCCACGTGGGGGCTCTGCCGGAAGCGCCCCCCAGCCCTTCTCCACGTGGGAGGGGGAAGGATCCCCTAAGTTCGGCAGGGTGCTGGAAGCCCCTGAAACCTAAGAAACCCCCTACCTCAAACGATATCCCCGAATCTAGGGCATGCGGCGCCCCCTCAGTAAGGTTGGAGACCTTCAGCCCCAATTCGCCGATTCAGGGCCCCTTCCCCACGACGGAGGCATAAAACACCGACCCCAAGCCTTCTCCCGCCCCCAGCGGTACTCCAGGCACTCACCTCCATGATGCAGTTCGCGGCCTCGGCTGCCGCCATCTTCACCCGCAACTACTCCTCCTCCGGCCGCCGAGACCCCCCCCTTTCTCCTCACTCCCCCGGGACCGCCTTATACCGGAGGGTCCACGGCCCGCCCACGCAACCCCGCCAGAAAGTCTCATTGGTAATGGAGGCGGCTCATCTGAAAATGCCGCCTAGCAATTCGTTGAAGAAGATGCCCATCAAAGGTCAGGGGCCCACCCAGCTCAGCGTTCACAGCCCCGCCCCCTGAAGAGGACTGGGATGGGCAAAACTACCTGTCTATTTCAAGAAGCCCTTCTGGTGGTTGGGCAAAGATAACCAGAAACTCCCGCCCCTTCTCCCTGCAGCACCGCCTCAAAGCTTCCCAGCGGGCTCCGCGCTGAGCGGACGTCTGGAAACAGAACTGTCCGTAGCCAAAACGACCCGCCTCTTGAGCACTGCTATTGGTTTACCAAAAGGTGACGTTACGAAGTCTTTGACCAGCCCTCCCCTAGCTGCTGGCCTCAAGAAGAACATGGCAATTGGTTCACCAGGAGAGAAGAGAGGTCTTTAGGCACCAGCCATTGGCTCAAAGAAACTGTCACTCATCGTCCATTTGGCGGATCCTCGCCGTCCAGGGAGAACAAGGGCCTTGTGCACATTCACCTAGGGGGAAAAACTGAAGTACTGAAAGGCCAAAAGCGAGGGAGGCCTTGTCAGGTGCCCCAAAACATTTCGGGAACGGGAATAAGACGTCAATGCAATTAAACCCAAGCCCACCGCTTACCTTCCAAGTTTTAAAAACCCATCACCTCCTCTCCAGCCGCTTGGCCTTTGCCTAGACCCTCCCCTTGCAGGGAACACCCACCTCCCTTTGTCTGGTCAACTCCTATACCTCCGAGTACAGTTCAGACCCCCACTTCTCCGGGAAGCGATGCGCAGAAAAAAGTGCTAGTTGAATGAAAACGACTTAAAAGGCTGACTTCGTGAACCCTGCCTCTCAAGCCTCCTTATGCACCAGTGTCCTGAGTTCAAACTTTTGTCCAGTTCCAGAATGAGCCCTTTTTGTTGAGCTAGGCCTCTGCACAGGCTATATTCCCTGGCATGCTTCCTTCCTGGAAAACTCCTAGCACAGATTTCCAATATGACTTTGTTGTTACTGTTTGGTACCAAGGATTGAACCCAGAGGCGCATAACCACTGAGCCACAACCCCAGTCCTTATTATTTTTTGTTTTTGAGACAGAGCTTCGCTGAGTTGCTTAGGGTCTCATTAAATTGCCTAGGGCTTCCGTAAATTGCCACAATTAATCTTTCAATCTGTAATTCTCCTGCCTTAGCCTCCTGAGCCACTGGAATTACAGGTGTGTGCCACCTACTCAGCTCAAAATGACTTCTTTAGTAGCTTTTTGACATCCCTCCACTGTTACTTCCCTCACAGCTTTTCTTCCCTGCCCCAAATTGGAACAACCCCACTTCCCTCCCAGTCACTTAGTCAGATCAGTGGGCTATTACTTCCTACAATCTCTCAGTTCCCAGCCCCGCCCCTCCTGCCCCTCTTGTATCACCAGGCTCCACCTGGCTTCTCTGCTTCTGGTCTCCCCCACCTAACTTCAGTCCCCAGAGCTGACACCACCCCTCCTTTTCTCAAGACTTTCCCGAGACTCCCAAGCACCCCCAGATAAATTTTCATCCCTTTAGCTGGGTGTTTGCGGCCCCTTCCTCTTTTGGCTTCAAACATCCCCCAATCACTGCTGCCATCCCCGTTTTGTGGGACCACAGCACATACATATATCTGTACCAATATATAGGCCCCTTTTCTTTGGGAAACTAACTCTTGTCCTTCAAGACAAGCTCTGTTATCTAAGGTCAATAAATATGGCTCATGCCGAGAGTGCTTACTGGGTGCTGGACATTCATGTGTTAGAGCTGAACTAACACATGTAATCACCCTCAGCAACCTACTGAGGCAGGTTTTATTATTCCATCCATTTCATAGATGAGGAAATAAGGCACAGAGAGGTAAAGTGACTTAGAACATAGCTTAAGTTGGGCCTGCTGGCACACACCTGCAATCCCAATGACTCAGGAGGCTGAGGCAGGAGAATGGTAAGTTTGGGCACAGCCTCAGCAATTTTCAAGACTCTCAGCAACTTAATGAAACTCTGTCTCAAAATAAAAGGACTGGGGATGTAGCTCAGCCATGGAAGTATTGCTGGGTTGGGTTAAATTCCAAGTATCCCTCTACCCTAAAAAAGAGAATGAAGCTGAATATGGTGGGTGCATGGCCTGTAATCCCACTTTTTCAGAAGTTCACAAATAGGAGGATCACAGGATCAAGGCCAGCTGAATGGGCAGCTCAGTGAGACCCTGCCTCAAGACAAAATAAAAACAAAAACAAAAAAGCTTTAGCAGGGCTGGGGTTGCAGCTCAGTGGTAGAGCGCTTCAGTTGCATATGTGAGGCACAGGGTTCAACCCTCAACACCAAATAAAAATAAATAACCTCATTATCACATCCATTCACTGTTAAAAGTATTTAAAAAAAAAAAGCTTTAGCAAAATCAGCAACAAAAAGTAGAGAAATTGGAAAAACAGCACAATTAAACTGACAAGAAGGGCTAGGGGCATAGCTCAGTGGAAAAATATGTGCTTGGCATATGGTTTGATTGCTAGCACCACCTAAAAATAAAAATAAATAAATTGATCAAGGATGTTTGTTTCCAGTTTGAGAGTTGATACAAGAGCACCTCAGCTGGGAATGTGCACACCAGGCAACTCAAATTTTTTGCAGCCCTGTATAAGTATGCTCCTGGAGGACCACAAAAGCATTCTGTTAACTCTGGGATTACAGATAAATTTTAGCAAGTAGGTAAATTTGCAAACACAGGAAACATCTGTGAATATCAAGAATCAACTGTATAGGATCTTCTTATGCACTCACAAACATTCTGTGAAGGGGGATATGGTCATAAAAAGGTAAGAAGCTGCTAGTGGCCAAATCAGTGAGGAGAAACCAGGAACAAGACTCAAAGGTAGAAGGAGAAAGACCAGAGGAGGGTGCCCTAGATGTTCTGTGTAACTTTCTTCTGGAACCAGCTGGAAAAACTCCATGACTGTCAATGCAGGACTGGCTGGAATAGCTAAACTGTGCAATAAGAGAAAAAATGTAATTCACTGGAATCATATTTACAAATATCCTCAAATATGTTGCTTGTCCTGACAATAGGTTCCTATCAATGTTCTAAATAAATACTTTCTAGAAAGAATAAATGGGCTCTTTCCTCAATTTATGAACCACAGAGATCTCTAAACCAAATCTCTCCTACTTAGAACTTTAGGGCTATAGGGCTGAGGATGTAGCTAAGTGGAAGACTGCTTGCCTAGCATGAGTGAGGCTCATGGGAAAAAAAAAAAAAAAAGAAAGAAAGAAACTTTAGTTCTTCAGTGAATGAACAGCCATTTGATATTTGTAAAAGTTTTTAATATGAAAAGTTTTCAAACAAATTCTTTTTGGTATAAACAGGTAAGGCAGCCACCACCCCCACAGCCCTGAGTGGAAGAAGAAAGCTTGAAAAAGCAAATGAAGAGGGTAGGGGCATGAGGTCCAATCTTGTAGCAGCTTTTGAGGAAGATCTCAGTCCAAGGGTAAGTTCAAGTCCACAGGTGAAACAGCTAGGATGCCCTCCTGGAGGGGAACAGTGGCAGAGTCCTGTGAGCAAGGAAGGTGGCCTCTACTCCCTAAAGCAGGCACATCAGCACAGTGAAATGATAGACAGGGGATGGCAAGGACCCAGAGGAGGGGGACATACACCCAGAAGAGGGTGGGCAGAATCCTGAGATTTTAATGAGTAAGAGCTGTGGCTTTGTGCTGATCCCAATCGCCTTCATGAGGGACTTTTCCTACTGGCCCCATAAAACAGGATAATGACAAAACCCCATGAGGTTTTTGTGGGGTTTAAGTGGGATCATTCCTTTGAAATATTAGGTCTAATACATGACCGCACTCAAGCTTACCTGTTATTGATCCTGTGAAAAACAAACAAACAAACCCAATTTTAAAAATAAGCAAACGTCATTGCTGATCTCAACACTTATATCCAGTGCCCTTGGAATCTGCCTGAGGTCTGAAAGACCTCTTACATGGACTTCTGATCATCCCCAACTCGTCCCTAAGCTTGCTGCCTACCCCTCTGCTCACCTTCCCATCACAGAACTCACAAATCTCCAAGATAGTCGTCCTACTGCACCTCAGGCCAGCATCTTTGGCCTAGTCCCCACATCCAGCCCATTAGCAAAACCTGTCAGCTCTCATCTCCTTGGGCTTCTTATTTCTCTCAGGTACCTATGGTCTGTCTCCCCATCAGCCAACAGAGGGAGCCGATTAACAAGGAAACCAGATTTCTGGCTCCACTGAGTCCTTGGATCTCTATGAGTCAAAATCCAAGTTCTCACAGTGACCACAGGCCAGGCAGGGTCTGGCTGTACCTCCTGCTCTCATCTCTTGCCATCTCTCACTTGCCCACTCTGCTCTAGCCCTAAAGGCCTCCTGTCCGTGCTCCTGAAACACACCCGACTAGCTCTTGCCATTCTGGGAAGCAAACTGAGACTGGCAGTCCTTCTCCCACTGAATCACCATAGTGACCCACAAGACAAGTAACTGAGATGATGCTTACTGATCCAGGGGACATACTGGTGCTCAAGCAGATGGGGACAGCTGACAAGATCACACTGCCAACATGCCAGACCCCAAACCCATTCTAAGACAGCACTGGAGATAAATCTGTGAGCAAATATAAGGTTAGAGTCCTGGCCTTCTGAAACAGATATGTTAGAGAGAAAGGGGAAGACAACAGACAAAAATCTAGAAGAAAGTACATGCAAATCCATTCCAGCATGTGTTAAAGGTACTGAGTGCTGTGGAAGGACAAGTCAAGACACAAAGGGGGAAGAAGACTAGGGATGAGGGGAGGTAGCTGTGATTTTAAATGCAGGTCATAGGGTGGGGATGTGGCTCAGTGGTACAGCACTTGCCTAGCATGCATGAGGCACTGTGTTCAACTTCCAGCCCACAAAAATAAAATTAAATAAATAAAAAATGAATAAATAAATGAGAACCAAGACAGGCCTCACTGGGGATGATATGGGAGCACACCATTAGGAGCAGGAAAGCCAGTCAGGGGAGGGGTTCTCCAGGGAAGGGCATTCAGACAGGCACCACTGGAGAGACAGATGGTAACCACATAATCACACAACCGCATCAGTGGTTTAAGCCAGGCATAGCATCTGCACTCATCACCACAGTGCCTGGTGTACAGAAGCTGCTCAAAAAACATTGTATGAAATAATGGTAGAGCTAGGAGCTGTGCAGTCTCAAGGAACCCAATATACCCTCCCCCATTACATTACAATTGGGTAAAGTTAAGCCCAGAGAGACTTTGGTGGCTCACCCATCCCCCTTGGGCCTGGATCCAGGGCGCGAAGCTGTGCACGTGCTCCACACTGAGTCCAGCCAGGGTGCCCCCAAGTCGAGCCACACGCCGGCTTAGCTCCATAGCCAGAGCCAGGCGAGCCAGGGGCTCCGGGGAAGGTGGCGGGGGCCCAGGGCACGGAAACGAGGGGCTTGTGCGGCTAGGGCAAGGGCTGCCCTCCCGGCTAGAGAAGAGCTCCACTAGGCGGGCGAAAGAGCCTGCAGACAGGCGGGCCAGCTTGCGGCGCAGGGCTGGGTCCGAGGCCAGCTGTGGGATGCAGAGGGGAAGAGGCAGGGAAGGCCTTAGTGCATTCTACAGTTAGCCAACATGGGGCTGGGGGGGTGGTTTCCTAATTTGGGCCAGTTCTAGATGCTAACACTAAGCCACAGCCCCATCCATCATGTAAACCAATCATAAGCCAGATAATATGGTTTGGATCAAACTGCTCCCAAGAAGCAGATCAGAATCTAAGAATCTAAGCCATACCCTGCCTAGTTCTTAACAGCCAGTCAGAGTGAAGTCCTACTTTAGGGGTTTCCAGAAGGCTAACGTTTTAGTCACACCTCAGCAATCTTTCTCTAGTGTCCTGTGGGCCAGGCTATGGTCTACAAAAACTTCTCTCGCCCTCTGCCATATAATTAATGTTACAGAACCATATAAATTGCCCAGGCTCTCAAGCCAATCAGATTCCAGGATACAATCACAAGCCACATCCCCTCCAGCTGTCCATTTCCCCCCACATTCTAAACCATATTCCTACTGTACTGAATCAGATATTATTGTTATTATTGGTGGAGGTAGTAGCAGCAGTAGCAGCAGCACCACCACCTCACCACCACTTCCTCATCACCACTACCACCACCTCCACCACCAGGGATTAAACCAGCAGTGCTTAACCACTGAGCCAAATCTCTGGCTTTTTTTTCTTTCTTTCTTTAATTTTTAATTTTGAGATAGGTTCTGGCTAAGTTACTAAAGCTGGCTTTGAACATATGATCCTCTGTCTTCAACCTCCCAAGTTGCTGGGATTACAGGTGTCCATCACCATGCCCAGCTAAATCAGATTTTAGATTAATGTGCACATGCTCTTTCTCTTACTTCCCCAATCTGACCCAAATCTCCTAGATGATGTTTCCTTGTTTTACTTGTTTCTTTTTTGGGGAGAGGGGGAGGGTAACAGGGGATTGAACCCTGAGGTGCTTAATCACTGAACCAACATCTCCAGCCCTTTTATTTTGAGACAGGGTTTCACAAGGGTACGTGAGCTTACTAAGTGGCTGAGGCTGGTCTCAAATTTGTGATTTTCCTGTTTTAGCATCCTGAAGCACTAGAATTGAGGAAGGTACCACTAAGCCTGGCTCTCCTGAATCATGTTTCTGATGGCCACATCCCCTGCATTTAGGCAATGCCTTTCTAACAGCCAATGAAAACCACTGTCATTCGACCCTTCCCCTGACCCACTCTACCCGACCTGACCATCCAAAGAAAATGCAGATCTAACTTCTGATCCCAGTGTCCCATCATCCCACAACTCCTGTCCTTATTAAGGCACAAAAAAAAAAAAAAAAAGCCTATCACCTTCTGGTTGATGACCTCTGCCTCTTCTTCCAGCAAGGTCACCAGCTTTCGCAGCAGGACTTCCTTCTCTGTGGTTGGCGGACCCTGTAACTCTGGGACAGAAGAGAATTCAATTCGGGGAAGAACCCTGGCTGTCCTCCCACCATCAGCCTTCTCCAGGGCTTCTCTGTACCTCACCTGGGCTAGGGGGAGATCTCAGTTGCTCTTGGACCAGCTGTTCCAGCCGCTGGGCCACCAGGGCATAGAAGTCTGGAGTAGCTGGACCTGAAGTAAAAAGTCAATGACTCTGGAACTCCAGGACATTGGAAATTTATGGATTCTCTTCTTTTGACTACCTTGTCAGTTAGGAATGATTTCCTTCTTTTGGGGGAGGCAATGGTGATTGAACTCAGGGGGCACTTTACCACTGAGCTACATCCCCAGTTCTTTTTTATTTATCTTGAGACAGGTTCTTGCTAAATTGCTGAGGGTCTTACTAAGTTGTTGAGGCTGGCCTTGAAATTGCAATCCTTCTGCTTCAGCCTCCCAAGCTGCTAAGAATACAGGCATGCACCACTATTCCAGGCTAATGATTTTTACTTTATAATGGGGGTAAAATGAGGCTCAGTGAGAAAACTTGATAATAGATGCCAAAATTCTTATACTTACTACTTTACCATGTCCTCCAACTGAACTTAGAATGTCAGACCTGATCTGAACTTTGAAGATTACTCCATCCAAGGAAAGGACATATATGGCATTCTTGATATTATTACCCTATCCCTTCCCCAGTTCAGACATCATCAATTAATTACAACACTCATCTTCCTAGCTGCAAATTCCTATTCATGCTAGTACTCCCAGCTGCCATTACTAGTGTATCCAGGCTCACCTATGAAAAACAATCTATTGGTCACTCCTATTCAAGTCCAATGACCCCCTACCCCATTCTGACTCTGCCCCTGGAAAAACTGAACAGCAGAGAGGACAAATTACTTTTCCTAATCATACAACCTAATAGCCAGGAAGGTGTAATTGAAAACCAGGTCTCCTGCCTCTCTATTAAGGATATTTGTAGCTACAAAAGGAGCTTTCCTAGGAATCAGAGAAGGATGCATGGAAGGAGGATAATAACTAGCTAGAAAGGGACCAAAAGTTCCACTGAATTGACAAAAATACAGCTGGGAGTTGGGGGAGGACAGGATGGTTAGGGTTGGTACTAGAAATCCCACACCCTTCCCTCTTAGTTGAGTAATCTCAAACTAGTACCTTATCCTATCTACACTTAAGGAACCAAGGCTTTTGGCTGTGTCTCTTTCACAGGTGATATGGGGCAATCTCTTACCAGGCTCTGAACCATAACAGGGGCGGAGGGGCAGAGAGCAAGGCCGGGGGGAATCAGAGGGAGCGGCTCCTCGCCTCAAGGGACACGGAAGACATCTTCGAAGGCGACTCAGGAAGTCTGTTGGCTCCTCTTGGGCAGGGCTTCTAGGAAGGAGGACCTGAGAGAGTGATCCCAGAGATCTCCTGCAAGCAGATCTCCTTTCTCCTACAAAGGACATCTCCTTGCAACCCCAGGAACAGGGAATAGAGCCAGACGTGAAGAGACAGGGCTGAGACCAGGCACAAGAGTTACAGAGGTCCTCAAACCAAATGCAGGCCCTGGCTAAGGACGGCAACTCCTCTTACCTGGGTGGGGTTGGGATGGGGGACCCAGAAGCCTCACCCCGCCTGAGGAAGGCAGCTAGAACCCTCAGCGTGTCCTCCCGGAGCCCCAGCTCCTCTGAGCCTGCCATGGAGGCACCTGTGTGAGAGAGAGCTAGAGAGTGACTCAAGGTTCACCGGGAAGTGGAGGCTCAGACCCAAACTTCTAGTCTTAAATGAAGAGGAAGTCATGACTCATGAATCTCCAAAGGGAGGAGGGTGCTGGGGGTCTGGACTCCTGGGTCCTCTAGGAGAGTTGAGATCTTGGAGCCCCAGAGGGAGAAGAGGGATGAAGCCTGACTCTTTTACCCTGGGAAAGGAAGTGGCTGGGGGCCTAGATTCTTGGATCTAAGAAAGGAAGTGTCTAGGGACTTGGAATTCTGGAGCCCCGAAGAAAAAGGGGGTTTAGAGCTCTGACTCCTGTATACTGAATGAGGCATACACTAAGCTTCTGAAGCAATTGGAGGATCGGGTACTACCAATCCCAGCAGGCTTAGTAGCAAGCGTTCCGCGCTGTCCGCCGCACAGCCTGCTGGGAGTAGTAGTTCCAATTGCCCGAGGCTGGAATCTCTGGGATCCACAAGCACTTGGATGTCGGAGGAGAGAGACTGGCGCGTCCGCTCCTGAATCCCTGTCCGCTCCTCTTGCCTTCTCACCCCAGTCCTTAACAAACCCTGCTTACCTGGTTCCGGCCTCCAGCGGCCGTCGCCGTCCCCGCCCCAGCCTCCGCCTCCGAAGGCACTCACGTTACACACAAACTTTTAGTAGTTCAACTTTCCCGCGCCTGCGCACTGAGTCGATTTGGTAACTGTCCCAACGTAGAAGGGGCGGGGCACTGAATCTCCGCCTAATTTGCATATCGCGTTCCCAGCATGCCTTTTTCCGGAAAACCGAAAAAGGGCATGAGGTGTAATGCCTCGGTTAGTCGGACCGCCCCTTTGACTTTTGGGTCTCTTACCCGAAGAATGATAGTTGTTTTTATCTCAAGAAATCGATAAAAAAGAAAGTTCCTGCGCTTGGAAACTTAGCTGACAGGAAGAGGGGTGCGCAGCTTGGAGTCTAAGAACTACACCGCAGCAACCCGAACGCTCCGATCCTTCCGCGGTACGTAACGCGGAAGAGCTAGGGAAAGAATTGGTGGCCTTCTGTAGTGAGGAACGAGAAAGGAGTGATAGTAGGAGAGGAAGGCTGAATACTCTGGGGAGAATGGGACAAAGAAGGACCTAAATGGCTGACGTTGAAAATCTGCTATGGAAAAATTAGAAAAAGCAGCGAGGAAAGAGGAGAGGAGGCATCCACACTGGGTTCCATAGGGGAGAAAAGGGTGGATTCTGCAAATAGAAGAGAGTCCACTCCAGAAAGTGATTGGTGAGCCCTGAAGGATAGAGGCAGATTGGGGGAATTGGATGGAGTCTCTGCGCTGGAAATGGAGAGGGGTATTTTCTGTGGGGTAATTGAGGAAGGGGGTCTAGACTGGAGTCAATGCAGGAGTAACATCTGTACTGAAATAACTAGCGAAGGAGAGCTGCACCCTAAAAGTTGGGGAACCTGCCTTGGATGATATTGGTGAGGAAGGGGTTTACAATAGAAAAGAGAAGGGTCGACGCTGGCCGAATTGGGTCAGAGCAGCTGCACGCTTGGGAAGGAAAATGGGTCTACACTGATAGTGGGAGCGAGTCCTTGGTGAAAAAGGGAGCCTTCTGGAGGATGGAAGGATAGGAAGCTATCTCCTCTTTGTACTCCAAGAAGACAGGTAAAGGGCCTGCACCGTGGCCCGTGAGAGGGAGGTGGGTCCGGGAGGCTGCCCGCGCCCAGGAGCTGCCTTGTGCGCGCAGGCCGGACCATGGGAACCCAAAAGCCGCGAATCTTGCCCTGGCTGGTGTCGCAGCTGGACCTGGGGCAACTGGAGGGTGTGGCCTGGCTGGACGAGAGCCGCAAGCGCTTCCGCATACCCTGGAAGCACGGCCTGCGACAGGACGCGCAGCAGGAAGACTTCGGCATCTTTCAGGTGCATGCACCAGGGGCGCTGGAAACCGAGAGCTCCGCACCCGGCCTTAAGGCTGAGGGGGCGACTGAGAAGGCGGAGATAACTCCCGGCGGGGGCGGGTAGTGCTAATGATGGTGGGTGGAGTTGGAAGGGAGGGGCGGGACCAGCAGGCTCGGTTGTCTGATGGTGAAGAGCGAGCAATAATGGAACAGGCCGGCCAGGTTCTGGGAATAGAGCTGGGAAAGTGGGATTAGAGCTTTAAGGAAGTGCATCCTGCAAGTTGAGAGATCACTGGGGATGGGGCTTTCAGTTACAGAATTCTTGAAATATTAGACGTGAGACTTGGAGCTCTAAAGACGGGGTTATAACCACCAAATTGACACACTAGTGGTGGTAAATCATTAAGAATGTGAGGGGAAAGGGTGCCCTAGTGGCACGCCTGTAATCCCAGTGATTTGGCAGGTTGAGGGAAGATTGCAGGTTGAGGCCAGCCTGGGCAACTTGGGGAGAGCCTCTCTCAGAAAACAAAAAAGGCTGGGGATATAGCTCCGCGGTAGAGCGCTTGCCTGGCATGCCGAGCCTTGGGTTCAATCCCCAGCGCCCTGGGGGTGATGTGGGGGTTATGAGAAGGTAAGGGGATGTGCCACAATGAAACCTACTATTCTGTATAATTAATATACACCAATAAAAACATTGTGAAGTGTCCGTGTTATCGCAGAGGTACCCTGGGGGAGTGAAGGTCAAGTTAGACAGCCAGTAGGACCTAAAAGACTGGCTTAGAAAGTCAAGGTTTTTGAAGTTGAAAGCTGGAATCGGGAGGTATATGTGGGGATGAGAGAGAAGCTTGTGGGTCAGAGAATTTGGGGATGGAACCTTAGGGAATTGGAATTTATTGTGGGGGGAGGTGTTAGGACTGGAGGAGGCAGGGGTAGAAACCTAAAGGTGAGGGTCTAAATCATCCTTCTCACTACCCTGATTCCACGGGTGCCCTAGGCCTGGGCGGAGGCCAGTGGTGCCTACACTCCTGGGAAGGATAAACCTGACCTGCCGACCTGGAAGAGGAATTTTCGGTCTGCCCTGAATCGGAAGGAAGTGTTGCGTTTAGCTGAGGATCGGAGCAAGGACCCCCATGACCCTCATAAGATCTATGAGTTTGTGAGCACAGGTGTGTCAAAGTCCGGCTTTTCATGGTGGGCTGGGATCTGGAGGGTCTCTCGCTCCCTCTTCTACTCACTCCCTTTCTCCACAGGAACTGGGGACTTTTCCCAGGTTGATACCTCTCCAGACACCAGTGGTGGAGGCAGTACCTCAGACACCCAGGTAAGAATGCACCCAACCCTCTTGCCCCTTATTCTCTTGCTCTGCCCCCCTAGACCCTTCTCCCTCCCAGGCTTCCATTCCTCCCCTCCAGCCCACCCCCTGCCTGTCCAAGAAAAGGCGATTGAAATATCCACTTCTTTTTTCCTCCAGGAAGACATCTTGGAGTTACTCAATGACATGATCTTGGCCCCAGCCCCAGATATGGGCCCCCCAGGTTTGGGTGTGGTCCCTGAGCACTGCTCTCAGCTCTTGTTGAGCCCCAACTTGGAAAACCCCATGCCCTGTCCAAACCTGGCACCTCCTGAAAACCCACTAAAGCGACTGTTGGTACCTGAAGAACGTGAGTACCAGCTGGGGGTGGTAGGGGCTGTGGCAGGGGCCGTGGGCACTCACCACCTCTCCATCTCTCCCCTTTCTGTCCTCCGCTGCTGCTGCTGCTCAGAGTGGGAGTATGAAGTGACTGCCTTCTACCGGGGCCGCCAAGTCTTCCAGAAGACCAAATTCTGCCCAGGGGGCCTACGGCTAGTGGGCTCAGAAGCTGGGGACAGGACACTACCTGGACAGCCAATAACATTGCCAGACCCTGGGGTTTCCCTGACAGACAGAGGAGTGGTGGGCTATGTGAAACGTGTACTAAGCTGCCTAGGAGGGGGACTGGCACTCTGGCGGTCAGGGCAGAGACTCTGGGCCCGGCGGCTGGGGCACAGCCATGCATACTGGGCTGTGGGCGAGGAGCTGTTCCCTGACAATGGGCATGGGCATGATGGTGAAGTCCCCAAGGACAACGATGGAGTTGTGTTCGACTTGGGGCCCTTTGTGGCACGTAAGTCCCCTGAATGGAAAGCAGCTGGGCATGGTGGTTGAAGGCTCTGGGGTCAGACAGTTTGGAATTAATTTCAGACCTTGCTGCTCTGCACACTGGGGCAAAGAACGGGTCTGCTTTGTCAAGGCCAAGGACTGATTGCCAGAGCTGGTTTAAGGCACAGGGCCCAAAACACAGAAGGTGTTCAGGAGATTAGCTGCCGTTTTCATCATCATCATTATAGTGCACACACAAAACAATGGTAGGGCTGGGAGTGTACCTCAGTGAGGAGAGCTTGCCCAGCATACTGAGGCAATCCCCAGCACCACAACAAAACAAATAAACAGGAAAGAGAAAGCCATTAGGACTTCACTCTGCAATATAACTTTCTACAGTGATGGAAATGAACTGTTTTTGTGCTGTCCTGTATGGTATCCACTAGCCACACGTGAGTTTTGAGCACCTAAATGAGCCAAGTACAACTGAGGAATCTTATATTTCATTTTAAATTAAACAATTTAAATATTATAGTCAAGGTGGCTGGCTACATATTGGACAGCATAATTTGGGGATTAAGGAGCAGTCGACACCAACTACCTTCTACTCCACACAGTATCCTTGGGGACATAGACTCCCATGCTCTGGGACTAGTTCCCCTCCTGAATCCTGGGGTACCAGGGTGGGGTGAGGGTGGGGCGATCTTCCAGCACTACCTTGATGGGAGTGGAGGGAGAACACTTAATTTTAACATTGCAGGGACTGTCCCCACTCTGACAGCCCCTTGTCACGGTGGCAGAGGGTCTTGGGTCAGGAAGGTGGTGGGGTTATTACTTGGGTTGAGCACGGTTGGGTGGATAGTGGGTCTTTTTCCCTTTCCTAATTAGGATTTTGAATCTTCAGATCTGATTTCCTTCATGGAAGGAAGCAGACGGTCACCACGATACACCCTGTGGTTTTGCATAGGGGAGTCATGGCCGCAGGACAAGCCATGGGTGAAGAGGCTTGTGATGGTCAAGGTGCCTGGATTCTGTGTTCCTGAGGCTGGGAGTGGTGGTCTTACAAAGAGAAGAGGGTACTCCTTAGAACTATAGCTTGCAGAATCCCCTATGAGGAACTCCTGTTTAAGTGCCCCTGCCATCACCAGTTCCTCATCCCCAGGAGTTTCTGGGTATCCTTTGCTTGGCTTCATCCCCACAGCCTGTTTTGAACTTTCCAGATCCTATAGAAGTTGATAGACAAGTCCTAGTGGAAGTCTAGTGGTTGGGTGTTTTCACTGACTTCTTTCTCCCCTGATCCCACAGGTGGTACCCACATGCCTCAGGGCCCTGTTGGACATGGCCCGATCAGGGGGCGCCTCCTCACTGGAGAATACCATAGACCTACACATTTCCAACAGCCACCCCCTCTCCCTCACCTCCGACCAGTACAAGGCCTACCTACAGGACCTGGTTGAGGACATGGATTTCTAGGTCACTGGGGAGGCCTGAACCCTGACTCTTCACTTTGACCAATAAACCATTTTCCTGCTACAGCCATCACTTGTGTTTCTGGTGTTGGATGTCCCAGAGCAGCCCTGACCTTCGGCTGGTTGTTATTTCTGCTGGGGTCTCAGTTTACTTTTCTGTGCAGTTATCATAACTAAGATGCTCAATGTGTGGAGACCAGGCACCATGCAGGGGACAGCTGACTCTCAATTACCTCTTTGTTTCTTACTAGGGACCTGATAAAGAGATGACAGTCACCCCCATTTTACAAACCAAGACACTGAAGTTTGGAGAGACAAAGGTCACAAAGTGAGAAACAGACTGTTCAGATTCCAGGGCCATCTCCTAGCCTATACTCTATGAAGGACACCCAAAGGCCCTGTCTTGCCTATGAACAGTTTGGGCAGATGTCCCTTCTTTCTGGGCCTAGGGCTCCCCTTTGTTGAGAGCCAGAATGGAAAACTGTGAAGGGGCTCAGCACCTACCCCTGGAGTCTCTGAAACCTGTGTGTCCCAGTGACCCTGGGTCCTTCCACTCCTCCTAGCTGGGCTGCTTTTCTGGGAAAGGGGAATGACAGAAGCCGTAGCAGCCAACTCACCATTTGGCCTACCCACTTTATGCCTCAGTCTCCCTCTCAGGAGAGAGGATTAGATCACCCCAGCCTAAAATGGCCACTGAAAAGAAAATTCAACACGATGGGGCAAAGATCCTGCATTTGGGGACAAATCCAAGGGAGCCAAAAAAGCACCCTGGTGCCCTTAGCTCAGAAGACATTGGGGACATGTCTAGACCCTCCTTCCTATCACCACCACTTTTGATCAACAACTTTTAGGTATTATGCTAAATGCTTCACCTGCTTGTGACTTATGTAATCCCACAATACCCACTTTACAGAAAGGGAAACTGAGGCCCAGAGAGGGCCAAGCCCTTGCCCTAGGTCACATAGTCTGGTCTCTGCTTCCTACACTTACACATAGGCCAAGACTCCTGAGTATCCCTCCCTAACTCTCCTAATTTGTCTCTGGGGGAAAAAAAGCTAAAATAATGGGGATGGGGATAACATTTCATGAAATCTTTAATGAAATTGGGGGAGGGACACGAACAGAAGGGAGAGGCAGTGGGGACAGGCTTGGGGCAAGGGAGATGGGCGGAAGCTGGGCAGGGCAGGGGCTCTCCTCTTCCCTGCAGCAATCCTCCCCCAATCATCCCACTGATGGGGGAGGGAAGGAGGGAGATGGAGCCATAAATATGTCCAGAATCTCAAAGAGGCGAAGGGTAGAAAGAGTGGCTGTGGTGGGAAGGGGGGGTCTCAGAGAGGAGGGAGGGGCAGGCCTGGGCCACCCTTGTCAGGGGGCCCTGGCTCCTTGGGCGGCCGGGGGGGCCCTGGAGGATCCCCAGGCTTGCGGCCGTGTTTGCGGAAGTAGCGGTAGCGCTGGACGTAGGCCCGTACCAGGTTGCTCACCTTCACCGGGTTGATCTCACCGCTTTTGCTGTGGCAGATCTGGGAAGCCAGGGGGCACCTGGAGTCACTGCCAGCCCCCTGCAGCCCCCTTTACCTGGGACTACTGAGCAGCACAGTTTGGGCCTGGGATGGGAGCCACTCCCCCAATGACTAGACCAATGCCCACACTTGGTCCTGCTAACAACGGGTTCCCCAATTGCCAAAATGAGCCCAGGTGGCCCTGAGGAAATCCTGTCATCCTCCTCACCTGCAAAACCACCCCCTCATTCCCATCTCCCCACATGCATACGTCAGTCTGACAGATCTCGTTGCAGCACCTGTCCCCCTGTGCACCCCACCTTGTGGACAGCCTTCCTCAGGATGTCCTTATATTCCTCCTTGGTAATGTCCTTCTTCTGATAGTACGGCTTGATGGCGAGCTTCACCTCTTCCACTGCCCGCTCCTGTGTGTGCAGCTTCTTCAGATACTGGTGCATTGGTGACAGGGTGGGAGAAAAGGGACAGCAAGGCCCAAATGAATGCCTGTGGAACCTCCAGGCCTCCACTCACCTCTGCATGCCAGCTTAGCCTCCTTGACCATCTAGCTAGGCCCAACCACACTGGCCCACTGGACAGAAGAACTAGGAGGTAGAAAGTCCTGTTTAGGGTCTGCCTTGTATTCTCCTTGCCAGTCATACTAGCCCACTGGGCATCTCTACACTGGACCCTAAGCTGTCCCAGGCCTGGCCATAACAGGACACATGTATCCCCTCCCTCACAGTCCAGTGGGGAGATAAATGTTAGCCAAGCAATTACAACCAGAAAAAAAAAAAAAAAAAATGTTGTGGGGGTGGTGCTGGGGATTGAACTCAGGGGCACTCGACCACTGAGCCACATCCTCATTCCTATTTCGTATTTTATTTAGAGAAAGGGTCCGAGTTGCTTAGCACCTCACTTTTGGTGAGGCTGGCTTTTTTTTTTAATATTTTTTTTAGTTGTAGATGGGCACAATATCTTTTATTTATTTATTTTTACGTGGTGCTGAGGATAGAACCCAGTGCCTCACACATGTAAGGCAAGTAAGTGCTCTGCCATTGAGCTACAACTCCAGCCCCAAGGCTGGCTTTGAATTCATGATCCTCCTGTCTCAGCCTCCTGAGCCTTTGGGATTATAGGCATGCACCACTGCACCCAGCCAAACCCTTTCTTTTTTTTAAATATACATGACTTTTCCTAGTTTTTTTTTTTTTCTTTTTTTTAATATATATCTTGGGGCTGGGATTGTGGCTCAGAGGTAGAACGCTCGCCTAGCACGTGTGAGGCACTGAGTTCAATCCTCGGCACTACATAAAAATAAAATAAAGATATGTGTCCATCTATAAATTAAAATAAATATTTAATATATTTATTTATTATTTATTTTTTATATGGTGCTGAGGATCAAACCCAGTACCTCCCAAGTGTGAGGTAAGTGCTCTACCGCTGAGCTCCAGCCCCCAGCCAACCACTTTTAATTAAAGGGCTGTGGTATGAAAATGTCACAAGATCTTCAGCAAGGTGGTGGTGAGTCCCATTGGGTTTTCATAACCCTACCCTGACTCCTGATGGATGGCAAGATGGTGGGGCACTTGGGGGAGCCAGCATTCTGGCAAGAAGCACAGAGTGTGTGTTTGGAGGGCAGGGATATGTGGCTGAACTCAGGTTGTATAGATGGCACACTGGCACTGGAGTCCTGGTCTACCACTCCTGTAGGCAACCAAACTCTGTAGCTTGTCTGTAAAATACCGCAGTACCTATGGGAAGGACTAAGGTGACGTTCACTGAGAACACAGCACAGGCTAGACACAGCATGGACTCAAAGGGAGCTGGATTATTAGAGAATAGGAGAGAATGTTGAGCCTCTTCTATGAGGCTCTGCCCTGGCCAACAGGCTAGAAGTCTACACAGCAGAGCAGAAACAGTGGCACCCCTGCCTCGGTGAAATATTTGCAAAAGTCGCTGGGAATTGCCAAAAGGGGAACAAATTTTGTTCAGCAGAGGCCCCCTACCAAGCACAAGAGACAATCCCTTAGCAACACCACCAGGGAGGTCCCTTTCCCGATCCAGACAACTCTTGCCTCTGCCCCAGGACCAAAACACATGGGAGCAGGCAAAGGATCCTGGGAAGAGAAGGGATAGATGGCTACAGTGGGGCAACATCTTGGATGACATGGCCACAAGGATGCAAACTGATGAGCTGCTGGGGAGCTCTATTGAAGGACTTCTCAGGTTTTCCCAGCCCAACAGAAAGTTGGTTTCTAAAGAGATATAGTCAAAAGAAAGAGAATGTTCCTCCTATCTCAAATGTGGAAACAGAAGACAGGAGAGGACAGACCTATTGTCCCGGCACCACAGCACATAGCACATGCCATGGACAAAGACCAGCTATACCATGGCCCCAATGTTTCTCACATGGGGATTTCTATGGGGCTTCATCTGGCTTTCCCTTTGGCACCCTCTACTAGACAGGTAAGGGTAGGCAGGGTTATTGGATGAGAAAGACATGCAGCTAGACCTGACCTAGCGGTAAATAGCTTCTGAGCCCCAAGAGTAGGAACTGAAAAACCCATGTCTGTATTTGCCTGGCAGCCATTCCTCTTCCCTTTATCTGGGAACATTTTCTTGACTTCTTTTGAAAATAACCCCCTCCCACTTACAAAGAGAAGGAGGGCAAGAGAACAACAAGTAACTGAGTGGCAGACTTGTCTGTGTGTGAATGTGTACATGTGGGTATATTTACATACATACACATATTCATAATGTGCTATTAATGTGATATATATATATATATAATACATATATTACACATACACATACAATTTTCTTTAAAAACCTGCCAGCCCCTTTCCCATTCATCCATTCTAGTGGAAATTTAGTTTCTTATTATTTAATAAGAATTTAGTTTCTTATTATTTAATAACTGATTAATACACTTCTCCAGGGCCCAGCTCACCTTATCTGTGTCCCCTCGTCCCTCGGAGCTGCTGCTGCCCTCTCTCTTGTCAGATGCAGCAGCCAGCCCAGTGGGGGTGGGTGGGGTAGAGCCACAGCCCCCCAGGGGGAGACTGCCAGGAAGCAGGTAGCTGGAGGGGCCAGGTGGTAGACCCAGAGAAGTGGGCACAGGAGCTGGGGCCACCCCCAAACCTGAGGGTGGTTTCCGGTGGCTGAAGATCTGTGGGAAAAGGTGGCGGGTGGGAGGCAGGGAGAGTTGCACAAGATGAGCAAAGAGTAAAGGGAGGTGGAAGGGAAAAAGGAACTTATACCCTCACTGTTCCCACCCTGATTTTCCAACACATCTAGGGCAACATGGTCCTCTTCTGGCCAATACCTTGCCCCAAGGCCTGCTGGGAGTTGTAGTTCTTCTCCTAACCAGAGGCAATGGACAAAGGAAAGGTCTGTGGGGACTCTTCCCTAGGGAAGCCCACCTGGTTGGTGGCCTGGATCAGCTCCTGGGCCTTCGCTCGGCTTGCAAGGTTGGCTTCTTCCATCTTGAAGAGAAGTGCAGTCACTGCAGGAGGTGCAGAGGTAATGACATGGACATCAGGAGACGACAGGAGAGGAGATGGTGAACCTCACCTAGCCACCTGCTACTTTCTCCCACCCTTGGCCCGTAAGCCATAAGGCTTCACATACTTAGAACAGGAAAAAGGGGCCTCTGCCACTAAGAGAATCCACCCTCCAAAAAAAAAAATAAATAAATAATAAAAAATCACCCCTTACCCTGAATGTTCTTAGGACTTAAGTGTGTGTGCATGATTAGGGAGAATATGATACCATGGTTACCAATTGACAAGATGGTGGGAGACTGAGACTGTGCCCTAATCATCCCTACCTTCCACTCATGGAGTCCCAGCCTCTCCCCTTAACTCTGCAATCTGGCAGAGTCAACTGCCATCCCCTAAGGGACATAGTGCCCTGTTCAAACCATCTTTTCTGATTCTTCTATCCTAGTCTGGCTCTAGGGAAACCCCAGATCCAATGGCTCCTCCAGTCTGTGCTGGCTGCCATCTGTTCCTATTTGCCCTGCTCTCTCCCAGAATGCCCTAACACTTAGATGCCTCTGGAAAGACCCTGATGGGTCCTCAACCACCAGCCCATGTCCCTACATTCCTACCCCTCCCAGGGTATCCCTTTTGCCTTTAAACATGTACCCACCAGTTCCTATCCTTGAACCTTTCTCATCTGCACACCACCCCACCCCTGCCAGCTGAACACTCACAGGCCAAGACGCCACTGGTGGTGCAGTCCACACCAGCCGGTAGGTTCCAGGGCATGGGCGGGGGCAGTGTGGGCAGCTGGGAGACACGAGTTGCTGGCCCATCCTCTGCCCCTGAGTCTCCAGCTGTGGACCCTGCACTGGGAGCAGTGCTAGGGGCAGCTGCAGCTGTGCTGGTGGCTGTGGTAGTCGCAGGCTGTTGCTCCTCCTCCTCCTCCTCTTCCTCCTCCTCCTCTTCTTCTTCCTCCTCCTCCTCTGCCCCACCTCGAACCCCAGCCTCTTCAGTAGCCTCTTCAGGCAAAAAGGAGACCTCAGGAGTCTTACAGCTACTATCCACAGTCTGTGAGTCTGGAGTGAGTGCAGGGGGTGGAGGGGCTGCCTTGGGGGGCGGGGTGCTAGGAGCCTTGGCTGCCCGCTCCTCCCCAGACCAGGAAGTCTCCTCTGCCCCCTTGGTTCCAGCTGCTTGACTACAACTATCTGCCTTGGATTTCTTCAGTGACACAGGGCCCCCACTGCCACCACTGCTGCCTCCACTGCGGATCTTTTTCCTGGTCTTGGATGGCTTGGTCTTTCCCTTGGTCCCCTTGGCTTTCTTGGCCCCAGCCTTGGCCTTGACCTTGGTCTTTTTGGGCTTGGTGCTGCCTGGAGCAGCTTTGGCTACCTCTGTGGGAGCCCGCTCATCAGGCTTGAGGAAGGGGGAGCGACTCTCCCGGTCACGGCTGAACTTGACTCCGATGGAGCCCAGGCCACCAGATGCAGCATCCTTAGCTGGGGTGGTGCTGCTGACACCTTCCCGTATCAGAACTGCCACCTTGGACTGCAGCTTCACTTTCCGGGAGGAACAGGAGGAGGAGGAGGAGGAGGAGCCTGAGCCACTGCTGACCAGAGGCTTTGGTGGGGGCCCTGAGGAAGGTGCTGACTCCTTGGGAGGCCGGGCCTTCTTAGACGACCTGTCCCTCTCCCTGTCTCTGTCCCTGTCCCGATCCCGGTCCCCCCCATCAAGAGCCTTCCGCCGAGAGCCCTTCTCCCGGGAAGAGGAAGAGGAGGAGGCAGCCCCTGAGCGCCGACGGTCCTTCTCACTGCTCTTGCCACCCCGCTCTTCCCCACTCAGTCCCTCTGAGTCGTACAGGACCTCACGCTTGGGTGATGAGGCTGGGGCCGGTGAGGGTCCTCGGGGGTCGGGCTTGTCAAGCCGGCCCACAGTGATGGTCCGCTTGATGGCGAAGAGATCATGGTCCGTGAGGTCCTGGATAGAAGGCGGCACGGCCCCCCGGCGGCGGCTGTCCCGTTCTCCGCTTGCCGAAGTGGAGCCTGAGGGCTGCTGGGTGGGCACCGGGACCTTCTCGCCTCCATCCCCAGACCGCTTTTCACCCCGGGAACGTGAGCGCTTCTTCTTTTTCTTGCTGCCTCCACCATCCCGGTGCTTGCCTCGATGCCGCTCACGCCTGGAGGATGACGACGAGGAAGTGGCCGGGGGCGGAGAGGCTGAGCGCCGCCGTCTCCGTCGTTTCTCCCGGGACCGTGACCGGCGGCTACCCCCGCGGCGGCGGTCTGAGCTGCGTGAGCGGCGACGGGCAGAGCGGGACCGGGAGCGGCGGCGGGCGGACGATGAGGTGTGGGAGCCTGGCTTGCGGTCCCGAGAGCGGTGCTTCTTGGAGTCCCAGGGGGAGGCCGGTGCCGGTGGGGCAGGCTGGGTGCCAGAGGAGGATGAGGTTGCCTCCTTCGCCTCGCCCCCGCTGCGCTTGCGCTCCCGCCTGGACTTCTTGCGAGTGGGTGGGCCCACGGCGGAGGCAGTGGTCGCGGTGGCGGTAGTCGGGGAGGGCGAGCGCTGGCGGTAGCGCTCCCGCCGCTGGGTCAGGATTTTGCGGCGGAGGTCCAGGCCGCCCCAGCGCGTGTCGGCAGCAGGTGGCGCGGGGGCCGGCTCCCCTAGGTCCACCTGTAGAGCTCCCTCGCCATCGGACTCCGCGTGCAGAGACAAGAAGTCATCCCCCTCAGGGGCCCGAGGAGCAGGAGGTTGGGGCAGGGGCTGGGTTGCAGGGGTGACCGTGGAGGCCGGAGGAGGCCGGGGGGCCCTGCCACTGGCCCGGAAGAGGGAGAGCGCCACCCTGGGCTCTTCCTCTGGCTGGACGATCTCACCCTCCTCAATCTCTGAATCGGCAGGTGGCAATAGTGGTGGAGGGAGAACAGCTCCACCAGCTGTCACCACCTCCACAGAGACCTTGCCTTCCCGACAGGCCTCTGCCTCTGTCCCTACCACAAAGACACGCCGTCGGGTGGCTCCATCTGCTCTCGTGGAGTCCGCTTGGGGTGGTGTTCCAGGGGCTGGAGTTGGCTGTGGGGGCTGTGGGTCCGGGTGGGGACTCTCATCACCTGGGAAGTCCTGGCTCAGGCTATTATCATCATAGATGCCTGCCAGGGTCTCAGAGATGCGGCTGATGCTCTGGGACAAGCCTTCCTCCTCCTCCTCTTCCTCCTCCTCTTCTTCCTCTTCCTCTTCCTCCTCCTCCTCCTCCTCCTCCTCAGGTGAGGGAGTCCCAGCTGATGAGCTGGGATTGGAGCCAGTGGGCTCAAAGGGATCATACTTTTGCTCTGGAGCAGGTGGTGGGGAATAGGCCTCATCGGTGGGGTGGAAGGGGTCATAGATGTCAAATCGGGGGGCAGGAGGAGCTGGGGGGGCAGGTGGGGGAGGAGGAGGAGGAGGGGAAGGGGAGGATGAAGAGGGAGAAGGCGATGGTGAAGAGGAGGCAGAGGAGGGGGCAGGGGGTGGAGCAGGGCCCCCATCTCCTGTGCCCAGGGTGAGGAGGTGGCGGGCACAGGTGGGTTGAGAAGAGTGAGACTGTGGAGAAACTGCAAAGGAATAGGGCAGACAAGAGACATTGTCAGGGGTACTCCTTCCTATCGCCCGGTGGAGGGGCCTGCAGGGAGGTCTGTGCCCATCACTGGCCCTCCCACTGACACTCACTGCACAACCAGCTGCTACTCAAGTGCTTTTTGTGGGTGCCATCTAGAGGATGCTCCTAATCCTACTCCAAAAGTACATGACCCTTGGGGCATGGGAGGCATTTGAAGGAGAGAGCTGAGTATCATTCCCACGGGCAGGCAATAGAGAGCAGGAACCAACCAGGGTGCAAGCCCAGTCAATAGGGCCCTCAAGCCTGCACTCTCAGGCTGGAACAGCATCACACACTGGCCCTTGAAGCCTAGGAACCACCTTGACCAATAGTGGTGACACCATCACAGCAGAAACAGGCTGGAGCAGGAAAGCCAGGGTTCAAACCCAAGTCCACCTCCAAAGCCAAAACAAGCCCTGGCTTGTGATGCCAACTGCCTGCTGTGGGAGTCTACCCCATTTTTGTGGAGACAAATATGAAGCTGAGAAGGTGAAATGGTGGTCCAAACCAAGGAGGTTGCAGACCTCACGTGCCTAGACAGCTGAAGTCCTCCCAAGCTCTCCATCTTGACATGAGCCCCACCCAAAGGGCCACACCTGCTTCCGACTCAAAGACACCACTAATAGCAATGACTAGAGTTGGCTCCTTCCTCTGGGCCAGGCACATGCTTTGCAGATCACTTCCTTAGTTCACCTTTCTAAGACCCCTCTGCACTAAGCGCTACACTCTGGATGTCAAATGTCACACAAGTGGAGACAGTTAATAGGCTGTGCCAAAAGTGAGGAGCTGAGCCTAGATTCAGGTGTACGTATCTGCACATGGGGGCTGTTCTCTCATCCACACCACCAGGTCCCTGCCTTGCCAAGGGCACCAACATGGTCAGGTGAGGACAGTACCAGGAAAGCAAGGGGCTTACAAGGGCAGCTCTAGAGCCACCTTGTATTCAGATCAAGATTCCTGTCCTCACCAGTAATGTGACCATGGACAATGGCTCAAGCTGTCTGCCTCAGTTTCCTCATCTACAAAATGGAACTTGGTTCATTTATTCAACACATTTTTACCAATCCTTTATTTGTGCCAGGCTCGGTTCCAGTTACTAGGGATAAAAAGCAGTGAGCAAAACAGATAATAATCCCGGCTTTCTGGGAGCTTATGCTAGAGAGGGGAGAGGGAAAGACAGGTACCAAGTCTAGCTCATAGGCTGTCAGCTGCTGAGGTGCCTGGAGAATAAGGAAGCAGGCAAACCTGTGTTCACCCCGCACAGGTGACAGCAGGATTCAGGAAGTGGTGATGGCACCTAGTGCCCAAAGAGGACCTGGAGAGTGTGAGCACCTGTTTGCCCTTGTCGTTACCATCACCTTCAGCACAACACAGTTGAGAGACTACAGTAATCCAGAAACGAAGAATGACACTTTCTCAAATAACCTTTATAACAGGACAGGATTATGATGATTTTGTTCTTTTTCCTGAAGTTTTAGTATTTTTCAAAGGAAAGACAAAAAAGCCAACTGAAATTAAAAAAATAGGGGTGGGGCTAGGCACTGTGGCACACACCTATAGTTAGTTCTACCTACTGGGGAGGCTGAGGCAGGAGGATTGCTTGGACCAAGGAATTTGAGGTGAGCCTGGGCAACACAGTGAGAATCTTATCTCAAAAAAACAGAGGCTGAGAGTATAGCTCAGTCAAAGATCACCTGCCTAGCATTCACAAGTTCCTGGCTTAGATCCTTAACACCACAAAAAATAAGTAAAAGATGAAATATAACTCAGAGCCCCCTAAAAATAACTATTAGGTCTTGGATACTTCTATGTCACTCTTAAGGTCCAGGCATCAAATACAGTACTTTGCCTGTTTCTGGGATGAAGGCTTATTGGAAAGCTGCCCTACCGTTGTTTATTTATCCTCTACAACCTCTGATTTTAAGAGAAATTTCAAAGCACACTTATGGGCCCACAAGAATGACATGGGCCTAGGCACCATGTGTCTAAATGTAACCTGGCACAGGGGGTATATAAGCCACATTCATTAAGGGAACTGGTGTCATGGCTGATATGATGCCACCTCTGAGCCAAATGCACCGTCTTCCCCTCTCTACCTCCTTGAACATGTGTGTGCATGCAGAATTGAAGTCTAAACTAATAGGAGTCCCAGGGATCAGCAGCATGTTGTTAAAAAAGCAAATTCCCAGACTCCCCCTCAGACTGCAAAATCAGAATCCCTGGGCCTAGTGATGTCCATATTACTAAGTATCTCAGATGTAGGCTCAAGTTGGAGAAGCACTGATTTAAACTACTCATGGGGGTCTACTGCCATGTGCAAGGTTAGGGAGCAGATTCTTACTTGCACAGTACACACTGTAGAAATAAAAAGCGTGGGCTTTAGACTCAGGCCCACCTTAGCTGAAGGCCTGGGTCCACTACTAAGCACCTGGCTGTGACGTGGATCAAGTGCCTTCTCACTTGCTCACTGTTCACTCCTCTGGAGGACGGAGACTCTTGAGTTCCCCTCCTGGGGAGAGGAGTTCTCAATGTAGTGACACCAATAGTTAGCACTAGACACCAAGGGTTTCACATGTGCTCATTGCTCCTACTCAGTCCATCCCTACAGCATCCATTTTTATTTTACATATACCTGTGTGTACACATATCTTTTACTGCAATCCCACATGAAAAAAGTTAAGTATTTTTGTCTAAATGACATGATTATCACTACTACTGTTACTAAAAACAGCTGACTCCCACATAACTCCAAGACCACCTGCCCATCTCTGCCCCATCTCACATACCCGTTTTGCCTGTCCTCCAGGCCCTGAGACGGGGCAGCAGGCTG